>NC_142870.1:80937241-81243448 GCF_051225735.1 Oryctolagus cuniculus | reverse complement strand
GACACAGACCTGTCAGGTTGAAACTGGTCATCCATTGATCAGGATGGTGTTAGGCTGTTCCTATCCCTGAGCCTAACCAAACCGTCGTTCAAGGCCACATTTAAGATGCTGCTGCCTGGGTGAGGCTTTCCCAGCCAGGACAGCTGGTCTCCCTGTGCTGTTAGAGCACTCGGGGCCGGACCCTCGCTGATGTTCAGAACACACTGTTGTCTTGCTCCCACATGTGTCTGCTCTAAGTCTGTGTCTCCATCCATTGTCCGTTGCCATAACAGACCTGGGGCTGGGTAATGTAGGAGGACAAGAGGTTGATTCAAGCTCACAGTTTTGGAGACCTGAAGCCCTTATGACGAATAGCATCCCAGTGGTGGGAGCATCTGTAGGAGCGAGGGAGAGCATGTGAAGACAGGAAGCCAGAGATGCAGGAGAGGCTAGGCTTATTCTTTTATACTAGCCCTTCCATGAGAACTAATCCCTTCCTAGCACAAGGCCCCTGGGGACCTAATGACCTCCCCCTGAACTCTCCTCTTAAGAGAGGTCACACCACCTCTTAATGTCACCATGCAGAGGACCAAGCCTCCATCATAAGAATGCCTGGGCACTTTGGGGACACATTCACACCAAATGCAAACCCTAGCAGGATGGAAGGAGCCGCACTCTCATCACCTGGCACTGTGCTGTTGGTCCTTCACCGTCACGCAGTAACTCAGTTTCCATTTGTGTTCTTGGGGAAGGGAGGTAGTGATGGAAAGGAACCTGCAGCTCAGTCATCAGGATTGCTTTTCTTTTTTTTTTATATTTATTTATTTATTTATGTATTTTTTGACAGGCAGAGTGGACAGTGAAAGAGAGAGAGACAAAGAGAAAGGTCTTCCTTTGCCGTTGGTTCACCCTCCAATGGCCGCCGCAGCCGGCGCGCTGCGGCCGGCGCACCGCGCTGATCCGATGGCAGGAGCCAGGAGCCAGGTGCTTTTCCTGGTCTCCCATGGGGTGCAGGGCCCAAGCACCTGGGCCATCCTCCACTGCACTCCCGGGCCACAGCAGAGAGCTGGCCTGGAAGAGGGGCAACCGGGACAGAATCCAGCGCCCCAACCGGGACTAGAACCCGGTGTGCCGGCGCCGCAAGGTGGAGGATTAGCCTAGTGAGCCGCAGCGCCGGCCCAGGATTGCTTTTCTAAAAACAATTATTTATTTGAAAGGCGGAGAGACCAAGAGATAGACACAAAGGGAGACAGAGATCTCCCGCCCTCTGATTTACTCCCTAAATTCCTGCAACAGCCAGGGCTAGGCTATGCTGAAGCCGGGAGCTGAGAACTCAGTCTGGGTCCCCCACACGTGTGGCAGGGACCTAAGTCCTTGAGCCGTCGCATTCTGTCTTCCAGGGTGTGCATTAGCAGGAAACTGGAACTGAGAGTGGAGTCAGGAGTCAAACCTAGGCACTGTGATATGAGATGCAGGCATCTTAACCAGTATCTTAACTTCTATGGCAAATTCCTGTCCTAGGAGTGGGTTTCGGTTTCCTTAGAACCCTTGGGTAGCTCAGGAGCTGTGAGGGTGGTTGGTAACCCCAGGGCACCTGAACCCCCAGCAAAAGGAGCGGGTAGCTGTAGCAGTGAAATTGCACAGGAACTGCCAGGCCTCTCGCTAGTGCTGAGCCTCTCCGGGGCATCTGCCAGCTGGGAAGGCCAGGGCTGAGCAGGCAGCACCGGGATGTTGTGTGTGCACGATGCCTGCGTCACCCTCCTTACTCTGCAACCAGTAATCAGATGGTTTTGTAGCCAAGAGGGTTTTCCTTGTGCGCACTTCCCCACCCACAAAGGCCCCTTTCACAGCCACGCAGATGCCTCCCCAGTTGCCAGGGGAGATTGAGAAGCGCCCGTTCACAGAGCTGCAGATGGGAGGGCTGGGCAAGAGAGAGCTTCCAGGAGAGGGCCCCGGAGGAAGGGAGGGGATTCCTGGAGTCGCTCTGTCACCCCATCCCCTGCCTGTGTGTCTTTCAGGAGTCATGGCTGGCTTCAACATGGGGGGCGACCTCAGGGAGCCGGCCGCCAGCATCCCGCTCGGCTCGCTGGCAGCTGTTGGCATCTCGTAAGTCCCCCGCGTGGTGATCGGTCTGAGCTGCAGAGTGGGAGAGAAAACCCCAGGCTGAAGAGGGGATTGCCCGCTTTGTTCCGAGAGCGCCCCGACTGTGACCGGTCTATTTCATACCCTGATCCTCCTTTTAACACTCGGTGGGCTGGAAAATTCCCGTCTGGTGCGTTCAGACACTGCCCTTTCATAGCCCTGCCTGGGAGGAGTGGCGGGAATGCAGATCACAGACCCAGCCTTTCCCTCAGCCTCCAGCCCCCCTTTTCACACCCCTACTTTGAAGTTGGAGATTTTTCTTAACCATTGCATTTCCAGGATTATTGGAGGGAACATAAGGATGAAGAGCTTTGCAATTAGACAGATGAAAGTTTGCATCTCAGCTCTGCCGCTGATGGGCTGTGTGACTCTGCCACCTCACTTAGCTCTCTGAGCTTGTTTCCTTTTCTAGGAAAGTGGAGTAGTGATGATCTGTGTGCCTCACTGGCTGTGTGTGAAGCTGCAGGGCAGGCCCAGAGACACTGGCTCTCCTGCTGCCCCCAGCTGGCCTCCCCTCCATCTCCCCAAGGCCCTCCAGCTTCTGGGTCTTTAGTTCACCTTGTGCCACTCCTACTAGGAGGCTGGCCAGCCTTTGGGTCTGTTTCTGGCCTGCTAGGATTGTTTGTTTTTCTCTCTGTGCCACAAGAAGTTTTGCTGCCCTTGACTGGGTGGGTGTGAAAAGGCAGTGAGATCATAGACATGACAGTGAGTTAAGAAGTTATTTAAACTGTGATATTGTTTAAAAATTTATTTATTTGAAAAGTAGAGCGATAGAGATATTCCATCTGTTGGTTTACTCCCCAAATGGCTCCAACAACCAGGAGTCCGGAATTCCATCTGGACAGTGCCCTAGGTACTGCCACTTTCCCAGGTACATTTGTAGAAAGCTGGATGGGAAGCAGACCAGCCAGAACTCAAATCAGTACTCCCATGTGGGATACCAGCATTGCAAGTGGTAGTGCAACCCACTGAACCACAACACCAGCTCCAGTTGTGATTGTTTTAAAGGCATTAATACATCTATGTCACAAGTACTGAGTCTGCTGTTTGCTTACTGCAGTTGCACTGTTGCAACCAGCCAGGCACATACACCAGGCTGTCTTGTACAAAATAAGGCAATAGCAATGGGAGCAAAATGAAGACAACGGAGGTACAGTGGAGTTTGGGGAGGAAAGAAAAGAAAGTGGGTTCTACGTGGGAACCCTGCCTTGGTTTTAGTGATCCTTGGGATGTCCTGGGAGGAACCTTTGGCCTACTCAGCCACTACCCAGGTGGTCACCAGAAGTCACACAGGGGTCATGTGCTTGTTCAAGATTACTGTGGCATTAGGGTTAAAGCCACTGCTTGTGGCACAAGCATCCCATATGGGTGCAGGTTCAAGTCCTGGCTGCTCCACTTCTGATTCAGCTCCCTGAGAAAGCAGCAGAAGGTGGCCCAAGTATTTGAGCCCCTGCACCCACTGGGAGACCTGGAAGAATCTCCTGGCTCCTGAATTCAGACTAGCCCAGCTGAAGCCATTGTGGCTATTTGAGGAGTGAACTGGCAGATAGAAGACCCCTCTCTCTGTCTCCTCCTGTGTCTTCTTGTAACTCTATTTTTCAAGTAGATAAATAAATTGTAAAAAAGAAAAAAAAAGATTAATAGACATCTTGGGGACACAGCCAGCCCACTGTGCCTTTACATACTTTTTTTCCTTTCTATTATCTGTGCTCCAAAAACCAACAGAACTGAGAGGCCCAAAAGGTCATCAACTTGTTTTTCTGCACAGGGAGGGTCGAGTGTGTGGCTGCCCCAAATCCTAACACAGGGGCCCATTAGCCTCTTACTTCCCCTCCCCTGACCCTTTGTGTGTTTTTCTTTTTCTTTTTTCAAAAAGATTTATTTCTCATTTATTTGAAAGGCAGAGTTACAGAGAGAGGAGGAGAGACTGAGATAGAGAGAAAATAATCTTCCATCCAGTAGCTTATTTCTCAGATGGCTACAATGGCTGAGGGTAGGCCATGCTGAAGTCAGCAGCCAGGAGCTTCTTCTTGGTCTCCCATGTTTGGCTCTCCCCTTGGTGCAGGGCCCTAAGGACTTGGGCCATCTTCTGCTGCTTTCCCAGGTGCATTAGCAGGGAGCTGGATCAGAAGCAGAGCAGCCAGATCTCAAACCGATGCCCATGTGGGATGCTGGTGTTGCAGGCCAAGGCTTAACCTGGTACACCACAATGCTGATCAACTTTTTCTTCTTTTAATATAAGAAAAAGAGAAAGCAATGATGCTTATTTTTCATTTTTGGTACAAAATATGCTAGAGGAGAAACAGTAGAAAAAGGCCCCTCACCCCAGCCGGCTGGGGAGGCCTGGTAACTGGCTTGCTCTCTAGTTTTGAGTCAGCCCCCACAGGAAACCAGAGGTGGAGTGGTGTGAGGTTGGGGTGGGCTTGGCTGGGGCTGGTGGCATTCTGCTGTGCTCTTGGGTTTTACAGGTGGTTTCTGTACCTCGTCTTCGTTCTCCTGCTGGGCGCCGTCTGCACCCGAGAGGCTCTTCGCTATGACTTCCTGATAGCTGAGAAGGTGTGTGAGTCCTGCGCTGCCCAGAGGGCTCACTTGGTCAGCTGGGTCGCTGCTCCCACCTACCGGGGCTGCCTCCCCTTGCATTCCATCTGGGAGACTTCAGTCCTGGGGCTCAAAACTGATGGGAAACTTACAGCTTCTGTGTATGGAGCCCTAGAAATCAGTCCCAGTACCCAGGGAGGCACATGAATTCAGGTAACTAGAGACTGGAGCCATTTCCATGTCAAAAATCAGGACAGAAATACAAAAAAAAAAAAAAAGGCCAGCCACCCAAACTCTCAGCTCATAAGCCTTGTGTTTTTTAAAAAGATTTATTTGAAAGGCAGAGTTACAGAGTAAGAGAAAGAATCTTCCTTCCACTGGTTCACTCCCCAAATGGCCACAATGGCTCAGGCTGGGCCAGGCCAAAGCCAGGAGCCAGGAGCTTCATTTGGATCTCCCATGTGGGTGGCAGGGGCCCATGCACTTGGGCCATCTGCTACTTTCCCAGGCATGTTAGTAGGGAACTGGATTAGAAGTGGAGCAGCCAGACTCAAACCAGCATCCACATGGGATGTCAGCATCACAGGCAGCAGCTTAACCCAGTACCCAACAACGCCAGCCCCAACTCCTGTGTTTTGCCAGTTGGTTCACTTTCCACCCAAACCACAAACTGCCAGTCACAAGAAGCAAGAAAGGAGGAGGCTGAGGGACAGAAAAGGGGGCAGGGAGGTGGAGTGATACTAAGGAGCCCAGCACCAGGGTGAACGCCTGGCAAAGACAGGGCAGGAGGATCTGCCCTGTCCCCAACAACCCTCAGCTTTCTGGTTGCCCTGAGAATCCCAGGCTCCAGGATGAGTGAATTCCTTGTGTTCCCTGATCGCTGCTAGCCAGCTGGAGGTCATGTAATCCAAGGACACTTGTTTGGCATCACTTGACCCTCCAAGAATAAAATTTCCAAACATTTTTTCTGGAAATCCCCCAAAACTACTTTCCTTAGTTTCCTGGAGGAAAAGCAGGCCTTGTGATTCCCGTCAGAGAAGAGAAACTCCCTCCCCACCCAGCTGCCTGTCTCTGATGGGGATCAGAGGGGCCCCTGCTGCCCTGCCTTTCTCTGCCAGGCCCTCAGCCTGAGTCTCGCTGAGTCTCCCTGCTTGTGTTTTAGGAGAGAGTGCTGTGTTCTCGTGGGGTGAGGCTGTGTGGAGCAGCCTGGACCTGCCTCAGAGCGGGCCAGTGCTTAGGACATACTGCGGCAGGGAGCTCGGAACTCACTTTTGAAAACAATTTCTTATTTAATTATCTTCACTTTATTTGAAAGGCAGAGAGAGAGAGAGAGAGAGAGAGAGAGAGAGAGAGAGAGAGAGAGAAGTCTTCCATATGCTGGTTCACTCCCCATATGTAAGCAACAGCCAGGGCTGGACCAGGCCAAAGCCAGGAGCCTGGAACTCAATCCAGGTTTCCCATGGAGGTGGCAGGAGCCCAAGCACTTGAGTCATCACCAGCCTCAAGGTGCACATTAGCAGAAAGCTGGAATCTGGAGTGAAGCCAGGACTCAAACCAGGTACTCTAGATATGAGATACAGGCACCCATAAACTCCGTTAGCACGGATTTCCTTGTAAGTCGTGTAGACTCATGCAGAGGTGATGTTTGTTTTCAAGGGTCTTGCCTGCAGGCCGACACGGGGAGCAGATCAGGCAGTACCAGAGCTGACCCCAGGTAGCGAGGCTTGCTCTGGGGGAAGGAACCTGTGTCTGTCTTTGTATCCACATGCACGTGTCTGTCTAGAGTTTCATCTCCGAGGGTCTTTTCTCCAGTTGTGGAATGAAAAGCTTGGCTGCGTTAGAGGGACTGGAGGCCTCTGGGGGCCGATAAAGAAGGAAGGATCGTTTGACCAGGGAGAACTGATCGTGGCTTGTCTGCAACTCTCCAGTGGCTGGCTTGGTCTTCTGAAACTGCTTCCTTTCTAGCGCTTCCTCCAGAGAAATCCTTTCAATCATCAGGGACTCTGATGTGGATGGAATGAGGAGCCCCACTGGGCTCGTCTCTCCTCTGCTTCCCTGCTTTGTGCGCAACATTCAGAATGGACCCATGGTGGGGCAGGCAGCCTGGTGTCCAGGGAAGGCACAGACTTCTTCCGAGACAGCACAGTAGTTTCTGAGGCTGAAACCCCACACTGGATAATCAACACCTGTACCCAGGAATGCCACCTGCCCCAGATGGCAAGACAGGCAGGCGAGCTGTTGCCAGTTGGGGGCACCTGTTAAATCAGGCCCATCAGCAATATTTGGACACATGCACACTCTAGGATAAAAGGTGGAGATTTAGTTTTTGGAGAGGATGATATTATTTCCTTGGGATGAATTATTAGAAAGGCTATAAAGAAAAATGAAGCAAGCCCACTGCTCTTAGTTCTCAGTGGCAACCAGGGGCAGGTGCAGCAAGTGAGTACACAGTAAGGAACCAACCATGGCAGCTCCAAAATAGCAGCGCCCTAATGTCAGGTGCCCCTCCCTCAACTCCTCCAAAAGGGGGCACACAGGATTTTCCTCCAGAGCTTTCTTCTTTCCTCAAGTATCTAAAGTGTCTCTTGTCGGGTCTGACCTGGCAGCAATAGCAGGCACTGTACTCCAGTAGTAAGTTGGACCACAAGTGATTTCACTGCCGGTACCTAGAGAATAGAGGCTGCAGCAACGAGGCTGGAGGGGCAAGGACAGAGTCTCTGCTGGACACAGGAGGCAGTCTCCCATCCTGGTATGGCTTTAGCAAGTCACGCAGCTCAGCTTCATGTCCTAACTATGGCCTCAGTTCTGAGCCCATCTCTGAGCTTTCCTGGGGCCTGAAGTGAGGCTGCCTCTGTGTGCCAGAAGTATCACTGTGGGACACAGGCAGGGCTGGCCTCTGACTGCTTCCCTTGGCACTGGTTCCCATGAGCTGCTCAGTGGACATCTCCCTCTCTCCCCACAGCCTTCTGCCAGAACTGTCTCCCATGGCTGCAGGCCGCCCTCGCTGCTTTCTGCTGATCTGCTGCTGGCCAGTTGATCCATTTCTGGGTTTCCTGCAGCTTCTCTGGCCTAGTTCTATTACTTTCCCTGTTCTTGAATGTCAGTCTCAATAATGTTCTGCTTTCTTAAGAATTTTTAGTATACTGCAGTAGGTCTGAGATAACTATCAATGCACAACACCTGCCACATAGTGGGTGCTTATTAAATTTCAACTTACCTTCTGGGTAAGAAACAGTGAATTTCTGCCAGGAGATGCCAGGCTTGAATCTCCTCAGGAATTCTTTGAAAGGGGAGTGCAATGGGTACGCTGTGCTCTTCCCAGGGCATCGCCATGCTGGCTGCACATTGCAGTCACCTGGGGGCTTTAAAAGACTCCACAATGTCTGTGTCCCATTCCATACTAGTCAGATCAGAAGCCTGGGGTGATTCTCACCTGTTGCTAGAGTGGAACCCTACAGAGTTACATTTTCAAAAAGCTGATGATAAAATTTTATCATGGAGTCTGTCTGCTTATAAAAACAAACAAACAAACAAACAAAAAACAATCCGCATAGGATGGATTGGGTAGAGAAGACAGAAAGCAAGATGATAAATGAATGATCACATCTCGGAGTACACCAAGGATTGATCATGGGACCAGTTTATCTAGCAGTTTATGAGACCTTGAGGGCATGGATCACAGAGAAGTTATGTGGCCTCATTAATTCAGCTGCTTAGCACTGTTTGTGTCAGGTGCTGCAAGGCAGGGGCCAGGATGCATGATACGCATCTTCACTTAAGGGGCGCTTGTGCACTGGCAAGATAAGCCGTGAGCTAATGAACTATCCCCGGGGTAAAAGATAACAAAACACCATCAGAGCAGTGTATGTCAAGTAATAAAATGGGCGGTGAAGAGTTGAGACAAGTGAGCTTAAAGGGGATAACAAGAGCCTGCATTTCTGTAGGGCAGAGCAACCCACACTGAATCACAGACAAGACAGGCTCTGTGGTGGTTGTGAGTTTTTGTCTATCAAGCCTCTGACGTCCCTGCCCACTGCAGGTGATCTGCATTACATTATCCCCCTGAAGGGAGGGAGTGACCCATTTATTATCACAGCAGCCCAGAGGACCAAACCCTCTCCTGCCTGTCCCTTTGCAGCCCCTAGACTAGGTCATCAGATGCTCAGCTGTAATTAATGAGGCAAAAAGAGAGAGGTGGTGAGGGGTGGGCATTGGGCACAGCAGTTGCCACCCACATCCCTATCTGTGTGCCGGGTTCAAGTCCCAGCTCCTGTGCTCTCCATTCCAGCTGCCTGCTAATGTGCATCCTGGGTGTCAGCAGATGATGAGCCAAGTACTTAGGTGCCTGCCACCTGTGGAGGAGACTTGGGTTGAGTTCCAGACACCTGGCTTTTTCCTGGCCTAGCATCTGCTGTTTCAGGCATTTGGGGGAGTGAACTAGAGGATGGAAGCTCTCTCTAAGTGTCTGTCTTTCCAATTAAAAAAAAAAAAGTAAGTAAGTTTTTTTAAAGAAATGATGAGAGTTCCTCTGCAGGTGGCAGGTGCTGGAGCATCCTGGCAGACTGATGCTGTTGAAGAGTCTGGGTGTGCCTCCAGGCTTCTGTCCTGCCTTTCTCCAAACCTGAACTTTTAGCTTCCTGATGATTCTGCCAACCTGCAGGGTCCTACAAGTATAGCATTAAAGCGGGGGGATATCTTTTTCCTGATGCAAATCCAGACTGATGCAGGATTCCTCAGGTGGTCAGATTATTCCAGTGATAATTTATGAGCCAGGAAGATTCCTCCCCATGCTTATGTTCAGTGTAGCTCAATGACAGGGATCCAGTGTATTGCTCAAGAAAGAAATAAAATTTGGGGTAAGGAGAGTCTTCATCAAGAAGGGTGTTAAGTGGCAGAGTTGGAAACTAAACCTGACTTATCTGTGCTGGTTGGGTAAAGACACATGGCATCCCCAGTTCTGGCCACTGAGCCTGAAGTTGAGTGGAATGGGGAGGGCACCGCAGAGACCCAGGAGAGCAGAGAGACTCCACTGGGTGTGGGTGAGGTCCAGCTCAGGAAGGTGTGATGGCTTCAGGCTGGCAGGCAGGGACACAAGTGCACGGGGAGTGGTGCTGATCTTTTGCTGGCCCTCTCTGACTCTGCTGGTGCCTTATGGGCCAAGGGGACATGGGTCCCATTCAGCCCCCAGCATTTGTCTTTGCTAGACACAGAATACTGGGCTGATGCTCCCAAAGCAGCTGTCCTCACATCCCCTTGAGGGGCCCACAGAACTCTGAGGAGCAGCCCCTATGGCGAGGGGGATTGGAGGCGGCCTCATAGAGGAGGTGAGGTTTGTGCTGAGTCCTGAAGCACAGTTTAGCAGTCAGACAATGAGTAGATTAGGGGATGTGGTGGGTAGAGCGCTCCAGCAGGCAGAGAAATCATGCTGACCCACGACTCTGTGTGCTGAGTGTGGGGCACACTTGGTCATGAGCCATGTGGGAGCTGCAGGCATGTTTGTAGCAGGGGCATTTGGGTCAGATCTGGTTCAGATCAGTGACTCTGGCAGAGTCTAAGGATGACACAGAGTGAGGAGAGCATAGAGACAGGAGGCTGTTAGCTTTGTGGTTGGCCAGTGGTTCTCAAAGTGTGGTCCCCAGCCCACCAGCATCAAGGTCTTCTGGGAACCTGTTGAAAATCCAGGTTCTCACCCCTACCCCCAGATCATTGATTCAGAAACTCCGGAGTTGGTTCCCAGAAATCCGTGTTTTCTCAAGCCTTACAGATGAGTCTGATGCCTGCTGGTTTGAGAAAGCGTGTGCAGTCCATGTCAAATGTGGGCGAACCTGGAGTAGTGGCATGCAGTAGGGTGGGGCTGGGGATTGGGGAATTACTCTATCCCCGAGGGTGACCCTGGAGGACGTCCTGTGCTCAGCTGCAGCAGGGTGGGCAGTGTGGCGGCAGTGGAAGGGCTGTGGCACTGGATGATGAAGCCGTTTTCTCACCTAGGTGTCCCTGGTGGGCTTCCTCTTCCTTCTGGGCTTGTACATCTCGTCTCTGGCCTCCTGCATGGGAGGACTCTACGGAGCTCCCCGGATCTTGCAGTGCATTGCGCAGGAGAAAGTGATTCCTGCACTCGCCTGTCTGGGAAAAAGGGTGAGTGGCCCATTGTTTGAGAAACATACCTTTTGCCTTAACACAGCTGTTGGCCCATGCATGCTTTAGTTTTTCTGATTAGAACTCCTGATTGGCCGGTGCCGTGGCTCAATAGGCTAATCCTCCGCCTGTGGCGCCGGCACCCCGGGTTCTAGTCCCAGTTGGGGCACCGGATTCTGTCCCGGTTGCCCCTCTTCCAGGCCAGCTCTCTGCTGTGGCCCGGGAGTGCAGTGGAGGATGGCCCAGGTGCTTGGGCCCTGCACCCCATGGGAGACCAGGATAAGCACCTGGCTCCTGCCATCGGATCAGCGCGGTGCGCCGGCCGCAGTGCGCTGGCCACAGCAGCCATTGGAGGGTGAACCAATGGAAAAGGAAGACCTTTCTCTCTGTCTCTCTCTCTCACTGTCCACTCTGCCTGTCCAAAAAAAAAAAAAAAAAAAAAAAACAAACAAAACCACACAACTCCTGATCAGTTGATCAGTTGTCTAGGGTGGGATAGATGAGAATGCAGTGATCATTTCTTCCAGCCCGTCCTCTTGCTGGCTTAGGCTGAGGTCAATTAGATGAAGCATCTGAAATGTCACAGCACCCTGGCCACCTGGCACTGGGTTAGCCAGCCAGGCCCAGCAGCAGCTTGGACTGGAGCAGCAGGAAATGGAGGAAGCCCTATCCCTTAATAAAAATAAATTCCAGAGGTGGGCATTAGGCTTAGTAGTTAAGATGCAAGTTGGGAGCCTGCATCCCATATCAGAATACAGGAGTTTGAGTCCTGGCCCTGCTGCTGACTCCAACTTCCTGCTAATGTGCACCCCAGGAGGCAGCAGGTAATGGCTCAGCTACTTGGGTCCCTGCCATCCACGTGGGAGACCTGTATTGTTCCTGGCTCCCAGGGCATTTGGAGAGTGAACTGGGGATGAGAGCTCTCTGTGCTTCTGTCTTTCTCTGTCTGCATGTCTCTTAAATAAAGAGAAGAAAATTTCCAGATTCTCCTGTTTTAGCATAGAAGAATCTCCTGGTTAGGAAGGGAGCTGGTCTTTGCAGCTCTCACTCTGCTCTCAAGGCTTGTCTTGTCCCTGGGGGTTGCAGTTTGATTATTCTCCACAGCCCTGGCCTTGGGGCTTGCTGTTAACCATCATGCCCCCAAACCTTAAATGGCTGGGATGCTCCAGAGACCTTCTGAAAACCCAGAGGTTGACAAGAGAGAAGCAGAGACAGAGACTCCCACTTCCCAGGAGCTCGAGCTCACACAGTCTTGTGCGGGTGCACAGGTGCTCTCCGCCAGCCTTCAGGTTCCCAGCCTTCCTCCTGAGCAAACTATGCTCATCTCCTCCTTGTCCTTCCCCGACTTCTGTCCTCGGTCAGCCTGGGCTGGGGAGGGGTGGCACTGTTGGCTCTCCTGCCTTCTGGGTGCTGGTGCCTTTTGTTTTATTTTTCTTTCACTTCATTTGTTTTAGGAGACAGTGCATACATAAAAATATGATGCAAAAGAAATCGTCTTTTCATACAAATGCAGAGAGACTGCTCTCACTCCTCTTCCATGGTGTGAATATCCCATAGTCTGTTTACTCAGTTCCCCACAGGTTCACACTTGTGTGGCTTTCCAGTAAACAGTGCTGAGGTGAATAACCTTACCTGTATGAATAACGTTGTATATATGAGACAGATGTGTTTAATGGATAGTTTGGATCAGTGGGATTGCTGGGTCAAAGCATAAATGCATTGCTAAGAGCCTCGGGTGATCACTGACGTCATACCTAAGAGTGTCAATTGTTAAATCAACAACAGGAGTCCTTGTGCACTTACTCCCCATGTAGGACCTCTGTCCTTAATGAGTTGTACTATGAGAATTAACTGCAAAACTTGTTTTCAAACAATACTTTATACTTTGTGTGCATGTGTGAGTGCAAATTGTTGAAATCTTTACTTGGTATAGAGTCAGTCTTCTGTATATAAAGTTAATTAAAAACGAATCTTAGTGAAGAATGGGATGGGAGAGGGAGTAGGAGGTGGGATGGGAGTGGGGGTGGGAGGACGGGTAGAGGGGGAATAACCACTATAATGCTAAAGTTGTATCTATAAAATTTGCATTCATTAACTAAAACCTTTTGTGGGGAGCAACTGGACTAGACTATGTTACTGGAATTAAGACTTATTCTATGCATCTGCTCTCCCACAATATGGCGCTGGGAGAGGAGGAAACAGCTTCTACACAGCTGCCTCCAGTTCAACCAATAAACAGCAGGACCTGCTCCTGATTGGAGGAGAGCAGCGTACTCGGCGTGTGGGTAGCAGAGTTGGGATTGGTGGAAGAGGACTATAAATGAGGAGAGAGACAACATGCACCGGGAACATCTATCTGAAGGAACACCTGTGCAGCCCCCGAGAGAGCCGGCCAGCGGTGTGCCGCTCCCCCGCGGAAGTGGGGAAAATGGCAGGGGGAACTGCCCTTCCACGGAGGTGGAAGGGATGGTAACCAACCCGGGAAGAACCAGCAGCAAACCCGGGGAGGGCCGAGCAGACAAAAGAACAGCGCAGGGTCCTGTGTCATTCCTCCGCGAAGACGGGGAGCGACAACCTTTCTTTAAAAAAATGCGTTGCTAATAGATCTTGCCAAAACAGTTTCTGAGAGCTTTGTATCATTGTGTGCTTTTACCAGCAATGTGTGAAAGTGTGTTTTCCCACAGCCGTGGGCACCTAGGTTCAAGCCCAAAGAGATTGCTTTACAGGATTCTGCTCTGGCCCTTGGGTATAAGATGTTTATGAGGCAAGAGGACATGCCCACATGAGTCTCATGTCCTGCCTTCTAGACCACATTCCAGGTATGCTGCACCCTAGAATTCCTTGCTCAGATGGACCCCAGCCCACTTCTGGGATCTGCAGGTTCCCCTTCCTCTGTAGGACCAAGGGGCAGGAGAAGAGTCCACGTGTGACTGTGAGACCCCCATGCTGTAATCTAGGAGGAGAAGGGGATGGGCTACCACTGGAGGCTCTGCCTGGTGTCTTTCATGAAGAAGGCTGAGGAGTGCAAGAATTCTGAACTTGAACCTGCACCTCCCCATCCTCATGAAGGTGTCTTTGCCAAGGAAGGAGGATAGATCATACTTGATTTAGAAGATTGTCTGTTAAAGTCTTCTCTTGATTACTTTAATTTAAATACCTGAGAGGAGCTTCTTGGGGGGAAGAAAAGGTTACAGCTTACAGTTTGGAGGTTACAGCTGAAGATCAGGCAGCCCCACAGTCTGGTGTCTGGTGGAAACGCGTCGTGGTGGTGTGGAGGCACTATCACAAGGTGAGCCAGGAAGGAGAGAGCAAGGAACTGGTGCAGTAATGAAGCTTTGGGAAAAAAAGGTCCCAAGCCTAAAATACAGATGAAAAACCAGGAAAAATATTTATTTATTTACATCACAAAGAATTAGTTTTCCTAATAAAGAAGAGCTTCTAGCAAGTGAAAATGATCAATAATCACAAAAATATTATAAATAGCTCTTAAACGTTAGGCTTTATTCATTGTAACAGTAATGCAACTCCCAATATCCTAAAATGCCATTTCTCATTATACAGTTAGTAAAAATTCACATTTTTAAAATTTGACAGATAGAGTTAGTGAGAGAGAGAGACAGAGAGAAAGATCTTCCTTCTGCTAGTTCACCCCCCAAATGACTGCTATGGCCTGAGCTACGTCAACCCGAAGCCAGGAGCCAGGTGCTTCTTACTGGTCTCCCATGCAGGTGCAGGGCCCAAGCACTTGGGCCATCCTCCACTGCCTTCCTGGGCCACAGCTGAGAGCTGGCCTGGAAGAGGAGCAGCCGGGACTAGAACCCTGCACCCATATGGGATGCCGGTGCCGCAGGCGGAGGATTAACCAAGTGAGCCATGGCGCCGGCAAAAAATTCACATTTGACAATGAGCTGGAGACAGTCTCCTTACTAATGTTGTGTTTGCTGTCCAGAATGAGTGTGCAAATGGGGGATCCAAATGCCTTACATCTAAATGTTTAGTTATAAACAACTAACAACATGCTTGGGGTATAGCAGGTATTTAAACTCTAACATCTTAATGCTAATAGCTGATGGATTAAGGGTGGAGACTTAATCTAATTATACATATGGTGGCTAGGAGGTGAGGCCAGTGTCCGTATGTCTGGATCACTGAGAGTGTGCCTTCCGAGAGAGGTCTAATTTAGATTCATTTATTTTATTTTATTTTTTAATTTTATTTTTTAATTTTATTTGACAGGTAGAGTTATAGACAGTGAGAGAGATAGAGAGACAGAGAGAAAGATCTTCCTTCTGTTGGTTCACCCCCAAAATGACTGCTACGGCCTGGGCTACGCCAATCAGGAGCCAGGAACTTCCTCTGGGTCTCCCATGCAAGGGCCCAAGGACTTGGGCCATCTTCTACTGCTTTCCCAGGCCATAGCAGAGAGCTGGATTGGAAGTGGAGCAGCTGGATCTCGAACCATCGCCCATATAGGATGCCAGCACTTCAGGCCAGGGTGCCAATCCGCTGCACCACAGTGCCGGCCCCTGTCCTGACTTCTGTGATAGTCATCTCCTTGCTTACTTTGTAGTTTTACTCAGGGGTTTGGCAATTGTTTTCAGAAAAGGGTCAGATGTACATATTGTAGGCATTGTAGGCCCAACAGATTCACTCACAATTTCTACTGTTGTACCTCACAGGAAGCCACAGACGATACCCAGTTCTTTACTTACGGATGCATATCTGAATTTCACAAAGTGTTCTTCTTTCAGTGCCCTCTCCCCCAAGTGTTTAAAACTCTAAGACATTATTAGCTCATGGGCACACGTAGGCAGGCAGTGCTGGACGTGACCCTGGGGCCAGAGCTTGTGACTGCTGGTTCACTTCCTACACAGGCATCTCCAAGCAGGAAGGTTTATTGTTGTCTGTTTTGAACTGTGAATAAATGGGACCACATATATGTACTTTATGGCATGCTCTTTTCACTCACCATCGTGTTTTTAAGGTTCATCCCTGATTTGGTAGTGGCAGCAGCTTGGGTGTTATTTGGGACTGTGATGGCCAAGGTGGTGAACACTCTTGCACTAGTAGCCTGGTGCCCGTGCAGCGCCCCTCCAGACTATAAACCTGCTAATGGAATTGCTAAATCATTAGATAAATGTGTCTCTACTTACTTGATAATACCAAACTCTTTTCCAAAATAGTTAGACTAATTTGTACTCCTATCAGCAGTGGATGAGAGTCCCCATTCTATATTTTTTTCAATACTTTTTATTATCAGACTTGAAAATTTTTACCATTTTGATAGATGTGTTAATGTTTCTCTCTGTGGTTTTAATTTGCATTTCATTAATTACTAATGTCATTAGACATCCTTTTAATGTTTAACTGATATTCTTGTGTAAACTTAACTTGTCTAAATCCTTTTTTTTTTTTTTTGAGATTTAGATTTTATTTATTTGAAAGGCAGAATTACAGAGAGAGAGATTGGGAGAGACAGAAAGAGATCCGTCTGCTGTGTCACTCCCAAATGGCCACAGTGGCTGGGACTGTGCTGTGCCAAAGCCAAGAGCCTAGAGCTTCTTCTGGATCTCCCATGTGGGTGCAGGGGCGTCAGCACTTGAGCCATCCTCTGCTGCTTTCCCACCACAGCCAGCAGGCTGGGCTGGCAGTGGAGAGCTGGCTCTGGAACCAGGATGCTGTTGTCGCAGGAGGTGGCTTTACCCGCTCGCCACAATGCCACTCTTCTCACTTCTTTTGGGTGGGAATTGTGTGTCTTTTTCCAATTATATTTTAGGAGTTATTTGTATAAGCTAGTTACCTTTTGTCTGTTATTTATGCTACAAGCATCTTTTTCCATGATGTGGCTTGCCTTTTCATTCCTTTTTGGTATCCTTTAAGAAAGAGAATGTGGCCAGTAGACCACAGGGAGTTGTTTGGGCACAGAACATGGGGACTGAGCGGTGACTGTGACAGTGGCTGTGATGAGTGCTTATAGGAGCGTCAGCATATTTTTCCCACTGCCATCCCCCTAAAGGCCACCGAGTCCACCTCCATTAAACAGGTGTGTGAGAGCATGTGCATGTGTGAATATTAAGTGTTAGAATCCCCTATTCCAATAGAATCCACGGATCCTTTTTTTTTTTTTAAGATTTATTTACTTGAAAGTCAGAGTTACACAGAGAGAGGAGAGGCAGAGAAAGAGAGAGGTCTTCCATCTGATGGTTCACTCCCCAGATGGCCTCAATGGCCAGAGCTGCACCGATCTGAAGCCAGGAGCCAGGAGCTTCTTCCAGGTCTCCCACATGGGTTCAGGGGCCCAAGGAATTGGGCCATCTTCCACTGCTCTCCCAGGACATAGCAGAGAGCTGGATCAGAAGAGGAGCAGCTGGGACTAGAACCGGCACCCATATGGGATGCCGGCACTTCAGGCCAGGGCGTTAACCCACTGCACCACAGTGTCGGCCCTTCTTTTTTTTTTTTTTTTTTTTTGACAGGCAGAGTGGACAGTGAGAGAGAGAGACAGAGAGAAAGGTCTTCCTTTGCCGTTGGTTCACCCTCCAATGGCCGCCACAGCTGGCACACGGCCGGTGCACCGCGCTGATCCGAAGGCAGGAGCCAGGTGCTTATCCTGGTCTCCCACGCGGGTGCAGGACCCAAGCACTTGGGCCATCCTCCACTGCATTCCTGGGCCACAGCAGAGAGCTGGACAGGAAGAGGAGCAACTGGGACAGAATCCGGCGCCCCAACCAGGACTAGAACCCAGTGTGCCGGCACCGCAGGTGGAGGATTAGCTTAGTGAGCCGCAGCATCGACCACCTTCTTTTTTTTTTTTTTTTTAAGAGTTTATTTTATTTATTTGAAAGACAGAGTTACAGAGAGAGGTAGAGACAGAGAGAGAGGTCTTCCATCTGATGGTTCACTCCCCAGATGGCCTCAATGGCCGAAGCTGCACCGATCTGAAGCCAGGAGCCAGGAGCTTCTTCCAGGTCTCCCACATGGATGCAGGGGCCCAAGGAATTGGGCCATCTTCCACTGCTTTTCCAGGCCATAGCAGAGAGCTGGATCAGAAGAGGAGCAGCCAGGACTAGAACCGACACCCATGTGGGATGCCAACGCTTCAGGCGAGGGCTTTAACCCGCTGTGCCGCAGTGCCAGCCCCTCCCCAGATTGTTTTCCTGGACACAGCATTCCATGGGAAGAATAAACTTGACATTTCTTTGATTGCCAAGGCTGGTGTTAAAATGCAGTGAACGACAAAAAGGGAAAACATTTGGAAGTCAGATTTCTTTGAAAATGTCCCTTGCTAATAGTTACTGATAAAACTACCTCCTGTGGTGCGCTAGGAGTCCGCTGTGTGTGAGTTCAGTTTTCAGCATTTTACCTGCATTAGCTCTTCTCTCAAGATGACCCCACGAGTTGGATATTATTGTCTCAGGTTTCCAGATAAACAGTCACATGCTAAGAAATGCCTGAGCCACTCTGAGTTTGGGTTCTCTCATGTAACTTCTGAACCTTCTGGTACTTTCTGTTTGAAATTTCTTAGTCCTAAATGGTACTTTTCTTTTTTCAGAAAGGACCAAATAAAACACCTGTAACTGCCATCTGCCTGACCAGCTTGGTGACCATGGCCTTTGTCCTTGTGGGCCAGGTGAACATTCTGGCTCCCATCGTCACCATCAACTTCATGCTGACGTACGTGGCCGTGGACTACTCATACTTCTCTCTGTCCATGGACCGCTGCGGCCTTCCCCGGGGGACTGAGCCAGCGCTCAGGGAAGGCACGGAAGCTGTCCACTGCTCTGAGCATCTGCTCCTGGAAAAAGCTCCTACCTATGGCTCTGAGGGCCCTGCTCGAAGCCTCTCTGAGGGCACTCTGCTGGAATTCGCCAAGGACATGGACCAGCTCCTGCAGCTAACCAGGGATCTTGAGAGTAGCCAGCCCAGGCAAGGAGAGGGGGACAGGAGCCCTGAGGGTCAGAAGAGGAAAGGCAAGAAGGCTACCAAACAAACCCTACAGGACAGCTTCCTCTTGGACCTCAACTCCCCTACCTCCTTCCCTCCTGGTAGCTCTGACAGGTTGCCCACTGCCTCCTGGGAGGGGCACAGGTCCGACTGGAACAAGCAGACTTCCAGGAGTGAAGGGACTTGGCCTGGGGGACTACGTGAGGAACTTCTCCCAGAGCTGTGTAGCCAGCGGAGGCCAAGTAAAGAAGGTGAGTGCTTTGGAACCATGCTGGAGTCTCAATTGCCTGTTATCATGACCTGAGTTTAAAATTTTTATTAATTTTGCTTTTTTAAAATATTCTATTCAGGTATCAGCTGAATTATTTATTTATTTACTTTAAAACATGTTATTTTAAAATTTTTAAAAAAGATTCATTTATTTATTTGAAAGTCAGAGTTACACAGAGATAGAAGGAGAGGCAGAGAGAGAGAGAGGTCTTCATCCACTGGTTCACTCCCCAACTGGCCTCAACGGCTGGAGCTGCGCCAATCTGAAGCCAGGAGCCTGGAATCAGGAGTTTTTTCCAGATCTCCCACGCGGGTTCAGGGGCCCAAGGACTTGGGCCATCTTCCACTGCTTTTCCAGGCCATAACAGAGAGCTGGATAGGAAGCAGAGCAGCCTGGATTCAAATCGGCGCCCATATGGGATGGGCTGAATTATTTATAATTCTCCTCTGTTATAGATACTGTAGTTAATTTTAAGCAGAAATTTCTATCTATTCCTGTAATGTCAGAGCTGGCAGCCATGGCTAGAAATTGAATATCAATTTCTTTTCACTGAAAACTCAGCTGAGGTCTAATGCCAATGTGACTGAAATGAATTTCTCCTTTCAGGAGAAGTGCCAATGTGTTATGACAAACTGCTTGGCAAGCACTTGGTATATTTTGTCTGTGGAAGATGAGTCTCCCAAACCAGTCAAGAAAGGAAGGAGAGAAGGTGGCTAAAGGAACATGCCTTTGCTTTCTCAAGTCTAAACCACAGAGACAAGAGAGACTCTCAGAGGCTCACAGGGCAGGAGAAACTCTGAAAGAGAAAGCTCATGGTTTGTAAGGATCCACCATGTTCTAGGTGGTTTTTATCTATTTGTGTAATACGAGGGCTCTTCACAAAGTTGCTGGAGGAGGGGGCACTGTGATGCAGTGGGTTAACTCAGTGCTGGGGATTCCCACATCCCATAACTGAGCGAGATCAAGTCCCACCTTCACTTCAGATCCAGCTTCCGGCTAATGCACCCTTGGAGGTAGCAGAGGGTGGCTCAAGTACATGGGTTCCTGCAACCCATGTGGGAGATCCTGATTGAATTCCTGGCTCTTGGCTTTGGCCTGGCCTAGCCTGGATGGTACAGGCATTTGGAGAATGAATCAGAAGATGGAAGATGTCTCTCTGTCTCTTTCTGTCTCTCTCTCTCTCTGCCACTCTGCCTTTCAAATAAATAAATTTTTTAAAAGTTAATTGAGGGGCTGGTGCTGTGGCACAGTGGGTTAAAGCCCTGGCCTGAAGTGCCGGCATCCCATATGGGTGCCGGTTCAAGACCCGGCTGCTCCACTTCCAATCCAGCTCCTGCTATGGCCTGAGAAAGCAGTAGAAGATGGCCCAAGTCCTTGAGCCCCTGCATCCATGTGGGAGACCTGGAAGAAACTCCTGGCTCCTGGCTTCGGATTGGCACAGCTCCAGCGGTTGCGGCCATTTGGGGAGTGAACCAGCAGATGAAAGACCTTTCTCTCTCTCTCTCTCTCTCTCTCTCTCTCTGCCTCTCCTCTCTCTGTGTAACTGACTTTCAAGTAAATAAATAAATCTTTAAAAAAGAAAAAGTTCATGGAAAATAAATATTATGAAAAAACCACATGGGTTTCAAAAAATGTATACAACCAAATAATAGAATCTTTGAATTCTGTTTTCCACAAATGTTTTGAAGGGCCCTCGTATAATAGATATGAGCATTCTACACATGAAAACCCTGAAGGCTCAGTGAGACCACAGGGAAGCTTCAGAGCTGCTTCACTGTGCAGCTGGACATGCCCCCATGACTGCCTGTTCTGGGAGCCCCTGCATGATCTTCCACCGCACCCTGCGCCTTGAGATCTCGATGGGCAGGTGTGGACCAAGAGCAGGCAATGTCTAAAGGCAAACACTGTACGTGCTGATTTTTCCTTCCTTACATTTTTTTCCTTAAATATTTATTTATTTGAAAGACAGAGACAGAGAGACCAAGAGAGAGATCTTCTATCCACTGATCTACTCCCCAGGTGGCTGCAACAGCCAGGGCTGAGCCAGACCAAAGTCAGGAGCCAGGAACTTCTTCGGGTCTCCCATGTGGGTACAAGGGCCCAAGTACTTGGGCCATCTTCTGCCCTTTCTCAGGTGTATTAGCAGGGAGCTGGATCTGAAGTGAAGTAGCCGAGACTCAAACTTTACCCATTAAGCCATAGCACCAGGCCCCACTTTATTACTTCTAAATTGTGGCAACCTTTTTAGTTGTAGGAGCACTATTAAAATTTTTAAATTATTTTTATCAAAACAGTAAGTGTACAGTTTCATAAGGCAGCTGATGTTAGCAGTCACATGGGATAGTAGTTCCTGCTCTTTCTGCCACCACTGCCGCCCTTCCTACACCCTACTCCCAGAAAACCCACTTTCTTTTTTTCTTCCCCAGAAACCTTTTATTTAAGGTATACAAACTTCATGCATTTCATAAGTAAAACTTTAGGAACATAGGGATTCTTCCCACTGTACCCGCCCTCCCACCTTTCTTCCTTCTCCCTCTCTATTCCCAATCTTATTTTTTTACTAAGATTTATTTTCAGTTAACTTTATACACATAAGAAAACCCTGCACTAAATAAAGAGTTCAACAATCACGTGAAAAAGAAAATGCTCCTCAGCAGTCGAGACAGGGCTGTTCAGTCATCGCATCTCAGAGTGTCAATTCCCTTCTATAGATTACTTTTTGGGGCTCTATTAGGAAAACCTCACTTTAAGTCAAAAAGTTGTATCCTCTGTCAACTTCCCTGTGACTGACTAAATGATGTAGTCTTATGGCAGCTCCTTGATCTCTCCATGTCAGACATCATTTTTTTACTTCCTGGCTCAGTAGCCTGTTCAATAGTCTATCTTTTTTTGCTATGTAAAATACACACAGCATATGACTGTCCATCTTCACTTTTTTAAGTGTAAAGTTTAATGTTATTAAATATGTTTATGATGTTATGTAATCATCACCACCCTCTATCTCCATAACTCTTCTTTTAAAACTGAAGCTATGTATCTTTTTTTTTTTTTTTTTTTTGACAGACAGAGTGGACAGTGAGAGACAGAGAGAAAGGTCTTCCTTTTGCCATTGGTTCACCTTCCAATGGCCGCCGCAGCCGGTGCGCTGTGGCCGGCGCACTGCGCTGATCCGATGGCAGGAGCCAGGTGCTTCTCCTGGTCTCCCATGGGGTGCAGGGCCCAAGGACTTGGGCCATCCTCCACTGCACTCCCAGGCCACAGCAGAGAGCTGGCCTGGAAGAGGGGCAACCGGGACAGAATCCAGCGCCCCGACCGGGACTAGAACCCAGTGTGCCGGCGCCGCAAGGCGGAGGATTAGCCTAGTGAGCTGCAGCGCCGGCAAAGCTATGTATCTATTAAAACTGAAGCTATGTATCTCCCTCATACTCCTTCCCCCCGCCCCGCCCATTACAGCACCATTCAAATTCTCTAGGTATTTCATATAAGTGGAGTCATATAGTATTTTTAAAATATTTATTTATTTATTTGAAAGGGAGAATGCAAGAGGGAGAAAGAGAAAGAGGTCTTCCATCCACTGATTCACTCCCCAAGTGGCCACATAGCTGGGGCTGGTCCAGGCCAAAGCCCAGAGCCTGGAGCTCCATTCTGATCTCCATGTGAGTGGCAGGTCCCCAGGTACTGGTGTCATCTGCTGCTGTTTTCCCAGGCATGTTAGCAGGGATCTGGATTACAAATGGAGCAGCTGGAACACGAATCAGTGCTCCAGTACAGAATGCCAGCGTTGTATGTGGCAGGTTAGCTTGCTGCTCCATAACACCAGCCCCAGAATTATATTGTATTTACCTTGTTGTAACGTGCTCATTTTATTTAGCACAGTGTCCTCGTCAAACACTTCTCTCATTTCCCCTGTGATTGTTCTTGTTTGTTCACCAGATTCATGCTTTTCTATGACTTTGCTTTGCTGATTCCCCACCACCTCCCACCCTGCTCCATTATGTCTGTTTAATATCTTCTTCCATAGTTCTTTAATTTTCTTTTACTTAACATTTTGTTCTCTTTTCTGGGCTATTTCATGAATCTTACCTCTTACCTCTTTAAATGAGATTTTTTTTATTTTTTTAAAGATTTATTTATTTTATTTGAAAGAATTACACAGAGAGAGGAGAGGCACAGAGTGGGGGGTGTCTTTATCCGCTGGTTCACTCCCCAATTGGCCACAACGGCCGGAGCTGCGCTGTCTGAGGCCAGGAGCCGGGAACTTCTTCCAGGTCTCCCACGTGGGTGCAGAGGCCCAAGCACTTGGGCCATCTTCTGCTGCTTTCCCAGGCCATAGCAGAGAGCTGGACAGGAAGTAGAGCAGCCAGGTCTCAAACCAGCACCCATATGGGATGCTGGCACTTCAGGCCAGGGCTTTAACCCACTGTGCCAACCCCAGATTTTTTTTAAATAGCGATTGTTATATCAGATATGATTTGGTGTGACTGTGATAACAAAATAGGGGCAAGTGTTTGGAGCAGTGGTTAGGTTGCTGCTCGGGACACCTGCATCCTGTATCAGAGTACCTGGTTCAATTTCTGACTCTGCTTCCAATCCACCTTCCTGCTAATGGGCACCCTGAGAGGCAACAGGTGATGGCTCAGTACTCGAGCCCTTGCCACCCACATGGGAGACCCAGATTGAGGTCTTAGGCTCCTGGCTTTAACCTGGCCAGTCCTGGCAATTGTAGGCATTTGAGGAGTGAACGGCAGGTGGAAGATCTCTGTCTGCCTTTCAAGTAAAGTGTGAATAAATAAATTTAAAGACTTTTTTTTAATCACAAAATAATAGTGGCTTCATTTGGCTTATACAGAAGGGCCAGAGATGGGTGACCCATGGCTGCCATGGCAGCTCCATGGTCCCAGGCAACCCACGCTCCTGTGGTCTTCTTTCTTTGCTTCCCTTAGCATGTTGTTCTGTCCTGCAGGATGTGGCTGCTGCAGCCTTGCCAGCGCAGCCATGTGGGGGAGGGGCAGTAGAGAAAGGAGGAAAGGCGAAAGGATGACCTCCCAAAATGAGTCATTCTTGGGAACCCTTCCCCAACGTCCCATTCCTTACTTCCTGTATTTCATTGATTGGGATTTAGTTGTGTGATTTCAATGAGTTGCAAAGGAGACTGAGAAGTATCTGTTTAGCTGGTCATATTGCTACATCACATAAAATTAAGATTGTTTTTCTTTCTTAGGAACGAAATGAAGAATGGGTAGAGAACTTTCAATGTACATCACAATTATTGCATTTTTAATTCCCAAAAGAAATCTTGGTTGTAACCTGATTTGTTCTTTTTTTTTTTCCCCTTAATCTGGACACCATCAATTCTTGTCTTTTGAGTATAATCCCATCACTTCTGTCTCTGAATCACTTAGCCTCCAGTTTGCAGCCTTTTTCTACTCCTTTCCTTGTTCCTATTTTGTCTAGATTCTTTTCTCTTTGGCCTCTCTCTCTCTCTCTCCCCCTCTCCCCCTCTACTCTCCCCTCTTCCCTCTCCCCTCTCTCCCACCCCCATTATCTTGGAGATTTTAGAAAAAATGCCTGTTGAACCTTTGATTTCTTTTCATACTTAAAAGTACTCCTGGCTTCAGCCTGGCCTAGACCAGGATGTTATGGGCATTTGGGGAGTAAACCAGCAGGTGATGGAAGATCTCTCCCTGTCACTCTGCTTTTCAAATAAATAAGTAAATATTAAAAAGAAAAAACTAAAGTACAGTGAGTGCTCCTTATCCATGTGTTCCACATCTGTGAATCCAGTCAACTACAGATTGAAAATATTTAAAAAGATATGTTATTGCTGAAGTATTTCTATGTAGTTAGGCCTTTGAGGGTTGCACCTGTATTGAACTTGTGCATTTTTCTTGTCTTTATTTCCTAAACAATACAGTGTAGCAACTATTTATGTAGTATTTGTATAGAGTTTATGTTATGTTAGGTATTATAAGTACTCTAGAGATGATTTGGAGTGTACGTAAAGATCTGTACAGGTTGTATAAGGGTGCTTCGAATAGTTCATGGGAAATGGAATTAAAAGAAAGTTTATTCTGATGCAAATAAAATTTGAAATCCATGCATAGTTTTTTTCATAATGCACATTTTCATGAACTTCTTGAAGACCCTTTATATATGTAGATTTTACTTTTTTTGCCCCTAAGTAAACGTATCTTTTAATTCCATTTTCCAGGAACTTTTTGATACCCTGTGTACAAATACTACGTACACAGTTTTTGTACACGAGACTTGAGCATCCACAGATTTGGGTGTCCTCAGGGCGTCCTAGAACTACTCCCTGCAGTACCAAGGGACAGCAGTAGCAGGAGGCTGTCCAGGAGGCCTGTGTGCTTGGGCAGCTCACTGCAGTGCTCAGTAGTGAGCCAGCTTTCCACTGGAGGACTCCCGAATGGGAACACCTGGAGGGTTTTCTTAGTGCTTGCCTTGGGGCCTCACGGGTGGCTGCTTGCATTCTGGGAGCAGGATGAGAATAGGGAATTGGGTGCAGCACACAGATGCTCGCTTAATCCCCCACGCTGTACTGAGCCCCATGTGCCTTGTCTGGGCACTCTCTGGTTTGTTTTCTGAGGAAAGCCCTCTTGGGGAGGGGACTGGGCAGAAGAGGATGTCCCTTGGCTGCGTCGGCATTGGAAAGTAGCTCAGGGTAGAAAAAATATAGACTTGCCAGTAACTCCCTGCCCTCACCACTTTGCCAGATATGGCACTTCCTGGTCTTGACGTGGCTATAGTCAACCAGGATGCACTGGGCTGCTCCTGTCGGCACATTCGCTGTAGGCCCTCAGGCTCATCCTCCTCTGATCTGAGCACCCTGCCACTGTCTTCCAAGACTTGATTTTTATCTCTCCTTCCTTCCCTTGGTGAATGTGCTGGTATTATTCCCTTTCTCTTCTCAGTGAGTTTTCAGGAAAGACACGTGGTCATTCTGCCATGTTTAATGAACTCAGAGGCACTACTCAGTTGCCCTGGCTAGGAAATGTAGCCATTGTTGACCAATCAGTCCGTCTCTCTACCTCCTTGTCTTGTGCCTGGCCTCCTGCTCAGTCTGCAACCAAGTCTCTGCCTCTAGCCCATTTCTTCCTCACACGGCCCACAAATTATCATTCCAAAATTAAAACTCTCACTGGGCCTCTCTTACTTAAAAGCCTTTGCTGATATCCAATGTGCTTTGTTTAGTGTCCCAGATCTTGTGTGATAAGCAAGGTTCTTTGGCTTCCTGCCCTAACCCAGCTTCCCAGCCACTCTTCTTATCATTATTCCTGCATTGTACGGTATGCTTCTGCTACATCCAAACTGCTGCCCCAAATACATCACATGCTTTGTTCCCTCCCCTCTGCATATCCTGTCTTTCTCCTCCAGTTGCTTCACCTCCTCCTTTATCACCTGATTTTTTTTTTTCATTTAAAAATCTACCAGACTTTTAAGACCCAGTTGCACCTCTTCTGAGGATTCCCTGATACTGTGCAACCGTTATACTTGATTCACGCTAGTACTATAAATTGTTATCACATTGTTTTATACATTTCTATCCCATTTGTTTACTCATTTACCTGCAGGCCTATTCCTCTTTCTCAAGAAAAATGAATACTAGGTTCCTTCCTTTGCCACTGGACTGTGAACTTCCCTTGGTCACAAACTTTTGTAGTCATCGCAATGTTCTCAGAGTTTATGAAATGTGCTGAACTTAGTAATTCAGTAAAGCCTGGTTAAATCAATGCGTAGTTGGCTAACAATGGAAACATTTATCAGTCAAGTGGTATATAAAGAGTTAAATTATTGTAAGATCCTCATCTTTGACCAGTCATTTACCATAAAATAACACGAATCAAATCATATTGAAGAAATACTCCTGAAAGCAAATGGATTTAAAAAAATAACTTGGAGCTATGTTTTATGGCTTATATACACACAGCTTATTTATAACAGCTGTGCAAGAGAGATATTTCTGCCTATTGTGGACATCATCAAAGACAAAAAAGGATCTGATTAAGTAGAAATAAAAAACATTTGCACAACACAGTGTATCACAGAAGGAAATGATTATTCTGACAAACACAACTGATAAAAGCATACCTTCCAAAGCATATTATTTTTAAAAACAGAAGGGTCAAACTCCAGATTCTACCAAAAAGGAGTCAAGAGTGATAAATATGAAGTTTACATAGAAAAATCAATGCCCAGACTCATGCCCATACTCAAGTCCAGTTAACAAACTATTATGGTTAAGCATGAAATACTTTTGGTAGCTAAAAACAGCCATTTATTGAGTATTTCCTATATGCCCTGCACCAAGATAAGCACTTACTATGGATTATTTCATCCAAGTCAGGGTTAGACATTGTTTATTTTACAGATGATATAATGGAGGCTTAGAGAAGTTAAACATTGGCTCAAGAGACAAGAAAGAATTTGAACCCAGGTGTGTCTGGTTTTAGAACCTGTGCTCTCAACCAGTACACAAAGTGTGTGTTCCTTGCTGTGCTTATCTGTGGGGAACTAGGCTCTGGTATTGGTTAAAGGAACACAGAACAAAACACTTTTAAGATATGCTTGTGTATCTATTGTTATCCAAAATTTAAATAAGAAATACTAGGTTTGTGGTAGTCAAGTATATGTATTGCTGGAAGCAACATCAAAATTCATTCCTCCTAGACCTGATAGTTAATGGTTTTCACCAGATTTGGAGAGTTTGGAGCCATCATCTTTTCAAAAATTTTTTATGCTCTTTCTCTCTTACCACAGTGGAACTAACACTTGTTGGTACTCTTGACACTGTCTCACAGGTCTCTGATACTCCGCTCCTCGTTCTCTCACTCCTTCTCTTCTGTTCTTGGCTTTGTATAACTTCGGTCTGTTTCCGAGCTCACTAATCCTTATTTTCTTCTGCCATCGGAAATCTGCTGATGAGCCCAAACATTTTTCTGTTTCTGTTTTGTGTTTTTTGAGTGTGAAATTTTCTTGTGCCCCTCCCCTTTTTTGGTTTTGTTTTTATTTCTGTATTGTGATTCCCTGTTTTAAAATTTATTATCATGTTCTCCTTAAGTCATTGACATTACATTTTTCTTCAGTTCTTTGAATATATTTATAACAACTCCTTTGGAGTCTTTGCTGTTAAATTCAACTTGTGGGCCTACTTTCTCTTGATTGAGTTTCTTCCTAAGCACAGGTGATAGTTTTCTGTTTCTTTGCAGGTGTTGTTATTTTTGGTTGCAAATTGAAGAATTTAGATGACATATTGTAGCCGTTCTTGATTCTGAAGTCTATTTCTGAGTTTTTGTTTTAATAATTCCCTGGATTTGAACTATGAAATCTGTCTTTGCTGTTGGTGTATGACTGATGACATATTTAGACTTTTTTTGTTATTGTTTTTTGGTTTTTTTTTTAAAGATTTATTTATTTGAAAAAGTTACACAGAGAGAGAAGGAGAGGCAGAGCGAGAAGGAGAGGCAGAGAGAGAAGGAGAGGCAGAGAGAGAGAGAGAGAGAGAGAGAGAGAGGTCTTCCATCTGCTGGTTCACTCCCCAGTTGGCCACAATGGCCGGGGTTGCGCCAATCAGAAGCCAGAAGCTTGGAGCTTCTTCCAGGTCTCCCATGTAAGTGCAGGGACCCAAGGACTTGAGCCATCCTCTATTGCCTTCCCAGGGCAGCAGAAAAGCTGGACCAGAAGTGGAGCAGCGGGACTTGAACCGGTGCCCATATGGGATGCTGGCACTGCAGGCAGCAGGTTTACTATTACTCCATGGTGCTGGCCCCCCGACTATTTTTTTAATTCTTATTTTTATTTTGCTACCGTGGCTTCCCAGGCCATTGTCCCTGTATCTGCGCACTCCATAAGGCTTCTGTTCTCTGCCGGTGGATCCCAATGGATGTCTGTGGTTTGGGAAGCACAGTCGAAGTTGTAGCCAGTTTTCCAGTTTGTTTATTCTTTTTAAAAAAGATTATTTATTTGAAAGGCCTAAAGAAGAGAGAGAGAGAATGAATGAGAGAGAATGAGAGATCTTTCACCTGCTGGTTCACTCCCCAAGTGACCACAGCAGCCAGGGCTGGGCCAGGCTGAACACGGGAGCCAGGAGCTTCTTCTAGGTCTCCTGCATGGGAGCAGGGCCCAAGTACTTTGGCCGTCTTCTGCAGCTTTCTAGGCAAATTAGCAGGGACTGGATCAGAAGTGGAGCAGCCAGGACTTGAATGAGTGCCCATATGGGATGCTGGGCGCTAATGCTGGTGCCATGACATCAGCCCCAGTTCTCCAGGTTGGATGGACTTTTGCTTGTTTCTAGGCGCTCTCAAGTCTCCTCTCACACAAGTTTAGTTTTCCAGTCATCCAGGGCAATGTGGGGGTGTCATCTATGTCTTGTGCAGCTCTCATTTCCTAGATGTCTCCTAGCTGTTCTGCTGCTCACCCTGGCAGGGCCCACATCCTCAGACTGGCAAAGCTGAAGATCTTCCCTTTTCTCTACTGTCCTCATCACTTTCAGGTTTTTAATTCCACTCCAAATCAAGTTTGCTTCATTGGCAGAAAAACTGATGGTTTCTGACGAGCCCCACGCTGGTTAAGGGCTGGGATAGACGGGAGCAACCTAGGCACGGAGGCTACAGACTCCCTGTTCTCACTCTTAGCTCCAGCTTCTCAAGTTGTCCCATTTGATAAATTTCTAGGAGCGTGAAGTAGTTGTTTTGACTATTTTGTATGTTTTTATACTTTTTTTTAAAGAGGATTGACTGACCTCTCGACACTGCCATAGCTGTAAGTCCCTATGATTTGGGCTCTTTGGAGAACAATCTTTCAAGGTATAACAAGAAATATATAACTATTTCATTGTCCTGATTTAGTGTATCTGTTTGATAGAATTATAAATCAGGGAAATAACCCCAAACCAGACAACAAACCAAAAAATATATACAGGCTTGTTATAGCTTTGTTGTTTGTGCTAATGACAAATTATGTTCAGTGTTTGGAAGGTGGTTAGGCAAATTCTAAGAATCCATGTGATAAAATGCCACATGGACTTACAATAGGATTCTTTGTGGACTGCAGCAACACATCCTCAGATTCCACATATGAATTAGAACTGTGTGTTTGTTTATTCTGATAAAGCTATGGGTCAGTTTTCAGAGATATTTTAATGTTTATTTTAAGCAGTTTCTATAAAATTAGTCAAATCTATTATTTTTAAAAATGACACAATTGGTTTTTCCTTCTTTAAAGGAATTTTGTGACCATAGAATCCAGTGGATTTTAAAAGGCAATTTAATATGATGCTTTATGTTTATTATATTTGCTATTGTAACATGCATAATTCAAGGATTTTTTATTTGTTGCTAGCTGCCAGTTTTTTTTTTAACTTTTATTTAATGAATATAGATTTCCAAAGTACAGCTTATGGACTACATTGGCATCCCCCTCCCCCCCGATGACTTCCCTCCCACCCGCAACCCTCCCCTTTCCTGCTCTCTCTCCCCTTCCATTCATATCAAGATTCATTTTCAATTTTCTATATACAGAAGATCAGTTTAGTATACATTAAGTAAAGATTTCAACAGTTTGCACCCACATAGAAACACAAAGTGAAATATACTGTTTGAGTACTCATTATAGCATTAAATCTCAATGTACAGCACATTAAGGACAGAGATCCTACATGAGGAGTAAGTGCACAGTGACTCCTGTTGTTGACTTTACAAATTGACACTCCTGTTTATGGCATCAGTAATCTCCCTATGCTCCAGTCATGAGTTGCCAAGGCTATGGAAGCCTTTTGAGTTCTCTGACTCTTATCTTGTTTAGACAAGGTCATAGTCAAAGTGGAGGTTCTCTCTTCCCTTCAGAGAAAGGTACCTCCTTCTTTGAAGACCTGTTCTTTCCACTGGGATCTCACTCACAGAGATCTTTCATTTAGGTCTTTTTTTTTTTTTTTTGGCTGCCAGTTTGATAGTTGCCCTCATGATTGTTACTCTTTAGTAGTTCTACATGAGAAACTGTCCCATTTCCCTACAAGTTTGTAAGACTTGTTTATTCCAGCAAAATCCTGGAGCAGAGAAAGCAATTCCTTTAGTGACCTTGGGAGGGTTTTAGAACCATGGCTGTTTAGAAGCATGAATAGTTGTCTGCCTGCACCGTCACACGTTTTTTGGTCAGTGAGCATCCTTGCACAAGTCCTCTCCTTATGTTGCTGATGTAGGAAAGTGTATTGTGATTGCCCGGAGGATAAGCCCTTTGCTGCTGCTTCTCCCTGTGGTTCCTCAGAACACGCATACACACACACACACACACACACACGTGCACATACATGGATGCAACATGCACGCACACTGATGTGCACACACGGAGAGGTAAACATGCACGCATGCACACAGAGATGCAAACACATGCACACACACAATTCCCTTTAGGTCCAGTATAATTGAGATTGTTCAAGGTCAAATGTTGTGTAAGGGGGAGCTTCATGATTAACTCACAAATACCAGTCAGGCAAACATATATGTTCCTAAAAAGCGGTGTTCCTTCTTAATAATTGAGGGGCAACAGTATTTCACTAAGCCTGTGACTGAAAAAATGAATCACGCATTGGATATGTTAAAATTATACAATTTAATTACTGATAATCATGACAAGTTGTTTTTTTTTAAATAATAATAAAAGAAAAAGAATAAAGCCAGCCACTCAGACCCATCATAAATCTTGGTATACCTTATTGTAATCCACAATTTAAAAAAAAAAAATTTATTTGAAGGGCAGAGTTACAGAGAGGGGTTGAGATCTTCCATTTGCTAGTTCACTCCCCAAATGGCTGCAATGGAATAGCTGGGGCTGGGCCAGGCTGAAGCCAGGAGCCAAGAATTCCATCCAGGTCTCCACTTGGGTCATCTTCTGCCCCTTTCCCAGGTGCATTAGCAGGAAGCTGGACTGCAGGAGGAACAGCTGGGATTCGAACTGGCACTCATGGGATGCCAGCATCACAGATAGTGGCTTCATCCACTGTGCCACAATGCTGGCTCCTTTATCCACAATTTTTTTAAAATTTATTTATTTGACAGGTAGAATTACAGACAGTGAGAGAGAGAGAGAGACAGAGAGAAAGGTCTACCCTCCGTTGGTTCACTCCCCAAATGGCTGCCATGGCCGGTGCTGCGCCGATCCGAAGCCAGGAGCCAGGTGCTTCCTTCTGGTCTCCCATGTGGGTGCAGGGCCCAAGCACTTGGGCCATCCTCCACTGCCCTCCTGGGGCAAAGCAGAGAGCTGGACTGGAAGAGGAGCAGCCGGGACTAGAACCCAGCGCCCATATGGGATGCCGGCACTACTGGCAGAGGATTAACCAAGTGAGCCATGGTGCCGGCCCCTCTTTATCCACAATTAATAAGTATTTCCTGTCCGCAAATTTCTTCATGCCTAGAGTTAGCATTTAGAAATATAAAAGGTGGTTCTTGTCTTCCAGATATAGATGTATAGGAGCCAGTGTTTGGCATAACAGTTAAGACAGCATTTGGGGGGCCGGTGCTGTGTTATAACGTGTAAAGCCACCGCCTGCAGTGCCAGGATCCCATATGGGCGCCAGTTTGAGTCCTATTTGCTCCTCTTCTGATCCAGCTCTCTGCTATGTCCTGGAAAAGCAGTGGAAGATGGCCCAAGTCCTTGGGCCCCTGTACCCACGTGGGAGACCAAGAAGAAGCTCCTGGCTCCTGGCTTTGGATCGGCTCAGCTCTGGCTATTGCAGCCATCTGGGGAGTGAACCATCAGAAGGAAGACCTCTCTTTCTCTCTCTGCCTCTGCCTCTTTGTAACTCTGCCTTTCAAATAAAGAATAAATCATTAAAAAATGCCATTTGGGAATTCCCATATCAGAGTACCTAGCCTTAAGTCCTGGCTCTGCTTCCAATTCCAGATCTCTGCTAATGTGCACTATAGGAGTCAGTAGATCATGGCTGAAGTACTTGAGTCCCTGCCACCCAAATTGAAGATCCAGATGGAGTACTGGGCTCCTGGCTTCCTGCTGGTCTAGCTCTGGCCATTGAGGAATTTGGGGAGTGAACCAGCAGATGGGATATTTCTCTTTGTCTCTCTCCCTGACTCTCTCTCTCTCTCTCTGCCTTTCAAAAACAAACAAACAAACAGAAAAGGATAAGTATATTAGTTTGAAGCACCTGATGAAGGCAAAGAGATTTTGATAGAATGAAGACATCCCTGGGGTTAGATGGTTTTTTCATTCAATCACGTGTGTGCACCATCTCCCACATTCCAGGAACTGTATTAAGTGCTGAGTGAACATACTGGGTAGACATAGTAGAGGCTCTTTGCTGTCATAGAGCTTACATTCTAGTAGGGGGAATCCATAAAAAATAAGCAAAGATGTACTGCAATGTCAACAGTATTACAAAAAGTATCATGAACAATCATCAAGTGGAGTATCAGGCTAGAGGGATATGGGGTGGGGAGGGAGGTGTACTATTTCAGACATGTTTATCAGAAAAGATCTCGATAGGAAGAGAGCAGCAGAGGGTCAGCAGGGAACCAGGGAGAGAGCTAAGATAGGGGTTCAGTGAGGAAAGTGAGATCTTCAAGCTGTGAGAAGATCACTGACTTTGGGAGGAGTAGATTGTTTAGAGATAAGACAGGGAACCAAGGCCAGTTTGGAAGTGTATTTGGATGGGCTAAAGTAACCAAAAATGTAGTGGTTCAAACACAATGGAAATTTTTTTCTTGCCTGCATGAGTAGTCCAAAAAGGGTGTTTTAAATCAGTGGGAGGCCCTCTCTCCTCATTCATTGATTCAGGAAACCAGCTCATTCCATTTGTTTAATTTCATCATCTCCTTGAACCTTGTCATGTGCAAAGTCAAGCCTGAGTTCCCATAGTCATGTTTCAGGCAGAGGAAGGAGAAAGATCACAAAGAGGCACACATTCTCCTTTTTTTATAGAAAACTTTTATTTAATAAATATAAATTTTGAAAGTATAATTTTTGGATTATAGCGGTTCTTCCTCCCATAACCACCCTCCCACCTGCAAATGATCCCATCTCCCACTCCCTCTCCCATCCCAATCTTCATTAGATTCATTTTTAATTATCTTTATATATAGAAGATCAACTTAGTATATACTAAGTAAAGATTTCAACAGATTGCACCCACGCAGACATACAAAGTATAAAGTACTGTTTGAAGTCTTAGTTTTACTGTTAATTCTCATAGTACAACACACTAAGGACAGAGGTCCTACATGAGTCCTGTTGTTGATTTAACAATTGACACTCTTATTTATAATGTCAGTAATCACCTGAGGCTCTTGTCATGAGCTACCAAGGCTATGGAAGCCTCTTGAGTTCACAAACTTCAACCTTATTTAGGCAAGGCCATAATCAAAGTGGAAGTTCTCCCTTCAGAGAAAGGTACCTCCTTCTTTGATGGCCCCTTCTTTCCACTGGGATCTAACTCACAGAGATCTTTCATTTTGGTCATTTTTTTGCCACGGTATCTTGGCTTTCCATGCCTGAAATTCTCTCATGGGCTTTTTAGCCAGATCCGAATGCCTTAAGGGCTGATTCTGAGGCTAGAGTGCTGTTTAGAGCATTTGCCATTCTATGAGTTGGCTGTGTATCCTGCTTCCCATGTTAGATCATTCTCTCCTTTTTAATTCTGTCAATTATTATTAGCAGACACTAGTCTTATTTATGTGGTGATCCCTTTGATACGTAATCCTATCTTTATGATCATTTATGAACTTAAACTGATCACTTTAACTAGTAAGATGGCATTGGTACCTGCCAACTTAATGGGATTTGGAGTCCTATGGCAAGTTTTTAGCTTTACCCTTAGGGGTAGGTCTGAGGGAGCGGAGGCACACATTCTCCTAAAGACCTTGATCCAGAAGTGGCATTCACCATGTTCACATTCTGTAAATGAGAACTTAATCACATGGCCACACCCAGCTGCAAGAAATCCCAAGAAATGGGTGCTAGCTGTGGTCCTCTGTAGTAAATAGATGAGAGGAAAGTAGCTTAGACAGGCTGGGAGCAATGGAGGTGGGGAGGGGTGAACATATCCAGACTGTGTTTGGATGGTAGTATCAACAGTATTTATGGATGGAACGTGGGAGAAACAGAAGATGATACTTGGATGTTTGCATGAACAGTGGTGGTGTCGTTTATTCATAGGAAGAAGACTTAGGGAGAACAGATTTATGTTTCAGCTAGGTTAACTTTGAGGTGCTTATTGGTCATCTAAAGAGAGATTTTAGAAGACCATTAGATACTCAAAATATCAATTCAAGGAAGAGAGAGGTCAAGGATGATATAAATTTGGAATCATCAATGTATGAATAGTATTTTAAGCTGTGGAGACAGGATCTTTTAGGAGTAGTGTGTATGGAAGAGAAAAGAGTGTTGGGGACTGACTATTGGGATACTTCAGTATTTTCAGTTGAGAAAGAGGAGGTGAGCCAGCAAAGGAAAATGAGAAAGAGTGGGCAATGAAATATAAGGACAGCAGGAAAGGGAGGAGTCTTGAGAAGACAGTATTTCAAGAAGGTGGAAGTGGTCATGTGAGTCAGATACTGTCAGAAAGGTCAAGGGACTGGGAGTTAACATCAACTCTGGAAGATTCAAATCGCCGGCAACCTCAAGAATAGCTTTTGTGAAATAGTGCTTGCAGTCTTAATATTGGGCTAAGTAAATAATGGGCCATAGAGCCTATGTTGGCATTTCTTCTGAGATTTCCTGAAAGGGAAACAAAAAAATAAAGTAGTAAAAAAGGGTGTGACCTGGAGACATTTGTTTGGATGGGAGAAACAAGTGTCTTTGTGACGCAAATGATTCAGTAGGGGGCTGAAAAATTAATGGTGTGAGAGAAAAGGCCTTGAACAGCTCAGAGGTTAGGATCCTGAGCAAAAAAATAGAGGGATGGTCCCGGGATAGGAGCAGAGTCTGTTCCTTGGCTGTAAACAGAAGGAAGGCTGAATAGGGAGGGCAACAGATACAAAAGGGTTGGCAGATTTCATGATGAGGAGATATAGTCATTCTCTTTGCAGAGGGGAGGCTATAAATTGTCTGTCAGAGGGTGGGTGGGTGAGCTGACTTGACATAAGGCTGCTGAGGTTTGCTGAGGTGTGAAAGCAGATGCATGAGGGCTCTTCAAAGAGTTCTTGGAAAATGGGAGTTTTCAAAAGCTATGGATGATTTTCAAAAGTTTTTGCACCAGAATAAATGGTCTTTTAATTCCATTGCTCCATGAACTTTTTGAAGTGTCCATGTCTATGCAGGAGGTGTAAAGGAACACTCGTTGTCTTGGCCAGGTAAGTGGGTAGTGGAACAGGAGGTAAGTGATGGAAAGCATAAGCACGGTAAGGTGAATCACCTGCGGGTTCTTCTCCAGGCTGTGAATAGGTGAAGTAAGAGCAAATGAGCTTTAGAAGAATTTTTTTTTTAATAAAATGAAAGAAGTGGGCATTGTGGCACTGCAAGGCACTAAGCTGGGTTAAGTGGGTTTGCTGCTGCTCGGAACACCTGCATACCAAATCAGAATGCCTAGGATGGAGTCCTGCCTCCACTTATGATCCAGTTTCCTGCTAATGCACTTGGGAACAGCAAATGATGGCCCAAATATGTGGGTTCCTGCCACCCATGCGGGAGACCCAGATGGAATTCCAGGCTCCTGGCTTCCTCCTTACCCAGCCCTAGCTATTGCAGATGATTGGCAGTTGAACCAGTAAACGGAAGATAACTGTCTCTGTCTCTGCCTCTCTGTCACTGCCTTTCAAGTAAATAAATAAAACTTTCATCAGTAAACTTTTAAAAAGGAAGTGAAAGGGTGAGAGGAGATTGCTTAATGATGGTTTAGGATGAGGTTACTGGTAATGACTAGCTAAAATGTTGAGAGTTGAGGTGAGTAAAAGAAAAGATTTTGGAGAGAGAATCCCAAGCAAAGAGCAGAGCATCGGATGTGCTGTTTATATGGAAGCCGCCAAGAAGATGATGAATGCTAGAATGATAGTGAGTTAGGGGCTGAGATTCTTCACTGAGGAGCAGATGGTGACCAGGAAGTTGGTAAAAGACTCTAATGAGGGTAGAGTGTTCCGCAGTCTGATGCCGTGCACTTCAGAGGTTAGGTCGTATGCTACAGTGATCAGAGAGGATGGAAGCCTTGGACTAGGAGGACCTGGTGAGTCCCAGCTACGCACCAGTCCTGGGCTCAAGATGATGTGGACCCTGCCCCCAGGAAGGATCAAACCTGTCGCTCCCCCTCTTCGTGGAGGAACGACACAGGACCCTGCGCTGTTCTTTCGTCTGCTCGGCCCTCCCCGGGTTTGCTGCTGGTTCTTCCCGGGTTGGCTACTATCCCTTCCACCTCCGTGGAAGGGCAGTTCCCCCTGGCCGCATTCCCCACTTCCGCAGGGGAGCGGCACACCGCCGGCCGGCTTTCTCGGGGGCTGCACGGGTTCCCTTAGATGTTCCCCATAGATGTTCCTGGTGCATGCCGTCTCTCTCCTCCTTTATAGTCCTCCTCCGCCAATCCTAACTCGGCTGCCCACACGCCGAGTACGCTGCTCTCCAATCAGGAGCAAGTCCTACAATTTATTAGTTGAACTGGAGGCAGCTGTGCGGAAGCTGTTTACTTCTCTCCCAGCGCCATATTGTGGGAGAGCAGATGCATAGAATAAGTCTTAATTCGAGTAACTTAGTCTAGTCCGGATTGCTCCCCACAAAACCCAGCAGGCATGGGAACATAGAAATAGATATACAACCACAAACAATGGAAGGAAGTGGGTCATAAAGAAATATTAATGGCATGAGAGCATGAATGTAGATTTTGTTGTGGGGACTGGCTTCTCTTAGGAAGTGATATTTGAGCTGTAACCAAGGGATGAACAGGAGACAGGTAGGGGATCTGTGAGAAGTGGATCCTGGGTAGTGTCTGGGACCCATGCAGGAGCAGTGGCCGAGGTGGGGAAGAAGACTGGTGTGCAAGACAGGACAGTGAAGAGAGAAGGGCTGGGCAGGGGAGATGGCCACTCTAAGGCAGTTTGGCTGAAGCAGAAATGGGGTTTGAAGAATGAAGAGGGGATTAGTTAGGGAGATGACAACTACATTTCCCAAGCAACCAACCGTGAAGGTGGAGAACAGCTGAAGGTTTGGTCCTGAAGTAAGTATAAGAGCCCGGCTGAGTGAATCTAGCATATCATGTGTTTGCATCACTACTGTGTTGCTTGTGGTAATTAGACCATAGTGTTACACAGTCCACAGTAGATATCCACAATAGATCCACAATCCATAGATTGTTAATTGTCGTGGTTAAATTGAGTGTTTCTGGAAATCAGCTGTAACCTGGGAAGGTAGAGCTGAATGGAACCTGACTCAGCCCTGAGAAGCTTGGATGTGTCTGAAATCCATGGAGAATGAGGCAGGAGGAACCATTATGTGTTTATTTCCAGGCCATTTTACTCCTCAGACATCTCAACTTCCCTCAACCCCTTTATCAGGTGAGACCAGGCTAATCTGACTTGACCGTCAGAGACAGAAGGTAGCAAAGACCATCCTACAGTAGACAAAAACCACTCTGGCCAGTTGGTCCCAGTGGTCTCACCTGGGAGCCCAGACTACCAGATTTCCAGTTTCTACCCCGCACTTCTAGTTCTCCAAATGTCAGAGGTGGAGAGACACGCAATGGGTTTAGGGGAGCGTCCAACTCTAGTCAGCCCTCCCCTCCCTTCCTGTTCTTTCTCAGATCCTTGGCCGGTGGGAGCCCACGAACAACATTTTTCTTCTTCTCCAAGAGTCACTACTAGGAGTTGTCTTTAGGCAGTTATAAAATTGGAAAAAAAGGAGCTCATGGATACTTGCTCATAAAAATAGAAAAAGGTCTGGTAGCAAATTGGTAACCAGGGACTTGGCTAATTTATTTTTTTAGATTTTTTCCTGAAGTCCATGCTCCAGGAACAGAGGAGACCAACTTCTGTTTACTCCCGCATGTGCAATCCCTGGGTCTCCCTGTTGGGGGTGAGTAATTTCGCCTGGGTCCCAATGGTCCCTGAAACCTACTCCAGGTGAAAACATGTGATCCTGGGGGAGGGGCTGGGGTGGAAAGAAGGAGTGCAAAATCTGGTGCAATGTGCTTTACATGCCTCATCCCATTAGAGTTTACATGAGAACTGCATGTGGCAAGATACATTTATTGAACTGCTTATTTTAATCAGTGCCTCACTTTTCAAAGAACTAATTGTTCCTGAGAACATCTGGGTTATCAAATTTCTAAGTACTCCAAATTAGCATAATTTCATATTAATTATTTTTATAGGAAAAGGTAGGACAAGGAGCTAGGATAGAACAGTAATTCTACTTTTAATTAAAGAGTTACTTTTGGGAGGTGTCTTCCCAAATATCTGCTTGGGTAAGGTTTTTTGAATTATCAGTGAACTTTGTATTCAGACTTTTATGGTGATGAGAAGTTGATGAGAAGTGTTCTGTTGTTTCTTTGGGCTCTGGCTGTGTGACCCATTGGTGTCTTGTCTCTCCTACTCTGTTTCCATAGGCTGTTGGGTCGCTTCTCATCATGTTTGTGATCCAGTGGGTCTATACCCTGGTTAACATGGGTGTTGCTGCTGTTGTGTATGTCTACATTGGCCGGGCCAGTCCAGGCCTTCACCTTGGTAAGTAGCAGAGCCATTTTGGCACTACTTCTCTTATTATCTTTAGCATTCATTGAAAAAAACAAGTTTTGAACATCTGTCAAATGCTAACACTGATTCATTTTCAAGTAGCTTGTATTGAGAGGGAGGAACATGACACACACATAAATGATAGTAAATGAAAAGCAGTAACTTGTTGTGAGCTGTGGTAGATCTGTAGAAGTACAGTGAATGACAGCAACAGCACCAGGGATGAAATGGAAGTGTCCTGTTGTGAGATTCTTCTACTGTATGTAAAGTACTACACTACCCCCTGAGGAAGATTCTGGTTAGTTTAAGATGTACACTAATAAACCCGAAGGCAACCACTAAAATAACACCACAAAGAGGAACAGTGAATAAATCTGTAGAGAGAAAATTGAAAGAAAAATTCCTCAAATCAAAATAAGTCAGAAAAAGAGGAAAAAGATAATCAAGGACATGTGAGCCAAATAAAAAACAAATAGGGGACAGTGTTGTGGCACAGGAGGTTAAGATGCCACCTGCAATGCCAGCATACCATATGAAAGCCAGTTCCGGTCCTGGCTACTCTACTTCCAATCCACCCCCTGCTGATGTACCTGGGAAAGCAGATGACCTCAGCACTTGGACTCCTGCACCCACATTGGAGACCCAGATGGAGTTTTAGGCTCCTGGCTTCAGCTGGGCCCATCCCTGGCTGATGTGACCATTTAGGATGTCCCTTTTGTAAAGTTAAAGGGAAAAATTCATAAAGAAGACATAATAATGCTAACATTTGTTTACTTAAAAGCAGAGCTTTGAAATATGAACCTGTAGCAAAACATGATACAACTTAAAGAAGAAATAGATATGCTTACAATCATAGTCAGAGATTTCAGCACCAGCCACCCAGTAACTCAGGGCTGGGAATGACCAGTTGTGGGCCATGTAAAGCCCACGAAATCATTTGGTTCTGCCCTGCCAAGGCAACTGCAGGCAGGACTTGAAACTCATATAGCAGGCTAATTTTTTTTTTTTGATGTGTTGATTTATTTGAAAGAATTACAAGGAGAAAGGGAGAGACAGAGAAACACACATCTTCAATCTGCTGATTCACTCCCCTCCCTAAATGGCCACAATGGCCAGGTCTAAGCCAGGTCAAAGCCAAGAGCCAGGAATTTTATCCGGGTCTCCCATGTGGGTGGTAGGGGCCCAAGCACACTTTGGCCATCTTCCTCTCCTTTCCCAGGCCATTAGTATGGAACTGGATCAAAAGTAGAACAGCTGGGACAAAAACCAATGCCCATATGGGATGTTGGTGTTGCAGGTGGCGGCTTAACCCAGTACACCACAATGCGAGCCCCTAATTTTTAAGTTGATAATTTTGTATGGCCTGCATATGATATTATAAGTATCCAAATGGCCCTTGGCAGAGAAAAGGTTACTCAACCCTGCAGTAACTGATAAATAGACATAAACTTAGTAAGGCTATGGAAAACTTGAATAATACTATCAACAAGGCTGGCTGAATTGACATTTACAAAAACTCTACCACCAAAAGCAGAACAGACCTTCTTTTCAACTGTACATGAGACACATACCAGAATGACCCATATTTTAGGGCATAAAATATTTTAATAAATTAAAAAGTACTCTAGTCAGTACCAGAGCACTGTTCTCTGGCCAAATGGAGAAGTTCTTAGGAGTAAATAACAGAAAGATCCAGAAAATCCCCCAGTGTGTAGAAGAACGCTAAGTCACTGAAGATGTGAAATAAATTACAGGAGCAAAATAACTCATGATTCAAAGAAGAAAACAGAAATGAAATTACAAATATCTTAATAATGAAAATGCAGAGGGGCCAGCACTGTGACACAGCAGGTAAGGCCACCGCCTACAGTGCTGGTTCAAGCCCTGGCTGCTCCTCTTCCAGTCCAGCTCTCTGCTATGGCCTGGGAAAGCAGTAGAAGATGGCCCAAGTCCTTGGGCCCCTGTACCCACATGGGAGGCCTGGAAGAAGCTCCTGGTTCCTGGCTTCAGGTAAGCCCAGCTCTGGCTGTTGCGGCCATTTGGGGAGTGAACCAGCAGGCGAAAGACCTCTCTCTCTCTGCCTCTGCCTCTCTCTAGCTCTGTGTTTCAAATAAATAAATAAATCTTTTTAAAAATATGCAGAGTACCAAATTTGTGGGATGTAGCTAATGCAGTTTGAAGGGTCTTCAATAACTTCATGTAAATGCATTTTATGGAAACAATCTGCATGAATTTCAAAATTGTTTTTTTAAAAATATTTTATTTATTATTTATTTGAGAGGTAGAGTCACAGACAGTGAGAGGGAAAGACAGAGAATCAGTGACCCCAACTTTCAATTTAAAAAGCTAGAAAAAGAAAAGCAAATTAAATCCAAAGTAAGAAGAAAAAGAAAACAATAAAGATTAGGGTAGAAATCATTGCAATATAAAACAGAAGAAAAATAGAGAATGCCAATGAAACAAAAATGTGAGAGGACCAATACAATTGATAAACCTCTAGTCTGACTGATCAGAATAAAAGAACAGAAGGCCTGTGTCGCTCCCCCTCTTCGTGGAGGAGCGACACTAAACCCTGCGCTGTTCTTTCATCTGCTCGGCCCTCCCCGGGTTTGCTGCTGGTTCTTCCCGGGTTGGCTACTGTCCCTTCCACCTCCGTGGAAGGGCGATTCCCCCTGGCCACATTCCCCACTTCCGCAGGGGAGCGGCACACCGCCGGCCGGCTCTCTCGGGGGCTGCACAGGTGTTCCCCTTAGATGTTCCCCTTAGATGTTCCTGGTGCATGCCGTCTCTCTCCTCCTTTATAGTCCTCCTCTGCCAATCCCAACTCGGCTGCCCACACGCCGAGTACGCTGCTCTCCTCCAATCAGGAGCAAGTCCTACAGTTTATTGGTTGAACTGGAGGCAGCTGTGTAGAAGCTGTTTTCTTCTCTCCCAGCGCCATATTGTGGGAGAGCAGGTGCATAGAATAAGTCTTAATTCCAGTAACAGTCTAGTCCGAGCTGCTCCCCACAGATCCCCCTTTCTTTTTATTTTTTGGCGTTGATACGCGCCTGTCTTCGGTGTCCCGCGGCACACACTCTGCTCTGCTTGCTAGAGTTGCCACAGGTTCTTACAAGTCCTATCAATCAGGCAAACCGAATCCGGGTCCTCTCTTCGCCATGTTGTGAGGAGGTTTTTAGGCGCTGATACGTGCCTGTCTTCGGTGACCTGCGGCTCATACTCTGGTCGAGCTGCCTGCTGGTACTTATCGCCCTAATCAGGCAGACCGAATCCAAGCTCTCTCATTACTGTGTTGTGGGGAGGCCTTATTGATGTTAATTCGTGCCTATCTTCGGTGACCTGCGGCGCATAAGCTGCTAGCCGCCCGCAGGTGCTCACCGCCTCCCTAATCAGGCAGACCGAATCCAAGCTTTCTCATTGCCATGTTGAGGGGAGGCCTTTCTATTTCTCTATTTCTCTATCTCCGGGCATTCCTATTTCTCCCATTTTGCTTCTATCTTCCAGCATTCCTATTTCTCTCATTTTACTTCTAAACTTCTGTTTCTCTTATCCCTGCGACTTTCCGGTGCCCGCCCCGAGGCTGCTTCTCGGCGGCTTTCTGGCTCTGAGCCGCTTCAGCCCGCGCCTCTCTCATCTGCGTGGCTCGGCTTTGCGCGCACACTCCGCGGTCTCTCACTAGCCCAGCGTTCCCTATCTACTTGAGCCCCGCACACTCTGTCTGCGCGCGGCAGCCTCCGCGAGTCACACAGCGTAGCTTGCGTCTCCGCCACTAGCATTCAATCTAAGTTCCCCGGGCTAACCTGGCGAATTCAACCCAGCTCACGTTTCTGCGCCTTTCGGTCTGGCTTCCCGTCCTTTGCTCCTCAGGCTAATCTGACGGATTCCAACCTAGCTCATACGTCTCCGCTTCTGGTTTCAACTCTTCGCCCCCCATTCCCGGGCTAACTTGAGAATCCCAAAGTGGCTTTCGTTTCCGCCTCGGCCTGCCCCCCCGCGGCTTCAATTTCCCCAACATTTTTCTCTACCCGGTATGTTTCCCCAAGCTTTCCTCCAACAATACTCCTCCCTCATTTCTCCTGGCCTCTCCCCACAGTCCGCATCCGAGTCTGTTTGTTCTAGCTTTCACTTTCGCTTTCGACCTTAGAGATTTCTCCCAGCTTCCCCCTGTAGTCCGTATCTGAATCTATGCCTAGGCTTTCAATAGCTCCTTCCGGCACCTTTTTCGTCCGGCTTTTCCCTAGGCTGTTTGCTAGTCTCTCTCTCCGATATTTTCCACTTCTTCCCGTTTCTTCCCTCCTAAGTTTCCTATCCGTCCTAGGTTTCCTATCCGTCCTGGGTTTCCTATCCGTCCTGGGTTTCCTATCCGAGTCACGGCACCATTATGTCGCTCCCCCTCTTCGTGGAGGAGCAACACAGGACCCTGCGCTGTTCTTTCATCTGCTCGGCCCTCCCCGGGTTTGCTGCTGGTTCTTCCCGGGTTGGCTACTATCCCTTCCACCTCCGTGGAAGGGCAGTTCCCCCTGCCACATTCCCCACTTCCACAGGGGAGCGGCACACCGCCGGCCGGCTCTCTCGGGGGCTGCACAGGTGTTCCCCTTAGATGTTCCCCTTAGATGTTCCTGGTGCATGCCGTCTCTCTCCTCCTTTATAGTCCTCCTCTGCCAATCCCAACTCGGCTGCCCACACGCCGAGTACGCTGCTCTCCTCCAATCAGGAGCAAGTCCTACAGTTTATTGGTTGAACTGGAGGCAGCTGTGTAGAAGCTGTTTTCTTCTCTCCCAGCGCCATATTGTGGGAGAGCAGGTGCATAGAATAAGTCTTAATTCCAGTAACAGTCTAGTCCGAGCTGCTCCCCACAGGCCTGAATTACCAATTCAATGAATGAAAGAGATTTCATCATTTGAGATTCTGTATATATTAAAAGGAAGGTAAAGGAATATTGTAAATGGCTTTGTTTCAATACATTTGACAGATAAGTGGGACAAATTCCTTAGAATATACAAACTAACAAGTCTCACAGGAGAAGAAATAGATGTAGAGCTATTCAGGTCATCCATTAAAGAAAACTTTTCCACACAGAAAACTGTAGGCCCCAAGTTCACTGATGAGTTTAGTGGTGAATTCACTAATGAACTCTAGCAAACATTTAGGAAGAAAAAATTTCAACTCAATATGAGCTCTTTGGAAAAGTACAGTTAGCACACTTTATGGATATACTTGCAGAAATTCATAACAAAATGTTAACAGATTGGATCCAACAATACAGGTGTTTGGAAAGGATGATACCTCATGACTAAATATCTCAGGAATCCAAAATAAGTTTTAACATTTGAAATTGATTCACCATATCTAAATATGAAAGGAGGAAAACTACTAAACATTTCTGAGAAGAAATTGAAGAATAAATTATAGAAGTAAATAGATATGAGCATATTGTGTCCATGAATTAGAAGATTCAATATTTGGGGCCAGTGCTGTGGCGTAGTAGGCTAAGCCTCTGCCTGTGGCACCAGCATCCCATATGGGTTTGTATCCTAGCTGCTCCTCTTCCAATCCAACTCTCTGCTAATAGTCTGGGAAAGCAGTGAATGACGGCCCAAGTGCTTGGGCCCCTGTATTCATGTGGGAGACCTGGGAGAAGCTCCTGGCTCCTGGCTTCTGATCAGCTCAGCTCCAGCTGTTTTAGCCATTTGGGGAGTGAACCAGCAGATGGAAGATCTTTCTGTCTATAACTCTACCCTCTCAAATAAATAAATAAAATCTTTAAAAAAAGAATTATCTTTCATATATAATAAAAAAAGACTCAGTATTCTTAAGATGTCAGTTGCCTCCAACTTCTTACATAGGTTTGACACAATCATGGTCAAAATATAAGCTCCTTTCTTTTGTAGAAGTTGACAAGTAGTTTTTTTGTTTGTTTGTTTGTTTGTTTGTTTTTTGACACGCAGCGTGGATAGTGAGAGAGAGAGAGACAGAGAGAAAGGTCTTCCTTTTGCCGTTGGTTCACCCTCCAATGGCTGCCACGGCTGGCGTGCTGCGGCCAGCGCACCGCACTGATCCGAAGGCAGGAGCCAGGTGCTTCTCCTGGTCTTCTGTGGGGTGCAGGGCCCAAGCACTTGGGCCATCCTCCACTGCACTCCCTGGCCACAGCAGAGAGCTGGCCTGGAAGAGGGGCAACTGGGAAAGAATCCGGTGCCCAGACCAGGACTAGAACCTGGTGTGCCGGTGCCGCTAGGTGGAGGATTAGCCTAGTGTCAGCGCTGGCCGACAAGTAGATTTTAAATTATTTATATAGAGAAGCAAGTAACCTCTGATAACCCCATCAAGTTTATTAAAGAACAAAGTTGGAAGACTTGCACTTCCTGATTTTAAGACTGATTTTACATTTTTTTCATTATTTTATTTATTTATTTTTTATTTGGGAGGCAGAGAGACAAAATCAGGCAGAGAGAGCTCCCTTCTGCTTGTTCACTCCCCAAATGCTCACAAAGGAAGCCAGGGCTCAATTTAGTTCTCCCATGTGGGCTTCAGTGACCCAAGTACTTCAGCCATTACCTGCTATCTTCCAGTGTGCACATTAGCAGGAAGCTGGAATTGGGAGTGGAGCCAGAATTTGAACCCAGGCAGTCCAAGATGAGCTGCATGTGTCCTGATTGGTAATAAACTGCTACATCAGATACCTGCCCCTCAAGACTGTTTTTAAAGCTAAAATATCAAGATAGCCTGGTTTGGAACAAGATAGACAAATGAATCAACAGACAGAGTAGAGAAATCAGAAGTTGACTGAGACATAAATGGTTGATGGATTTTCAAAAAAAGGTGTAAAGGTAATTCAGTGTGGGGAAGAACAGTCTTCTCAACAAAGGGCACCAAATCAACTAGAAAGTCTTGTGCAAAAGTAAATTTCAACTCATCTATCATATCGTGTAAAAGTAACTCCTAGTAGATACTAGAACTAAATGAAAAATCTTTTTTTTAAAGGATTTATTTATTTATTTGAAAGGCAGAGTTACAGAGAGGCGGGGGGTGAGGGAGGTCTTCCCATCCAATGGTTCACTACCCAAATGGCCACAACAGCCGGAGCTGCACCGATCTGAAGCCAGGATCCAGGAATTTGGCTATCTTCTGCTTTCCCAGGCCATAGTAGAGAGCTATATGAGAGTGGAGCAGCCAGGACTCAAAGAGGTGCCCATATGGGATGCCGGCATTGCAGCTGGTGGCTTTACCGGCTATGCCATAGCACCAGCCCCTAAATGAAAAACCTTTAAACAGTAGAATTTCTGAAAGAAAATATAGAAGAAACCCTTTGTGATTATGGGTTATATAAAGATTTATTAGATATTTTAAAGGCAGGAAAAATGAGAAATTGGGCTTTGTCAAAATTAAAGACTTCTTATTTTCAAAAAACACTGGTAAAGGAATACAAAGGCAAGTCATGGACAGTGAGAAAAATATTAGCAAATCACACTTCTAAGAAAAAAAATTTTAAATAGAAGAGGAAAAAAATCACACTTACGATAAAGTACTTTTATCTGGAATATTTAAAAACTCGTAACTCAATAAGAAAAACAAAAGAAAATAACAATAGTAACAAAAATGAGCAAATGTTTTAAACAGGCTTCACCAAAAAAGAGACATGATTGGTGAACAACACATGAAAAGATGCTCCGCATCATTCATCATTAGGGATATGTAAATGAAAACCACAATATGTTACTTCTACACACTTAGTAGAATGAGTAAATGACCACACCAAGTGTTGGCAAGGACTGTCATTCACTGTCAGAGGGAATATAAAATGATACAACCACTTTGTAAAAACAATTTGACAGTTACTGCACTTCTAGGTGTTTATCCAGAAAAACAGAAAGCATATGGCCATACAAAAACATGTACACAAATATTCCTAGCAGATCAATTTGTAATAGCCAGGAACAAATGTCCATCTGGCAACTGTAGATAGAGTGTGGTATATCCTTATAATGGAATATACTCAGCATTAAAAAAAAAGAATGAACCACAGATACGTGGACAAATCTCAGCATAATTAAGCTAAATCAAAGAAACCAGACAAGAAGGGTACATATATATACAATTATTAGAAAAGTAAAATAATCTAGAGTGATTGAAGATCAGTGGTTGCTTTTAGATGTGGGTGGGGTGGGGATGCCTGGGAAGGAGACTCAGGAAGCAGCTTGAGGGAATAACAGAGGTGAGGGTATGTTTATGATATGTTTGTCCAGTGGTTTCACCGTGTGCTCTCATATGTATGTCAACACAGACCAACCTGTACACTTTAAATACAAGCATTTGGTCCTGAAAACGTTCCCCAGGATTGGTCTTAATCCGGTGTGGTAAGGCATGCAGACCTGGAAATGACCCCCAGAGCCCTAGAACCGAGCCTGGCATGCCTTGTGGGCCATGTGGGGAGGGACCATAGTCAAGGCAGCAGAAGAGGAAGAGGGCAGAGCACGACCCAGAGCCTTTATAGGTTTTTTTCTGGGAAGGAATGGGCAAAACAGGGCAGGTATACTGAGGCCTGGGTGGTTTGAATAATTCCAGAAAACCCTGGGCTTCAGGGGTGATCTCTGGTTGTCCAGTGGTGGGGTGGCCTAGGGCACGGAGAGAGCTGGCCTGATGAAGGAGAAGGTCACTGTGCTGGCTGCTCTGCATATCTAAGGCGCACTCCACTAGACCCCCATGGGATCAAGTCCCAAAATGCCAGAGCATCAAGAATACAGAAAATCAAGTCAGTCCACAGGTCTTAGCCTGTCCTCTGCTGCTAAGACACGACACCACAGACTGGGTAATGTATATACAGTATAAGTTTATTTGGTGCATGACTTTGGAGGCTGGGAAGTCCAAGAGTGAGGGCCCATGTTTTGGTGAGGGCCTTCCTTCTATGTCATACGTGGCAAAAGACATGGGGGCAGCTAGAGAAAAGGAGAGGAAGAGAGCAAGCGAGCCAAATTCCCCCTTCCGTCAGGAGCTTGCTGCCGACAGCTCGCCCACTCCCAGGGTAATGCGTTCATCCATTCGTGAGGGCTGAGCCAAAGACTGCACCTCTTCACACTGTGGCCTTAGGGGCCACACAGGAGTTTCCAACACAGGAGCTTTGGGGGCTGGGAGGCACATCCAAACCGTAGCACTCACTTCATTGTGTTATCAGTTACTCCTCAATAATGAAGCTAATTACAACATACATGAGGGAGCCCTTTTCAGCACAATTTTGTGATGCTCCAATGTAGAATAATGTAATTTCTATCCTAACTAAATTAGATAGACTAAAAGAATCCAGGCAAAGTAAAAGAAAGTGTTCTTCAGAATTAGAATAAGTATGTTTTAAAAAAGATGTACCGGGCCAACGCTGTGGCACAGCGGGTTAACCCCCTGGCCTGCAGCGCCAGCATCCCATATGGGCGCCGGTTCTAGTCCTGGCTGCTCCACTTCCAATCCAGTTCTCTGCTATGGCCTGGGAAAGCAGTAGAAGATGCCCCAAATCCTTGGGCCCCTTCACCCATGTAGGAGACTCGGAGGAAGCTCCTGGCTCCTGGCTTCGGATCGGCGCAGTTCCGGCTGTTGTGGCCAATTGGGGAGTGAACCATCGGATGGAAGACCTCTCTTTGTTTCTCTCTCTCTATCTCTCTCTGCCTCTCCTCTCTCTGTGTAACTCTGACTTTCAAATAAATCTAAAAAAAAAAAAAAAAAGATGTACTTCAAATACTCTAAGTGACATGTGTATCAAAAATAGTGATTTAGGGGCTGGCGCTGTGGTATAGCTGGTAAAGCCGCCACCTGTCAGTGCCAGCATCCCATATGGGCACTGGTTTGAGTCCAGGCTACTCCACTTCCTGTCCAGCTCTCTGCTATGGCCTGAGAAAGCAGTAGAAGATGGCCCAAGCCCTTGGGCCCCTGCACCCACGTAGGAGACCAAGAAGAGGCTCCTGGCTCCTGGCTTCAGATTGGCACAGCTCCAGCCGTTGCAGCCAATGGGGAGTGAACCAGCGGATGGAAGACCTCTCTCTCTCTGCCTCTCCTTCTCTCTGTGTAACTCTGACTTTCAAGTAAAATAAATAAATTTTTAAAAATAATAATGATTTAGAAAAGCGGTAATGCCAAGAAGAGTTCCGTCAGTTCATTTAATGGATAGGATATATTTTAACACAGTGATGACATCAGTGATTGCTTCTGAATTTCTTAAAAATATAGTTTGATCTTAAGTTTAAATACTTCTCAGATAACTGTATACAGGAATGTACACAATAAAATTTCAGGCTCATTTCTACCTAACGTTTAGATAATTTGGAATCTAAATGAACAAATAAATAGGATCAGTTAATAAAATGTTACAATTATCTTCCTTCTAATAATCTCAAAATATAATAGGAGGCTTCCCTTGGCAATTACAGATATTAATGCAAGTCTAAAATGTATCCTCTTCTGACCATAAAAACCCTGAAAGATACTGAGTAAACACATGGGATCAGTCGTAAGCCATTGACATTAGCCAAGATAATCTAACGTAAGTCTCTTAAAATAACGCTGACTTCCTGATCATATATTTATCATCTCATTAATCAGTTTGCAACCATATCTATGTATATATAATCTGGAAAAGCATTTTCTAAAGTTACATTTGATTTCTTTTTCTAAAGTTATTTATAATTTACTTTGTGAATTTTCTTTAAACTCACACCAAAGGAAGGGATGGATTTCTTTTTTTTTTTTTTCAGGATTGATAAAACCTAAATCACACGTCTGATATCTGGATTATTTGGCCAATATCAATAACAATCTCACTTCAAATGTCAGATCTTAGATGTTTACATGTCAGGCTGTCTGATTCATTTAACATCTGCTGAAAACTTCCTAGTTCTGGATTCAGTGAGGGTTACAAGGATGAAAAACACACATTCCCTTGTTCTCAAAGAGTGTATGGTCTAGTAGGGGATTTTCCTAATTTTATTTTATTTTATTTATTTGTTGAAGAAACAGACATATAAACAGAGACAAAGAAAGAGCTCTCATCTGCTGATTCACTCCACAGATATTCACAACAACGAGGGTTGGGCCAGGCCAAAGCCAGGAGCCAGGAACTCAATCCAGTGCTCCCATGTGGGTGGCAAGAATCCAACTACTTGAGCCATCACCTGCTGACTTCCAGGGTGTGCATTAGCAGGAAAAAGCTGGAGTAGGAAGCAGAACCAGGACTTAAGCCCAGGCACTCCAGTATGGGTACACCACAACCAGTGTGTTAACTACCATGCTAGACACCTGCTTCCAGTAGGGCATTTTGTAGCATGCATTGAACAGAGATCAGTATGAACCTAAGAATAAATGCTATCAAATTTATTTTTTAATTCATAAGATTGAAATTAGAAAGTCTCCTACCTTTTTCCTCATAGCACTTTATCCAGTTTCTTTCTTGGGACTTAGGAGTTTAGAGATATATTTTTAAAAAATTCTGTGTTTATTTGAAAGGCAGAGTTACAGATTGAGAGGGAGGGAGGGAGGGAGGGTGGGAGAGAGAGAGAGAGAGAGAGAGAGAGAGAGATCTTCCAACCATTGGTTCATTCCCCAAAAGGACTGCGCCACATGGAAGCCAAGAGCCAAGAGCCTGGAATTACATGGCGCTGGCAGGGACCCATCTTCTTCTGCTTTCCCAGGCACATTAACAGGAAGATGGATGGGAAGCAGAACAACCAAGACTCAGACTGGTGCTTACATGGATTGCTGGTGTTGCAGGAGGCGGCTTAACCAACTATGCCGCAACACCGGTCCTTAGAGATACTGTTTTGGAGACTACACATGGTACAAAGTCCTTAATGGACTGCTCTCAGGGAGTATTATATTATTTAGTTAGACTTAAAAAGGAAAAAAAAAATTGTGCTGGTTCTGTGAATGTGTGTTGGGGGTGTCCATTCACTATGCAAACTGAATTGTGGGGCAGGTGTTTGGCCTCCTAAGATGCCTGCATACTGCATTGGCATGCCAGGGTTTGATGTGTGGCTGCAGCTCCTGATTCCAGCTTCCTGCCAATGTAAACCTTGGGAGACAGAGGTGATGGCTTGAGTAGTTGAGTCCTTGCCACTTTTGTGCAAGACCTGGATGGAGTTCCTGGCTCCCTACTGCAGGCATTTAAGGGAGTGAACCAGTGGATGGGAGCAGTCTTGTGTATCTTTTTCTCTCTCTCTGCTTCTCAAAAAAAACTAATAAAGGAAAAACAGCATGAAACCTAGGATTCTAGATGCCCATGCCTTTATAAACATTTATTTATTTATTTATTTATTTACAGAGAGGCAGAAAGAAAGAGAAGTCTCCCATCCACTGGTTCACTCCCCAAATGGCTGCAATAGCCAGAGCTGGGTCGATCAGGAGCCAGGAGCTTCTTCCAGTCTCCCACGTGGGTGCAGGGGCCCAAGGACTTGGGCCATCTGCTGCTGCTTTCCCAGGCCATAGCAGAGAGCTAGACCAGAAGTGAAGGAGCCCGGACTCCAACTGGCACCCATATGGGATGCCGGCACTACAGGCGGCTTTACTGGTTTCACTGCAGCACCGGCCCCCATCATAAACATATAAATGTCTTTCTTCCAGGATCAGCTTCCAACTTCAGCTTTTTCCGATGGATGAGGTCTCTTCTGATCCCCTCCTACAGGTTTGTGCTCACTGGGGGTTGCTACCAGGATGAATGACTGTCCCAGAATCCTGGGAGGCACCAAGGATATCCCATTTCTAGCTGGGTTTGGGCCGGAATTGTGTGGGAAGCTGGCAGTTGAGAACGTGCAGGAGACTCAGGTTTTGTTCCTCCTTCCCCCTCCACCACCACACCCTGGCCCCCTGCTTCAGGCCTTCAGAAGCTCATGCCCTCTGCCCTCTGACCCTCAGTCATGACGCAGAGAGGCTGCATCAGAGTCCGATGGTGAGAGCGAGGGAGGCAGCAGCTCTCAGTGCATTCACAGCAGCATCTGTACACTGCATGCACAAGATCGAAGCCCAGAGGAAGTGTGAAGCCAGGGCGCCTCAGAGCTGGTGGACGTGACCATCTTGCTGAGAGCACAGAGGCCAAGTGCAGAAGTCCGGCAGAGACCCTCTGTGTTCAGATGCATGGGGCAAGGGAATGCACCTGTCTGAGAAGCAGAAGGCCTCAGACAGGAGAGGTTTCACAGGCGCCCCCGTGTCTTTCCTCCTGCAGTGCTTCCTCACCTCTGAAGTCCTTGAGATCCTGGAGAATGTCCCCTAACCTCTGTCTCCTTTCCGTGTCTGCAGCCAAGGCTGCAGGCTGGGAAAATCCAGGCAGAACCCCACCCAGTGTTTATTTGGTTTCATTCTGTTGGTTGTTTTTGAAACTCTGGATGCACTTGCCAGTGTTTCCCAACTCCCACACCCAGACATTGCTAATGGATCTTGGGACCCTTTTCCATTGGTCCCAGATGTAAGTGCAGAACCTTTTATTTTCCCTCATATTTTTGCTGTGGTAAAACACACATAAAATTCGCCATCATAACCACTTAAAAGTTGATGGCTCGATGGTGTTCAGTACATTTGTGTTGTGCTGTGACCAACATCGCCATCCAGAACCATTCATCTTCCCAAACCCCAGGCCTGCCAAACACTAACCGTCCATTACCCAGAATCCTTTTCAAGACAGCTCTTTGCAAGAACCACCAATTGATTCAAGTTGCTGCAAGTTGGAGCTTGGGGTATTGACAAAAAGGGACCAGGGACTGCAGAATCTGAGAACTGGGGCCCAGGGACAGAGGCTGGAGTGTGTGGGGAACGCTCCCTGTCACCTGCTGGGGCTGGCTGGGCACATGTCCCACGTGGAGCTTCAGTAAAGGTGAGGTGACCTCTGTCTTTCAGATACTCAAGGCACCAGGTTGGGTAACTCAGGTCACAGCACACCAGTATTGATCTCTTATCCTTTATAACCTGAGAGAAAGTAGGGTCTAAGCGAAAATAGACTCTGTGTAGACCCTGCCTACAGAGTTTGGAGCTGCAAGCCATGTGTGGGTGATAATATCTGTCCTTGTCTGATTAACAAGAACATTTTCAGTCACTTCTGGTTTAAAGCCAAACAGTGACCTTGGGAAGGGGCCACTCTCTGTGTTACACCCTGGAGTCCTGGGGCTTCCCCTCCGAGGTCACTGCAGTGCTGTGAAAAGAAGAGATGACTTTTGGAAGAGAACAGTCAGTGGCTGAATAGAACGCAGTCCACACCAGTCCTAGCACAGTGTCCGGCTCAGTGGGTCGTCACTGGTGACGTTTTGTGGTGGTGCTTAAGGATGGTGATTCATTTTAAAATAAAAACTGGGTAGCCGTGTTCTTTATTCTGTAGTTTTGAACTCTCCCCTCATTGCAGCCCCATATGTCCTTCAAAACCAAATGTCCTCTGCCCAAACGCATTTGGCTGAGTTACTTCCTGTTACATCTGCAGCAACGTGGTGCTCGCTCTGACCTTGAGAAGGCTTCCTTTCCTGGAGCCATAGCAACTGTCCACATACGGGTTCCTAAGCCATTCTAGACTAGAGAGTAAAACATTATTACTCCCAATTCAAAAGAATGTGGTGGTTTCATCTAAAAAAAAAAATAAAGAAAAGATAAAGCACTGGCAAAAATACTTATTTGGTTTGGCATTTTTGCCCTTTCTAACCTTACTTAAATTTTTAAAATTTATCTTCATTCTGTTTGAAAGACAGAGAGATGGATAAAGAGAGATTTGCCATCTCCTGGTTCACTCCCCAAATGCCTACAACAGCCAGGGCTGCACCAGGCTAAACCCAGGAGCCTGGAATTCAGTCTGGGTCTCCCGTGAGGGTGGCAAGGACCTAAGCCCTTGAGCCATCTTCTACTGTCCCCCGGGCTGCTCACCAGCAGGATGCTGGAACTGGAGGCAGAGGGCACAGAACTCAGTCAGGCACTCCCCTATGGGATTTTGGTCATCCCAAGCAGCATCTTTTTTTTTTTTTTTTTTTTTAAAGATTTATTTTTGAGAGTTACTGACAGAGAGAGGGAGAGACAGAGAGAAGATCTTCTGTCCACTGGTTTATTCCCCAAATGGCCACATGGCTGGAACTGAGCCGATCTAAAGCCAGGAGCTTCTTCCAGGGCTCCCCTGTAGGTGTAGGAGCCCAAGCACTTGGACCATCTTCTGCTGCTTTCCAGGCCATAAGCAGGGAGCTGCATCAGAAGTGGAGAAGCTGGGACTCAAACTGGCACCCATATGGTGCTACAGGTGGAGGCTTAACCTATTACACCACAGCGCCAGCCCCTCCAAGCAGCATCTTAACCACTGTGCCACACACCCACCCCTTAACCTTGCTTTCTGAAACTTCACCCTTTGTATAAGAAACTAAGTTCTCGGGGCCAGCACTGTGGTGTAGTGGGTTAAGCCACCACCTGAGGTGCCAACATCCTATATGAACGCCATGTGGTCCAATTCTGATCTGGCTCCCTGCTAATGTACCTGTGAGAGGAGTGGATGATGGCCCAAGTGTGGGAGACCCGGAAGAAGCTCCTGGCTCCTGGCTTCAGATCGGCCCAGCTCCGGCTGTTGCGGCCATTTGGAGAGTGAACCAGCAGATGGAAGTATCTCTCTCCCTCTCTCCCTCCCTCTCTCTGATTCTGACTTACAAATCAATAAAGTAAATCTTTTTTAAAAAAGAAACTAAGTTCTCAGAAACCTTCAACCTATGTAATTTAAATAAATTCTCAACAGATGGCTGCAGTGCCTTTACCATGTGAGCTGAACTTCAATAGTGTGGCATTTTGCCAGTGTCAGCTGAAGCCTTCTGCTTAAATTCCTCCGATTTATGAAATTAAGTTTCTAGCTTTTTACAGCTCTCGAATCTGTTGCTTATTCGAACAGTTGAACCTTACCACTAGTAACGTGCACATTTCTTTGAGAGCAAACTTTTTTTAAGAGGGAACTCCTGCATAACTCATGGCTTGAGGACCTCCCACAGACGCTGGAACTGGAAAGGAGGTGGGAGGATGAGGAAACAGAGGCACGAGGAGGTCAGGAGGTCTCCTGAGGCCGCCAAGCGGCTTGGGGCCGGAGCTGTGGCTGGCTCTGTCTTCCGTGGCTGCCCTGACCGCCTGTCTGAGCTTCGCTCACTCCATTCTGCCTGCAGCGCGTTCCCAGTTTACTCCAGCTGCACCAGGGTGCAGAGCACCACTGGGGCTGGCTGTTGGCCTGGAGGCTACCTTTTTCTCCAGAACCTTTGCAGTTTGCCACTTTGCCGCCCTGCTAGATGACCTTGGCTCTGGGAAGCATGCCTCGTCCAGCTTTCTTTCCATGAGTTAGGAGAGGGTTTCTGTTTTTACTCTTCTCGCTTGTTACTTCATTTGACAAAAAGAAAAGCTACAAGAAAGGCAAAGAAAAGCTACAGAGCCCCCAAAATGACGCCATTTGGAAGGCAAAAGGGTCTTGGTAGGTTTCCTCCTTCAAAGTGTGTACTGCTTTATGGTTTTCTACTTAGGAAGGGTAAATATCACTCTCCTTATTTTAAAGTATGTGAAAATATTTCATAAAGTTCGTGGGAAATGGCATTAAAATAGAGGCTTATTTTGACACCAAGAGTTGCAGTCCATTTAGTTTTTCATAATACACATCTTCCATGAGCTTTTTGAAGACCCTTGCACTTTGAGTGCAGAAACTGTTGTACACACAGCATTCAGCAGTCACAATGGAACCCTTCGGCCCATGTTGAATGTTAGCCCAGGGGATGTTCTGCAGGTCCTCTCTCCGTCCAGAACAGAGTAGACTCATCTCCCTCGGGCCCCACTTGCTCTTCCCTTCTTACCATCCTCTGGGTCTCTCTCGCTAAAGGAGCTGGCGGTCCCCCCGGGAGCAGATCATCTTGGCGCCTTCCCCGGCCAGGGTTGACATGGCAATGACTCAGCTCACTCAGGAGAATGCAGACTTCGCCTCTCGGGATCGCTACCACCACTCCTCCTCCGTGAGCCGTGAACAGCTGATGCCTCAGTACTAGAAGCAGCGCTGAGACCCTCCCGTCTTGGAGCTGACCTGTACCCAGTGGACCGAAGCCCTGGGCCTTTTGTGGAGCTGCTTCTCCTCCCGCTGCTGCTTTGGACAATGGAAATCTGCATGCTGGTCGGGAGCCGCACGCCTAGCCCAGGTAATGTTAGGAAGAGCTCCACCTGGACACCAAGCCCGCCAGTGTGGAGAACCACATCTCACTGCTTCTGAGGGCCACAATAAATGCTTATTTTTAATTAAATTAAATTATTGATTTAATACAGCATCCATGTCCATGGTTCCAAGCCCCAAAGTATACTCATGGATAGAACGAAGTCTTCCTCCCATCTACTTTCCTTCTGCTCAGTTTCTACCCTGGCCGAAGGCAGCCATGCTCTCATGCACACTTCCAGTTGTCCTTTTGAGTGTACAGTCACACAGGAGTGTGGGTGCTGGTCACTTAAACGTGTGTTCTGCACCTTGCTTTTCTCCCTTAAAGATCTAGCTTGGAGATCTCTCCATAGCAGACACATACAGTGTCCTCATCGTCTTCCAGTTGTGCGATGAGCTGTGAGTTAGTCCACTCGTTCCACAGTGGTGGGCATTTGGATTCATTCCAGTCTTTTGCTACTGCACTCGGTTCTGCAGTTCATCATCCTGTACACTTGTACGGGTATAAAGATTATCTTCAGGGTAGGTCCCCAGGTGTGGAACTGCAGGGTCAGACGGTACTTGTATTTGTCAGGTCTTTGTAATTAAAAAGGGAATTTACCGTGAACTGCCCAGCGGCGACTCCTGTCTCCAAGGTGCCCGTGGGCTCTGACTCCCTGGGCACCTTCACCGCCACTTTGGTGCATGAACAGCACAGAGGAGACAGGACTCACCTGGTTCCTCCGTGAGATCAGCATGGCGTGGGTCACAAGCGCCCGTGGGTGGAAGGGGCTTAGAGCAGGTCAAGCCTGGGAGGGTCCTGGGGAGGAGACCATGGCTATGGTTGCTTTTAGGTAAGTTTGGTACCTGAGCCAGGGTCAGTGATTTTACCCCTGAGCTATGGAGGGAAGCATTGTTGAGTCACTGTGGCTCTTTCTTCTGTAGTAGACTGCCTCATTAGTCAGTGAGCCAAGAGTCACAGTGCTTTTTCAGAGGGCAGACTGGGGAGGGCACTTAACCTGCTGGTTGACACATGAGGCTCATGTTCCATGTCAGAGGACCTGGGCTCTATACCTGGCTCCAGCTCCTGGGTCCAGCTTCCTGCTAATGCAGACCTTGGGAGGCAGGGGTGATGGCTCAGGTAGTTCCTGCCATCACATGGGAGACCTGTACTGAATTCCCGGCTCCCAGCTTCAGGCCTGGCCCAACACAAGTATTTGTAAGCATCTGGGGAGTGACCTGCAGATGGGATCTCTCTCTCCTTCCTTCCCTGCTTTTGTCCCTTCCTCCCTCCCTCCTCCCCACCATCCCTCCATCCATCCCTCCCTTCCTCTCTCCCAAATTAATAAATAATTTTTTTTATTTTTATTTTTGACAGGCAGAGTGGACAGTGAGAGAGAGACAGAGAGAAAGGTCTTCCTTTGCCGTTGGTTCACCCTCCAATGGCCGGCGCACCGCGCTGATCCGATGGCAGGAGCCAGGAGCCAGGTGCTTTTCCTGGTCTCCCATGGGGTGCAGGGCCCAAGCACCTGGGCCATCCTCCACTGCACTCCCTGGCCACAGCAGAGGGCTGGCCTGGAAGAGGGGCAACCGGGACAGAATCCGGCGCCCCGACCGGGACTAGAACCTGGTGTGCTGGCGCCGCTAGGCGGAGGATTAGCCTAGTGAGCCGCGGCGCTGGCTAATAAATAATTTTTTAAAGTGTGGGTTTCTGTACCTCACCCTTAGGCTTTGTTGTCTGGTAAAATGGGAGGGGCTTCCTGGACTTCACATCTTTAACAAATGCCTCAGGTGATTCTAGCAAGTGGTCCTTGGACCGCCTTCTGAGAAACACTGACCTGTTGGGTGGGAGGGGCTCAAAGCAGGTCTTTCGTTCTCTCTGGGAGGTGCGATCTCATTTATGCTGGCTGTCCATGACATCTGCACTCGGGGAAGTGCCAGATTTCTGAGCGTCACCGGAACCAGCTTAAAGAAAGCAGACTTTGACTTAGCAGTGGGCTGTGTGTGGGGAAGAGAAACGCCGCACCAAGGCGGGCGATAGTTCCGAGGGGCTGAGTTCAGTGATCACTGGAGGCCCTTTTAAAGAAGAAGCTGCACCAGCTTCCTGTGGCTGCTGGCACGGAGTACACAAAGCAGGCAGCTCCAAAACAACGGACGTTTATTGTCACAGTTCTGGAGGCCAGAAGTTTTCCATCAGTGTCACTGGGCAGCTCAAGATCCAATCTAATCAACCTGCAAAGTGTTTGCCAAGTGAAGAAATAAGCATTCACAGGCTCCAGTGACAGGATGTGCATGTCTTTGGGGGACTATTTTTCAGGCGACACAGAAGGCTTTACTGAATCTGCTTTTTGCTTTTTTGAATTCTGCATCGGAAGCTGAAAAAGTAGCCCACTCTAAAAACCATAGCACTAGGCTGGCGCCGCGGCTCACTAGGCTAATCCTCCGCCTTGCAGCGCCGGCAGACCGGGTTCTAGTCCCGGTCGGGGAGCCGGATTCTGTCCCGGTTGCCCCTCTTCCAGGCCAGCTCTCTGCTGAAGGTTGGAGTGAGGTCTGTCCTGTCAGGATTTCTTCCTCTTGAGTTGAAGAATCCACTTCCCCATCTCATCTCTGTGAATGATGAAACCAAGCAAGAGACTGACCAGCATCCAGGAACAGAGGCAGAGATTGGTGACTGCACATTACTTTTCAACGCAGAGCCCTGCCCACCCATGAACGTGGCCAAGCTGTGGCCAATCACATTGGCCTCTTCCCTCCCAGGAGGAGCAAGTACAGGATGACGGCAGGGAGGCAGAAGCAGGCCCTTTGCCTATTCCAGAGGGCAGAGCTTGGGCGGTAGTTTCTGCCTCCCTGAGGGCAGGGGGCCAGTGAGGAGACCGTCAGGACATGAGAGCAGTGACAGAGGCAGACGCAGTGGACAGGGAGGTCTCCCTGGAGGTGGGGATAATAAGCTGCACCCAAGCAGCTAGTGGACAGAGGTGGGGGTCAGGGCTTTCCAAACGGGTGGACAGTGAGATCAAGGACAAGGAGATAGAAGCGAGTGGGAACTAACAGATAACTCAGGGTTGCAGGAGCACAAGTGGGTGGTGCAGTGTGGGGAGCAAGCCGGACTGGACTGAGTTACTGGAATTAAGACTTATTCTATGCATCTGCTCTCCCACAATATGGCGCTGGGAGAGGAGAAAACAGCTTCTACGCAGCTGCCTCTTGCCAACTTGAGTGATGACCTCCAGGAGCTGATCCTGCTCCTGATTGGAGGAGAGCAGCGTACTCGGCGTGTGGGCAGCCGAATTGGGATTGGCGGAGGAGGACTATAAAGGAGGAGAGAGACAAGATGCACGAGGAACATCTAAGGGGGAACATCTAGCTGAAGGAACACCTGTGCAGCCCCCGAGAGAGCCGGCCGGCGGTGTGCTGCTCCCCTGCGGAAGTGGGGAAGGTGGCAGGGGGCCCACCCCTCCACGGAGGTGGAGGGACGGCAGCCAACCCGGGAAGAACCAGCAGCAAACCCGGGGAGGGCCGAGCAGACAAAAGAACAACGCAGGGTCCTGTGTCATTCCTCCACGAAGACGGGGAGCGACAGTGCAGCTTGAATCAAGGGAGGTCCTGGCAAGGTAGTCTGGGGTCAAGTCCTGTGCCATGAAAATGATCTTCAAAACCTGCCCGCACGGGGCCAGCATTGTGGTGTGGTGGCTTAAGCTCCCACTTCAAACAGCAGCATTCCATGTGGGAGCGCAGGTTCAAGTCCCAGCTGCTCCACATTTGACCCAGCTCTCTGCTGATGCCCTGGGACGGCAGTGGAAGATGGCCCAAGCCACCCTTACAGGAGAAGAGGATGGAGTTCCTGGCTCCCGGCTTTGGCCTGGCCCAAGACCTGGCTATTGTGGCCACTGGGGGAATGACCCAGTAGATGAAACTTCTCTCTCTTTCTGTCCCTCTCCCTGTGTGTCACTCTGCCTTTCAAATATATAAATCTTTTTGTTTAAAGCCAGCCTCACAATCGTATAGGGCTTTGTTTAGAGAATAAACTGATGCGATCCAGGCTCAGGGAAAATCCATTTCAGATGTCCTGTTTCCCTGGCTGTCTCTGCGTGGAGGGCACCCCACAGCTGAGACGAGACAGGCAGGTGGAAGGGCAGGGCCAGTCACTTGAGCTTCTGCCCGGAGCACAGAGCACCCGCTGTGCTAGCAGCGGCCTGGAGATAGGGAGGAGACTGAGGAACGGGCGGTCCTGATGAGTGACCCTCTCACTGCTGTAACAAGCTGGCACGCATTCCGGGGCTTCAGACAAATCACACGTGTGCTCTCGCCCTCAGAGGTCAGGGAGCCACAGTGCGTCCAGGGCTGCGTTTCTTTGGGAGGCTCTGGGGGTGGGGAGAGCCCTGTCCTTGCTTTTTCCAGTTACTAGAGGCTGCTCCTCTTCCCTCTCATGGCCCCGTCCACCCTGAAGCTAGCATCAGCACTGATACACGCTCTGCCTCTTAGGACCCTGGGAGGAGACAGGGTCCACCTGGAAGCCCGGCCAGTGCTCCCTGTGCCAAGAGCCCAGGTTTAATCACACCTGTGCCGTTCCCATCGCGAAGCAAGCCACACATTCCCGGGCTCCTGGGACCAGCACCCGGCAGTCCCTGGAGGGCCATCATACCACCTACTGCATGTGACCTGGGCTGAGCTCTGAGCAGGACCATGGAGCTGCACGCAGGGAGTGGCTGGAGAGTTAAGAACGCAGCAGGGGGAGCACAGCTCACAGCCAAGCAGCCTGGCCAAGATGCAGACATGAGTGCCAAGGAGACGTTGTATGTGGAAGAAATCCAGGGGACTTCTTGGAGGAGGCAGGTTTGGAACTGGGTTGGTGAGAGAATTTGAAAAGGCTCTGAACCAAGGGAATGAGGTAAACAAAGACAGAAGGCCCCACACAGGAGAAGGCTGACCTTCAGCCTCACAGCTCTTCTACCTTCTGCTTTCAGTTGGCCTCACCTGAGAGGGAGTTTGGTTAGAGTTGCAGGGTCCTCAGATTTGGGGAAGAAAATCTGTTTGAACCCTGACTCTGCCATTTGTTAGCTTTGTGACCCCGGCGGACTTCAGAACCCCTCTCAGCCTTGATCTCCTCCTCTGTGGAACGGGGATTAGGTTACCTGCAGCAGGGAGCTGGGAGTCCTCCCTGGGCTGGGCAGATGATGTGGGGGTGTCCTCCTTCCCCCACCACTGCTTCTGCGGCACGTGTTGCGGATGACTCGGAGGAAACAGCGGAATCCTCGGTGCTTCTTGGTCCCTGCTGCTCTGGGAGGCCATGCTGGGCCTTGTGATGCAGGCACAGCGGGACACAAGCCAGCCGCGGGAAGCCTGCTGTGTGACTGAGCCCCAGCCAGGGCGACCGACAGAGCTGCCCGACTGCTGCCTCAGCTCTGCCCCCACCTGCCAGCCTACCCGCCGTGGCCGTCAGTCATCGGCCACTTCCTGGGGCCCTTCCTCTGTACACACACCGCTCTTTACAAGGCCTTGGGGATTTTTCCCAAACACTAGCCCCTGCTCTCCAGTTCTTTTGAGCCGAGGCTTATTCTAGAACAAATAAGGCACTTCCTGCTGTGACTTACCCCCCCACCCAGGTCCACCCGGATGCCCCAGAGGAAGGCCAGGCTGTGGGGATGCCAGCAGGCAGGGATGCCGGCTTGTCAGCTGAGGCAGCAGCTAGGGGCTTCAGCCCCTGGCCCTCCTCTTGGGAGGAAGGTCCCGTTCATGTAAAAGGCAAAGCAGGTGGCAAGAAAAGCCCCGCTGCACCAGGGTCCCCCCCGTGCTCCTGGGAGTGCCACCCGTGCGACAGTCTCTAGGCTGGCGCCCAGCTCTGATGGGCTGGCCCGTGGAGAACGGTGCCCACTCACCGCCATTTGCCGAGGGGAGGGCTATGGCACCCACTAAACAGGCAGAGCGTGTCTCTGAATGGGAATGTGCAAAATAATGGTTGGTTTTGTTATAAAAAGGAAAACTGCTGTTAGAGGGGCACTATGTTCAAAGAGCTGGACTCGCCACATGTGAGCCCTGGCTTAGAAGGTCAGCCACGTGGGACGCACCAGCCAGATGGGCTTTTGAATGCCCTGGGAGCAGCCAGCGTCTCAGAGGACCAGCAGTCACCCCCAGAAGCCAGCGGGAGGTCTCAGTGCGGATCTGGGAGCAGTGGCAGGTACCATATGCATCCAGAGCCTGAAGATGGAACGCATCCCTAGTTTCAAATATGAACCCAAACTGGCAGTCACCAGGGCAGAGCCCCCGAATGGCAGGGCCGATATCTAGCCAGCGTGCGGCTCACGTGGGCAGCTCCCTGTAGCTGTGCTAGGGTGACAGTGCTGTGGCAGCAGGTGCCCCAGGCTCAGTGATTGACACTGAGCTTTGCTTCAGGCTCAGGTTACGTCTGGGAGCTCGGCTTTATGCTCTCCAGGGACCACTGATTCAACATCCTCCACGCCCTCAGGTCGTTCTCTGGATTCTCAGCACCCAGTGAGAGGGGAGAAACCGGGACACAGGGAGGACCCCAGGGAGGTTCCCGGGACCAGGACAGAAAGGCTACGACGCCCCTCCTGCATTCAGTTGGCCAGAAGTAGACCCAGAGTCTACGTGATGGAACGTGCCCAGGAGGAGGAGGAGCCAGCTTTGGTGCCACCTGCCCGGGCCCCATCTCTGTGGTGCAGGATGAGAGCAGGTGCACTCACTGGTGGCAAGGGAGTGCGTCTCCTGATCTGTTCTGAGTAGCTTCAAGCCTTCAAAACTCAGAGCCCTGTGTCAATCACTCAAGCCAGTGATTCTGCCATTCTTCAAATCATGCCCAGGATTCCATTTTCAGAACTTTCTTCAGGACGTTTGACTATTCTAATGAATGGTAAGCCTTTATCCCTTGGGAGTCCATTTGATTTCAAGAAGTACCAGAAATAGTGTGGAACCAAGCATGGGAGTAGGCACGGGTCATGCTAAATGGTCTGCTTGGCGCCGGTGCTGTGGCACTGCAGGTTAAGATGCCACCTGCAATGCTGGCATCCCATTTGGGCACCAGTTTGAGTCCTGGCTGTTCTACTTCCAGCCCACCTCCCTGCTAATGTGCCTGGGAAAGCAGCAAAGGATGACCTGAGTGCTTGGGGCCCTGCCACCCCAGTGGGAGACCCAGAAGAAGTTCCTGGCTCCTGGCTACAGCCTGTCCCAGTCCTGGCCATTGTGGCCATTTGGGGAGTGAGCCAGCAGATGGAAGATCTCCCTCTGTCTCTCCCTCCCTTTCTGTAACTCTGCCTTTCAAATAAATAAATAAATCTTTTTTTAAAAAATAAAGTAAATCATCTTCGTTGGGTCAAAAATGAGATACGACTTAGTAAACTTACTTGAGCACATTCCAAAGGTGAGATCCCAACACACATGTTGAGACCTGAGAGTGTCACTAGAATAATTATGTCAGGCCTCCCAAGGTGCTGGTTTTGAAGGAATCGCGTTTGTTTAGATATAAATTTGGGCAGTTGCATGTGTGCCTGTGCACACGTGCGTCATTAGTGACATCACATATTCACAGTCTGTGAAAGACCTGCAGGAGCAGAGCCGCATCTTCAGTCAGAATCACCCCGGTGCTTAGTGCTAGGTATTTCTGCTGTGCGCCGTCGGCCCATGGCACCCATCAGGGATTCACTCCAGCCCCTGGTGTTTACTCACTGTGCACAGTGATCTTGCTCACTTGATCAGGAACTGTGACACTAGACCACAGTAACTGCTTCCCCACGGGCCTGCCGCCGAGTTTGCTGTTCGATTTAGGATGCAGTGGGCCTGGATGTCTCAGAGGGCCAGGGAGGGAGGAGACCGGGCTTGGAACGCACTGCATCTGAGTGAGTCGAGCAGAGTGTCCTGAGAAGCAGAATTCTCCACTGGGTTTTCATTTTGGCTGTTGGATACTGGATCAGCTCTTCTCTGGATGGGTGGTTTGCTGGATAAATGGAAAAGCTGCGTTACCCCAAGACACCCAACCTCCGATGATCTTTTCCTCGTGGGCAGTGAGGAGGGAGCATAAGGGATAGACGTGGCCCCTACTCTATGACTGCAGTTCCATGGCTCCAGGATACAGCTGCGTTTGAAGGTGAGGGAGTAAACCCTGATTTCTGATGGAGAAGTCACCGTGGGCGTTTGCCAAAAATGCAGATTCCCAGGCCGTTCTCTAGGGTAGGGCCTAGGACTGTGCAGCTTTAGCGTCCCCTCCTCCAGGTGGATCTCTAGTGTTTGAGAAGCACCAGTGGGAAAGTCTTGGGCCACCCCAAGTCTGAGACCAGCTGTGTGCATCAGCTCCGGGCTCTGTGATGGGCAGCAGTGTCCCTAGGCCGGGGCACCTTGTGCTCGGCACTGGTGAGGCTGCTGGTCTGTGCAGGGGTCCAACACACCACACGGTGGTGAAGCACTTCTTCACGGGTCATGTTGATGAGCCAAGGTCAGGCTGTGCAGAGCGGTTCCTTCGGGTGTGCCCCACCTGACTGTGCAGGTGTGCATGCACTTGTCTGCACATGTGGGGTCCATTTTTCCAGAGACCTGGATACACACAGTTTCTTCATGCTACTAACTGCTTCTTCCCTCGCCTTCCGCCCTCCTACCAGTCCCACTCCTCAGGTTTCTGGACTCCCTGGTCTTAGCACTCCTCTGCAGCTTGGGGCCCTGTAGTTCATGGTCAACTCTTAAAAATGAAATCAGAATATTTATTACACCTTATGTGAGGTAGCCCTGTGGGCCAAATCAAAAGCAACAGTCTGTTTTTGTTTGAGTTTTATTTAAGGTGAAGTTCAAATAACATACAATTAACCTTTTGAACCCTTTGTTTTTGAAAATAATGCTTTCTTGGGACACCGCCCTTTTGTGAATGTGTTGTGTGTGGCTGCTTCAAGCTCCAACAGCAGAGTACAGTAGCTCTCGGGGCAGAGACCGCGCAGCCGCCAGCCTGAATGACGTCCTCGCTGGCCCGCTGCTGCGCCCCGTGCCGAGCCCTGCTGTGGAGGAGCTGGGTCCGTGCTCTCTAGAAAGAGCCCAGGCCTCGGGGACGCGCCTTCTCACACATCACCTCTCCACTAAGAACGCCGTCCGCGCCAAAGGCCAGCTCTCCTGCTTTGTGGGCTTTTGTGCCTCAGAGAGCCAGCTCCTCCACTCCCCGGTTTCCCGTCTTCCTCCCGTCTCCAGCCGCACACAGGTCTCCAGCCCCACAGTGGCAACCCGACCTGGGCCTGCCCTGCCAGGCGCCGCGCCGCTGCCTTTCCCTCTGCTGCCCAATGGCTGCGTGTTCCCTTTCTCTCCTTGTGTGTCCCCTCCAACTTCTTCCCTCCAGCTGGCCCTCGGACCCACCTTCACTTGGGCATCTTGGAGTCTCGTGAAATTTCAGGAATGCACCCCAGTGTCCCCATCTTTGCTAATTTCATGGTGCTGTTACCCTACTGACTCAAATTAGTCACCTAGAAGTGGGGTCGTCCGTCTCAGCCTGCCCCTCTCCCTCCCGGTCTCCCCGCCGCCACCTCTCCTCCCCCCCACCCCGCCCTTCTGTGAGGAGGCAGCACTGTCTTCTGGGCAGTATCTTGGGTTGCCCCACCCTCGTCCTCACTGTCAGTTCCTTGGTCCAGGCGGTGGCCCTGTCATGTCTGAATCACTGCAGTGGGCTCCTCACTGGTGTCTCTGCCCCTCCCTCCCCTCCAGTTGGCCCTGCCTGCCTCGTTTTGCAAATGCCGAGAGCTGGATAGACTGCGGGGCCTTGGCGTTTGTCTGTGCCTCTGTCCGGCCTGCTCCCTCGATGCTCCCTCTGTTGTGTCCCGCAGAACTCGGCCCTGGCTCAGCCCTTCTTCCACTCAGAACGTCCTGCTGCTGCTGTGTGTGCTTGGGAAGCGCCTAACGTCCTGCAGGAAAAGCTGTAACGTCGCCTGAGAAAGCGCACCTCCGCGTCTTCGAGTACTGGGTTCTCGCTCTGTTGGCTGGTCAGGGGCAGGGACTGGGTGAGGCTCCCTCATGTGTGGATACCTGGAGCTTAGCACCGTCCCTCTGCACAGGGCAGGTGCTCAACCGATGTTTCTCACGCAGCTGCTTTGGGCGCGTGCCTCTGCGGCCGGAAGCTAACTTGACATCTGTTTCTGACTGTGTTAGGTTAAGGCAGTGGTTTCCAACCCCGGCTGCACATTAGCACCAGCCGGGAGCTATCAGAGCAAATTGACGCTCAGGATTTGAGATTCTGAGCTACGGGCAGGTGCCGGGCAGGACTGGCCATTCTGTCCAGCCAGGGTTGAGAATCAGCAGTGTCGTGTCTGGTTTTCAAGGCTCCCATCCGTTCCCGTGTCTCCTCACAGCCCTCCTCCTCAAGCTCCTTCCCCCAGTGGCCTGCTATCCTTTGGGCCACACTTGTCTTCCCACCCCGAGGGGAGGATCCGGGCCAGGGAGCCGTAGCTTTGCAGCCTACAGCACTGAGCGCAGCTGCGCAAGCCCGGGAGGAAGCTGCTGGGGGCTCCCCTTGTGGAAATCCTGAGCAGTCAGTGCCCTTCAGGGCCCGAGCTTCACAGCTTGTTTTGGATGAATGGGGAGGAAGAACTTGGCGAGGACCCAGCCTGCCTTCACCTGTGTGTGGGCGGCAGCAGCTTCCGTAAACCCGCAAATGACCCCATGCTGGCGGAGACCGAGAGCCTTAGATTGGCTCGGATGGTCAGCACACCTGTCCTGGCCCACCCTCTGGCTGGGTCCTCTCCCTACCGGGGGATGGTGTAGGGTAGTAGACAGGGCAGTGGGCTGGTGTCTGAAGACAGATGCTATCCTGGCCATCTGTGTCTGCTCTGGGGATGTCCCTCCCCTCAAGCCACCTGGGCCTGCCCCTGAGGTCCCTTACAACCCGGTTAGTGTTCTTTCTGTGGCTTGTCTAGACTAGGATCCCCCAACTACTGTGAGCCAAGAGCCACGTGGAAGGGGCCAAGGATGGCACAGGCCACATATCCATCCTGCTCATGAAGCGTAGACCTTTGGAGACAGAAATGTTGAGGCTTCCTCTTGTTGCTCAAGGTGTGTCAGGGATTAGGGAGACTTTTTTCTAATGAAAGCCACAGGTTCTACATTTTTAAACACAATAAAGGGGTAGTGTTGTGACACAAAAGGCTAAGCAGCTACTTGCAACACCAGCAATCCATATCAGAACACCAGTTCCAATGGAAGGCAATGGAAGATGGCCCAAGTTCTTGGGCTCCCAGCACCCACGTGGGGACCTGGATGGAGTTCCAGGCTCTTAGCTTCTAGCTTCTACCTGGCCTAGCCCTGACCATTATGGCCATTTGGAGAGCAAACCAGTAGATGGAAGACTCTCTCTCTCTCAAATTCTTCAAAAACCTGCAACAGCTGGGACTGGGCCAGGTCAAAACCAGGAGCCAGGAGCTCCCTCTGGGCCTCCCATGTGGGTGGCAAGGGCCCAAGCACCTGCACTCATCTGCTGCCTTCAGGGTATGTATTAGCAGGAAGCTGGAATTGGAAGTGGAGCTGGGAGTCAAACCCTGGCATTTTGATATGGGATGCAAGTAGCATCTTAACCACCATGCCAAATGCCTGTCCTGGCCCAAGGTTTTAGAACTAGAAGACAGAGAAGCTAGAGCAAGGACTGAGATGTTCTGTCTCCCACTCCAGAACCCTTTATGAAAACATCCCACACAGGAGCCTGCACTGTGGCATAGCATGCAAAGCCTCTGCCTGTGGCGCTGGCATCCCGTGTGGGCTGCTGTGCTTCTGATCCAACTCCCTGCTAATAGCCTGAGAAAACAGTGGAGGATGGCCCAAGTGCTTGGGCACCTGCCACCCACGTGGGGCACCCGGATGAAGCTCCTGGCTCCTGGCTTCAGATTGGCCCAGCTCCAGCCATTTCAGACATTTAGGGAATGAACCAGTGAATGGAATCTCGCTCTTTCTTTCTCTCTCTCTCTCTCATTCTCTCTCTCTCTAACTCTGCCTTTCAAATAAATAAATACATCTTAAAAAAACATTCCACATAGCTACCAAGTGGAAATAGTTTTCATTCTTTCCTGATTATAAAGTAATAAAGTAATACCAAAAGATACATCCACCAGCGTTAACAGCAGCTGCTGTAATCACTGCAAACGGAAACTACTCCCATGCCCACTGGTGACAGAAGGGCCAGTAAACTGCAGGGTAGCCCACAATGGCTCTGCCTAGCAAGCAGGGTGAGGAATCGAGGACGACGTGCAGCTGTGTGCCTGAAGCTCACTGTCAGACTGTGGAGCAGCAGGAGCTGGGCACAAAAAGGTTTGCATGGCAGCATTCCATATACATACAAGACAAGGCCAAGGGTTTTGTATGTTATCAACAAAACACTCATCTGTGCTGAAGGAAGTCAGGTCATGGTGACCTTGTGGAGGAGAATGCCTGGGAGGGAACTGGAGCACCTTTCGGCCGGAGATGTGTGTGCACAGGTGTGCTGAGGGAGATGTGTGTGCACAGGTGTGCTGAGGGAGGTGTGTGTGCACAGGTGTGCTGAGGGAGATGTGTGTGCACAGGTATGCTGAGGGAGGTGTGTGTGCACAGGTGTGCTGAGGGAGGTGTGTGTGCACAGGTGTGCTGAGGGAGGTGTGTGTGCACAGGTGTGCTGAGGGAGATGTGTGTGCACAGGTGTGCTGAGGGAGATGTGTGTGCACAGGTATGCTGAGGGAGGTGTGTGTGCACAGGTGTGCTGAGGGAGGTGTGTGTGCACAGGTATGCTGAGGGAGGTGTGTGTGCACAGGTATGCTGAGGGAGGTGTGTGTGCACAGGTGTGCTGAGGGAGATGTGTGTGCACAGGTGTGCTGAGGGAGGTGTGTGTGCACAGGTGTGCTGAGGGGCTGAGCTCTGCACAGCAGGTTGCTGGCACCTTCCATGTGCACTTTTCCCCAGGGACATAACATTTTACTAAAAAGTTTCAACTAGTTACACATGCTCCTGCAAGAAATTCAGACAGCACAGAAAAGCACAACTATGCTTCAACGGATTCTAAAGATAAAGACCAGAGACTGTGAAAATGTATTCCACGAGCGTGAGAAACTGCAGGAAGCTCTGCGTACCCTGCCTCTGAAGGAGAAGAAACAGAAAGGGGAGGGAGAGGACGATCGGGGACGCGCTGCTCAGACAAAAGGCAGAAATGGAGAGGAAAAGAGAGAACGATGGAGAAGGTGAGGAGCCAGGAAGGCACCGCGTGACACCGAGTGAGACAGGAAGAGGAGACGCTGCACACAGGAAGCTCGCCAGAGCACCAAGAGCATGGGGCCTGTGGCCTCCAGCTCTTCGCTCCCGTGACTGAAACACCTGAGAGGAGCTACTTAAGCAGGGAGAAAGCTGCATGGTGCAAGACTGGGCAGCTCCCATTGACCGGCATCTGATGAGGGCGGAGGACGGCTGAGAGGACCGCGCGGTGAGCCGGGAGCAGAGGGAGGGGAGCACACTTCACCTGCACGTGCGTGTCTCTCCTTAGGAAGCCTCCGTGCGTCCATCCTAGGCTCCACCCTAACCACCTATTCCAGACTAATCACTTTGCAAGGACCCCTTCAGACATCGTGACTGGACTAGTTTCCATCCTTATTCTATTAACACAAGACTCTGGGGATCAAGCCCTGGTAACCCATGGGTCTTTGGGAAACACCCAAGCTATTATCCAAGCCATAACAAGGGCCCAGTGGGAGGTGGAGGAAGATGAAACACTGTCTCCCAGAGCAAGGGAGGTGAGCAGGAGCGGCCAGGGGTAAAGGGTGGGGTGGCAGGGTCTGCATTAGAAGTGGGACCTTGCACCTGGCTGCTAACCTGCGCTGTGCGAGGAGAGGCAGGTGTCACTTCTTTTTGAAAGTCAGGGCTGCTTTGCTGTCACATGGAGACACTGTGTTCCCAGTGACTCCGTTAGGACCTGGCGGTTGGGAGGTGCTCCACAAATACTGTTGACTGATGAGTGACAGGATGGCCCCATCCGGGTCCCTCTGCCTATGATGGGATTGTCTCCTCTGGCCCTTCTGCCCCTTCCCTGGACCCCGGCCATGTTGCCCAGCATCGTGGCATCCCAGGAATTCCCTTGCCTGCTCTGGGGAGGGTGTTTCAAGCTGGATGGCTCTGCTTTATCAGAGTCTTGTTGCGCTGGAGAATGTTCCTGGCTCGCTGACGTTTACAGCGTGTAGCCAATTTTATCAGAGGAACGCTGTTTGGAATGCGATGGTCCTCTCAGATGGGCAGACAAGCAGCGGAAGGTCATGCAGGGGCCCGCCCCACACGGTGCACGCCGGAGCTCAGCGCTGCTGTATGTGAGGCTTGGGAGCCTGGCCAGGCCCTGAGCAACCCTTCCTCCTTGGAGGAGGGCCCAGTCAGTTTCCAGAGGCCTTGTGGTGTTTACATCTTCACCTTGGCCCTGGAGACCAGCAGCAGCTAGCAGAGAGGCAGTGAGGGCTCCCCAGGCGTGGGGGCCAGCAAGCAGCCCGGCCTGACCTGGACCCGAGGAGCCCATTCCCGACATTCCAGGAAGGAGACAACGGGGCTTCTCCTGGCCGGGAGGAGGGGCCAGAAATGAGGAGCTGGGCTTATTACTTCCATTCTTTGGTCAAAATCCCAAGGCACTCTGCTTCCTGGAGCTCTGAACAAAACAGTGCAGGGTAGCAGGTGTTTGTTCCTTGGAGGGCTGGATTCTGCTTCTTCTATTGCAGCCCTGGTGCTGTTGGGACCAGATCTGCAGCTCCTGTCTTCAGGGCTTCTTCTTGTATCTCTGGGCAGTGAAAGGGACTGAATGGGATGCAGAGATGGAGACTGACACAGGAAGACAGCAGGGGTCGAGAGAGGCCCACGGTCCTCGTTCCCGGTGGGAAGGAGCCCTGCCCTGCAGTAGGAGATGCCCCAGCTTTGCACCAGGATGCTGGATGCTGCTCTGCAGAGGGGAGCAAGTCGGGGACAGCCGATGCTGCCAGTGGCTCCCCAGTCTCCATGGGCCCATGACAGGGCCAGGTGTTCGGGGACATGTCTGTCACCCTCTACATCTGCAGCTGTGCACTCAGCAAAGGACCACACAAACGACAGTGCTCCGTGAGACTGTCGCCTGGATTGTGCAGTCATCTTGGTTTGTTAGACCACACTTTGTGGTGTACAAAACAACAACATTTCCCAGCGACACCCTTCTCAGAACATCACCCTGTCATTAAGCAATGCCTGCCTGTATTCTTAAACTTCTTCAGTGTAGCAGATAGAATTGTCCACGCTAAAGTTTGCTCAGCTCTTAGCCTCTGATATCTGTGATCATGACCATGACCTTATTTGAAAATAGAGCCTTTGCAAATCTAATCACGTTAAAAATGAGAGCATTTTGAATCAGGATGGGCCTGAAATCCCATGAGGGTGTCCCTATAGGAAGACCACAGGGAGACACACACACACACAGGGAAGACAGCCATGTGAGGACAGAGGCAGAAACTGCAAGCCTGCAAACTCCAGGGATTATCTGCCCCTGCCAGAAGCCAGGAAGAGGCAAGGCAAGAATCTCTCAGAGCCCTTAGCGGGAGCACAGCTCCGCTGAGCCGTTGATGTCATAATCCTAAGCTCTAGCATTGGGAGGGGATGCCTTGCTGTTGCTTTGTAAGAAGATTTATCTGTTTATTTGAAAGGCACAGAGGAGAGAGAGAGAGAGAGAGAGAGAGAGAGAGAGAGAGAGAGAAAATCTTCCATCTGCTGGTTCATTCTCCAAATGACTGCAATGGCTATTCCAGGTCTCCCAAATGGGTGCCAGGGACCCAAGTCCTTGGACCATCTTCTGCTGCTTTCCCAGGCAAGTGGGTCAGAAGTGGACAGTTGGGACTTGAGCCAGTGCTCTGCTATGGGATGCCGGTGTCACAGGTGGCAGCACAGGTATGCTATGCCACAGCACTGGCCCCTTTCTGTTGTTTTAAGACACCAGGTATCAGGGGCTGGCGCTGTGGCATAGCAGGTAAAGCTGCCACCTGCAGTGCCAGCATCCCATATGAGCGCCGGTTCAAGCCCCTGCTGCTCCGCTTCCAATCCAGCTCTCTGCTATGGCCTGGGAAAGCAGTGGAAGATGGCCCATGTGCTTGGGCCCCTGCACCCATGTGGGAGACCTGGAAGAAGCTCCTGGCTCCTGGCTTTGGATTGGCCCAACTCCGGCTGTTGTGGCCATTTGGGGGGGTGAACCAGCGAATGAAAGACCTCTCTCTCTCTCTCTCTCTCTCTCTATCTCCCTCTCTCTCTAACTCCGTTTTTCAAGTAAAAAAATAAATAAAAAAGACACCAGGTACCAGCAGGTTGTGGCAGTCTTAGAAAATGAACACATGAATTCTCAACATTTCAAAACCCTCAGGTCCTGCCCCTTCAGCTCCTCCTCTCCGCAGAAAGCTTCACCTCCTTGTTACAAAGCAAACTGAGGTCCTTGGGCAGAAATGCAGACCCCAGCCCTGCCCACACTCCCCTCTGCCCCTCCTCCTGAGGCCGGCCCCTCACAGGCTACCGTGCTTCTCAGGGGCCTGACCTCATCGAGCGTCTTGTCTTTCTTAGACCTGTGCCAGGTGCACCTTCTCCATGCCCAGATCCTCATCACGAGCGAGCACTCCCATACTCCCAACCCCCCCGACTTGCTGTCCTCCCTCACTCTCCTCCTTCACAGCCAAACTCTCCTGAGAAGCTATCTCCGCCAGCTCAGCCGTGTCACCTCTCACTCCTCGCAAGCCCCTCCTCGTGGGTCTGCTCCAGTGACTCTGAAGAAACCATTCCTGGGGCCAGCGCTGGCGGTGCAGTGCGGTAAGCGGCCGCCAGCGATGCTGGCACTCCAGAGTCCTGGTTGTTCCGGCTCCCAGTGCAGCTCCCTGCCAATGTGCCTGGGAAGGAAACGGAAGATGGCCCAAGTGCTTAGGCCCCTGCCACCCACATGGGAGACCCGGATGGGGTTCCAGGCTCCTGGCTTTGGCCTGGCCCAGCTCTGGCCAATGTGACCATTCGGGGAGTGAACCAGCAGATGGAAGATCTCTTCCCCTGCCCCTCAACTCTGTAACTCTGCTTTTCAAATAAGTAAATATATTTTTTTAAATCTTGTTGTGGTCACCAGTGAATTCCATGTTGCTAAACCGCTGGGTAGCATCCGTCTTCACCTCACTTGACCTCCTGGCAGTGTTTCACACTTAGCCACGGCTTCCTTCCCTTTGTTCTGGTGACGTAATCTTCTCCTGGGTTCTCTCCTGCCTCTCCATGGCTTTTGTCCAGTCTCCTTCCTGGCTCAGCCATGTCACGTTGGGCTCCACAGGGCTCACTTTCAAGTTCTCTCCTCTGATGATGCTACTCTCTTCCCCACGCCGCTCATCCCTTTGTTTCCAAATCCACACCTCAAACTTGGACCTCACCTCTCTGCCCCAAGTCTGTGGTTTCAGATGCACACTTGACATGGTTGCCTAGATGTCATGAAGTCACCCCAAGCCCAGCTCCAAAACTAAGCCAATGGTCTTGACCTCAAAGACCTAGTTCTCACTCATTGTCCCACCTCCACCATCCACTGGATCCTGCAAACCAGAATCCCAGGGAACCCTGACCTCTGTCTTCCATGTCCATCCTCTTCCTCTCCACCACCACCTGGCCCATTTCCCTGACATGAAACCTTACAGAGATTTCCCTAAACTCTTAGAGCAACAGTCCTTAAAATGAGCATTAGGGTCTGCCTGGCATGGAGGCTCTCGGTCTGCAGCCTCACTGTGTGCCGCGTTCTCCCTCGCCCTCTGGCTCCAGGCATGCTGCTTTCCTTCCCAGCCCTTGACATTGATCCCAGTTGCTTCTGCCTCAGGGCCTTGGCACATACTCTCCCCAGCTTTCTTCTCCTGGTCAGCGGTCTACACAACTTTGAGATTCTGCTTAATCTCATGTCCACTGGGAGACCAACACCTACCCCCGCAGTGCTCCCACACTGATGAATTTGTTTATGCCCTTCTGGTTACTGTCGGGCTTCTCCAAACCTTTAAACTCTAGGAGATCAGAAACTCAACCAATACCCAACCCAGAGCCAGGCACAGAGTACTTACTAAGTAAATATTTGTTGAATGACTAAATGAGAGAGAGAAGGTCCCATGTTGGGTTCTGGGGATACAAAGATGAACAAGGCCCCGACTTTCCCAGAAAGCAGCTCAGAGATTGGGAAGGGGAGGAGACAGCCCCACAGTGTAATGGGGTGGGAAGCACGCAAGAGAGAAGTCGGCCAGAATTGCCAGGGAGACGGTGCTGCCTAAGCACAGCTCGCCTGCCTCCAGGTGAGGCTCAGTCCAGGTTTCTGTTGGCTGATCCGTCAGCCGCACTGTGGGCTGAATCACCAGCTGCCTGAGGGTCTCTGAGATGCTGCCTCCATGTTGTCCCCTCTGTTCCCAGCCATGGTGATGCCGCCCTGCACTGGCACACGCCCTGCAGGGCACCACTCTCAGGAACTGGGCACACTCTGGGGCCTGTTCAGCAAGCAGTGTTGTAAGAAACTCTGGCTACAGTGAGGGCAGCATACAGAGCACTATAGTCAGAAGAGCTCCAGGTGCCTTAGCAACAGTGATCTCATCGCATGCTCAGACCAACCACTGGCGAGGCAGCCAAGGGTAACGACTTTCATCCCACTGCACAGCTGGGTACACCAAGACCAACAGACATCACTGACTTTGGCCAAGCGATGGAACCAGAACTTGGAGTAAACCCAAGGCCCTCTCAGTTGGGTGCACCCGTCAGAGCAGCAGAGGAGGGCTTCTCCAGCTGAGGCTGTGTTGCGGCAGGAACCTGCGTGGCTTGCTTACCTTGGTGACAGGGACATTTGGTCACCTCTTTGAACCACAGAATACTAAGGTTGATGGGCACTGAGAGCATCGAATTCAACACCCTTGTTGTATGAAGAAGGAAACTGAGACCATAGGGATGAATCTGCTGTAATGTCCCTTTCTGTCTGCACCCTACTTATATCAAGTGGTAGGGCAGAAATGGCTAGCTGGGTGTCCAAATCCCCTCCCCCTTTCTCTGCCTATGTATCTGGACTACATTTCCCAGGCTCCTTTGCAGTTTGGTGAATCACGTGATCCTATCTCTCCCATAAAATGTAAAAGTGGAGCATGCCACTCCCAGGCCTGGCCCATCAAAGCTCCCCACCCACGCCCTCCCCTCACATTGCACTGTTCTTTTCACCTCTGGATGCTGTCCCCCAGGGCAACTTTGGAAGCCATCCATTGGAGAATGGCAGAGCCACCATGGTATGAATTCCTAAGGAGTGTGTGGGGAAGAAGCCACCCCACGGACCTGAACATCCACGCCTAATGCTGCAGAGTGAACAGGGATTAAGCATCTGTGGGGTCAGGCTGCTACATTTGGGGGAGGGGGTTGGGGAGCGGCACTATTTGTTTCTTAGCTCCGAGCCTCCTCTGCCTAATACAAGTGGAGTCAGGAGCACCCACGCAGAGCTCTGATTCACGCAGTGCCAAGCGGAAGAACCACTGAGCTCCCTGCGATTTCACTCTGGAGCGGCCCCCTTCCTGTCCCTGAAGAGCTCAGGAATGCCTGATTCCTCACGCAGCCCAGGAATTTGGTTTAAGCTGGTTTCCTACCTGTCTCGTTCTAGATGAGCCATCATCTGATCCGTCTCCCTGGCTCCAGAGGGGATCTCTCCTAAGCCATGTGGGATGATCAGCAATCTTGTCTAGATTTTCAGATCCCTGGGAAGGCAACATTACAAATGTCCCTAGACAGCAGTTCCGTGCCTGCTCGCTAGTGTGGATTAGAAGATCTTCCCGAATCCTGAAACACCAGAGCTGGAGCACTCCTCAGCAATCGTCTAGGATGATCTATGTTGCACAGATGAGGGGACCGAGGCTCAGATCACAGTGGTCAAGTCAGGTCAAGAAGCAAGGGCTCTAAGACCAAGTCAACTACTGGCTCTGACTCGGGCTTTTTCTGTCCTTGGAGGAAATCAAAAGGAGCTGGGATGCCTCTACACTGTGACCCATCGCTCCACAGGTTCTCCCTGTGTCTCCCCCTCCTAGTGCAAGCTAAGCCCTACCCAGCTGACAGTTACCCTGACCTTGGTCATTTCTCTGAGAAGCTTAAGGGAAGATTAGAGAGAGATAAACCTGTGGTGCTCCAAGGGGAGGGGCAGGTGGCAGGTGGCAGGTGCAGCTGGCTCCAGTGGGATCTCTGCACCCACAGGAGAAGCCCCAAGGGGCCATCAGACCCTTCAACCTTCCTGGTTGGCTGAATGAAATGTTTCTGGGAAGCACGGTGTCTTGGCCTGCTGGGGCCTGTCTGGCTGGGTGTGGGCAGCGATGTGGTCCTGCCTGTTAGCATGCGGACAATGTCCAGAGAAGCTGAGCTGTGGCCATGAGAGCAAACCAAATCACTCACAGCAGGATGTTGGTTTGGAGCTTTCTTGGAAAGACCTGGAAAGTTGGGTTTATTTTGTGATTCTTAAGAAAACAAAATAAATTGAAATCCGTGCCCCTCACCGCCTCATTGAAGGTGAGCTTATTTATACGCAGCTTCCTTCATTCTTTCTGCCAAATGACTCACTTGTCCTGGGAGTGGGCCCTGGGCCCATCTGCAGCCGCCCTGGACACCGCGTGCTCTTCCCCCTGGAGGTGGGTCATGGAGACAGGAAGACAGAGAAGCAGGGAGGAGCAGAGAGAGGGGATGGAGAAGCCCATACCCATGTTTTCATGAGCAGCAGGTAGTCAGGTGCAGTCACTAAGAAAACTGACGGGGCAAATTGTTTCCCTACTTTGAGCCACTCTTTCTTTACTTTAAAAGAGGCTTGTAGCCCTAAAATTTACTTTTTTTTTTCTCAAAGATTGACTTATTTGAAAGGCAGAGTTACAGAGAGAGAACGAGAGACACACGGCGATCTTCCATCCGCTGGTTCACTTCCCAGGTGACAACAGTCAGAGCTGGGCCGATTTGAAGCCAGCAGCCAGGAGCTTCTTCTGGGTCTCCCACGCTGGTGCAGGGGCCCAAGGACTTGGGCCATCTTGTGCTGCTTTCCCAGGCGCATTAGCAGGGAGCTGGGCTGGAAATGGAGCAGCTGGGTGCCCACAGGTCACAGGTAGCAGATTTACCCCCTCCCCACAACCCCAGCCCCTAATTTAGACATTTTATTATTTATTCACCCAACATTGTTTTAGCATGAAAACTTGTTTGCACGAAATCTTTGCACCTCTCCCCTGAAAGAGGCCATTTAAAAACCGGTGGTCCTCGGGCATCAGTGAGCTCAGGCTGCAACCGGAAGCCCTCTTCCAGAGCCCCAGGGCTGCCTGAACTCAAAGCTGGGCTTCCCGGCCGCGACATCTCCGCAGAACTCCGGTGGGTGGGGACAGGACCCAGGCTTGGGAGGACAGAGGCTTCCCGCCCTGGCCAGAGGACGACGCGGAGGGGTGGCACGAGAGGACGGCGCCTCGAATCCGCTAGGTCGGCGACAGCCGGGCGGGGAGCAGGGCGCCGGTCTCCACTGCGCTCCTCTGCCCGGGCGCTCGTTGCAGTGGAGTTGGTGAGGATCACCGCTCGCCGGACCTGCACTGTGCGTGTAAGGAGTTGACAAGAGTGGTTCCGATCGACAAGGTTCGGTTTCATTCGTCTCCAGAAGGCAAAGCCAGGTTCAGGGGCGCGCAGGAGTGGCCGGAGCCGTCCGGGGCGTCGCGGGCCCCGCCCCCGTCCCAGGCCGGCCGCGCTCCGGGCGCGCCCCCGCCCCCTTCCCGCCTCTCCCCGCCCCGGGCCCGCGCGCCGGCCGGGTGATGTCAGCCCGAGGAGGAGCCGCCCGCCCCGCGACCCGCCCGCGCTAATTAGCATGGAGCGGCGCCGCGGGCCGCCCCCGCCGCGCCCGCCCGCCCCCGGCCGCCCGCCCGCGGCGCCCACAACTTTTGAGGCGGGGAGCGCGCTCGCAGCCCCACTTCGCTGACTTCCCGGCCCCGCGTCCCTCGCGCCCGCGGCCGCCCCGCGCTCGCCCCGCGCGCCGGGCATGTGAGCGCGGGCGGCGCCGCCACCATGGCCTCGCCGCGCGCTTCGCGGTGGCCGCCGCCGCTCCTGCTGCTGCTGCTGCTGCCGGCGCCGCTGCTGCTGCTGCTGCCGGCGGTTCCCGGGACGCGGGGCCAGCCGCCCTCCCCGGCGCTCGGCGCGCCCCTCCCCGGCGCGGGGCTGGCTCGGGCCCCCGAGAGCGGCCCGGAGCGGGAGCCGGAGCGCCGTGGGCCCGCGCCCCCAGACCCCAGCCAGGCGGCCCCCGGGCCGGGCGCCGCGACACGGCGGGGACGCCCCGGTCTGGCCCCCCAAGGCGCGAGCGCGGGTGAGTGAGAGGCGGGGTGCGGCGCGAGCCTCGAGCCGGGGGCGTGGGCGCGCCCCCAGCCCTAGGCCCCTGGGCGCCGCGCGACCCGGGTTGGGGGCTCCGCTTCCGCGGCGTGCGTGGGACCCCGAGGCTGGGAGGGAGGGAGGGAGGCTTCTGCAGGTGGCTGCACCGGGGCTGGGACCATCCCTTCGCTCCCCACCTCCTGGAGGAAAACTCATCTCCGTGGGGTGCCCCTCCTCCGCCCCCTCCCGCTGCGAGGCGAAAGGAAGGGGCGGAGGACGGACCCTCCCGGCCCCGGCCCGCTTCGGGGCTCACGTCCGGCCGCCGGCCCGGTGCCGTTCTTTTTTTCCCTGTAGACGCGGAGCTGGCCTCTGCAGGTACAGAGCTCAACTTTCAAACCCGAGTAACGGATTTTTAATTGAAGGGTTCCACCTCAGAGGATATTGTCCAGGACAAAGGATGTGATTCAAAAGCCTACGCTCCACTAGTTCCAGTCTAAAGCCGGGGCGCGCCGGCGGGGGTGGGGGGTGCGCAACTCGGGACCCTCTCTCTGTTTACCCAGGGAGCCGCTGCTCCACGCACCGCCCCCGCCCGCCGCATCCCTGCTACCTTGGTGCCCAGGTCCTTCCTTTGGTCTGGAAGATCTGGCTGGAATTCCAGCCCTAGTGGAATTCTTAGTGTCCCTTCGAAGTTTCCTCTTTTGATCTCAGTTTCTCCGTCTGCGAAATGGAAGTAATGATCCCCACGCCTCTTAGCGATGATGTGATAAAATGAAAGTAAAAATAACTGGAAAGCGCTTTGAGCAAAGCAACGTGGTGCCCTTGGCGGGTGCCTTCCTGTGTGTGACACTGGGCCTTGCCCCGGGGGTGCCCCGGAGGGGCCGGGTTGCTTGCCACACCGGATGTTGGCGTTCAGGGGCAGCTTTGAGAAATCATTCATTGTAAGTTTCAGGTATCTCATGAGCTTTCTGCTCTGCGGAGTACTTGCTTCATCCAATCTAGAGGTGTGCCCTGGAATCAGATCAGGAGAATGCGTGCTCCTTGGGAATTTCTAACTCACTGGCAGGAGGTTGGGAAACGGAGGCCCGGTGAGAAGGTGGAAGGTCACGCCTTGTTCAAAAGGCCAGCGGGAGCCACATCCCAGAGGGACCTTGACTTTAGGTGACTTCCCACACAGTGTGCGGAGTGTCCGCAGGAAGGGACCGAGGACATAAAAGAAAACATTTCCTGACTTTCTCCGGCTAGATGAGTAACCTAGGAGCGCAGAGAATGGCGTGCAGGGGCTGGGCCCTGCAGAGGGGCCGCTGGGAAGCCATGGCCATCTCCTGGCTGCTGTGCAGGCTCCAGCCCTGGGGGGAGAGTGCGAGGGATGCTGAGAAGGGGGGTCCCTGTGGATGGGCTGCACGAGAGGCTCGTTCCTTGTAGCTGGGAAGCCCACAGATCAAATACGGGGGTTCTGGAGTCTGCACAGGGGCACAGTGGGTAAGGATTGGGTCCCTGAAGTGACCCAAACTGTCCTTGCAGCCAGGCAGGTGGCTGCTAGACCCGACTTTGCAGCCTCCTGGGTATGGTTCACCTGGGGGAGGTGAGCATGATGGAGGCTTCAGGTGCGGGAGGCGCTGGACAGAATGTGTAGGAGAGTTCCTGAAAGCAGACAGGGAGTCTTAGCCTTCTCTTGCCCACGGCACCTGTTCTGGGGCCGCCACACAGACTGCCCAAGGAGTGCCTGCTCTCCCGCCGGCCCAGGGGCCAGATCAGGGAGGGGGATGCTGGAGAGCGGAGAGCAGCTCTGCTGTGGCCCGGGAGTGCAGTGGAGGATGGCCCAGGTGCTTGGGCCCTGCACCCCATGGGAGACCAGGAAAAGCACCTGGCTCCTGGCTCCTGCCATCGGGTCAGCGCAGTGTGCCGGCCGCAGCACGCCAGCCGCGGCGGCCATTGGAGGGTGAACCAACGGCAAAGGAAGACCTTTCTCTCTGTCTCTCTCTCTCACTGTCCACTCTGCCTGTCAAAAAAAAAAAAAAAAAAAAAAAAAAGGGGGGGAGAGCAGGAGAGGTGAACGGATCAGCGGCTTGCTGAGAGCGCGGCTGAGGGTCTCGGCCTGTGCTTGTTTCCTGGTGGTGACTCCGACAAGGTCATTAGGGAGGGAAAAGGACCAGCAAAGGAGGAGACCTGTGTGAGGTGATTTCAGCGGGCCTGAGTCGCTGCTTGGTCACCAGGTATCACCAGGTCCCATTCCTTACTTCACCGAGCAGCAAAGTCTCAACGCTGTGTCCTGTGCCGGCGTCTCCCTCCCCAGTACCCCAACAGGTGGGCTTCCAGGCTCTGCTCCGAGGCTCCTGCTGGTCACAAGCCTGGATCTTAACAATGAACTTCACTTGATTGTAGGGGATATTGCCTGCGGCTCCTTCTTTGCCATGCACCCGGCCTGGGCTTCCGACTACGAGGGTACTTCCAGAAGTTTGTGGAAAGTACCATTAAAAAAGATAAGTTTATATTGAGGCAAGATACTTTGAAATTCATGCCTGTTTTTTTTTTTTCCATAGTCTGCATTTTCACATGAATTTTTTGAAGATCTCTCATACACTGGTGTCAGTCGCAGGGACCAGAGAGGCCCCTTTCTTCCCTGGGGGTCATTTCTGGCCCTTCTCCTGGCAGAGTGCAGGGTTCTCGCCCTTGAGTCTCTGCCCCTGTGATCTGTATGTGGTCGTATGCCTGCGTTAGGGTGTAAGTCCCTGGAGAGTAGCCCCCTGTCCGTGTGGCCACTGTTAGACTTTGGTGTCCCCTTGTCACCCTGCGACTGTTCAGCAGCACTCACTGCTGGTGCTCGGGCCCGTGGTGACAGGCTGCTGAGACCACACGGTTTCTCTCACTGCCAGCGTTTTCCCAGCCACAGTTCCAAACTGACTGCGAAGTTTATATGCCTTGATTTTGCAATCCACAGGTCACATTTTAATGGTGAGATCTGCAGATGAAGGGGGAAAAGGGCTTAAATCATAATGCAAATCAATGCAGAAGGAAAGCACTTTCCCACCCAAAGGGGAAATGACGCGGGGTAGCCGAACAGCCAGCCCAAGGAATAATAATCTTAGAAAAATGCAGCTCCCTAGGGTAAAGGAACTGCTTTGAGCCCAGCCCCTTCTGAGCTGTTAAATAGCTGTCCCCTGAATTGCTCTAACTTTGTGGGCCAACTTCGTCATTTAGCTTGGCTGCCGGGAGAACCATTGGGAGGTGCGGCGAAGCCCCGGGCTGGGCAGGCGGCAGCCCCTCAGGATGAGAGTGGCTGTCCTCCAGGAATGCGGCCACCTCTCTCCTGGCTGAGGTCAAGTGTGGGTTCCTGAGAAGCCAGCTTGCTTTCATGGGGTGCCCCAAAATAGGAGGAGTGTGGCTTAGGGACTCTCCGGGTACATGTGTGTTTCAGAGCTGCAGCCCTTTTCAAAATATTTTTTTTAATTTTATTTAAAGTATACAACTTTCATATATTTAAGTTATATATATATATGATATATAGATAGATTTAAGAATATAGTGGGATTTTCCCCCATCCACCCTCCCACCCACACTCCAACCCTTCCCCCCGCCCTCGGATTCCCATTCTTAATTTTTATAGTGATCTGTTTTCAGTATACTTAATGATTGTGTAGTTAATCCTACTCTAAGTAAAGGAGTTCAACACATAGTATGAAGAGAAAGAAAACAGAACAAATCACTCTTCCTCAGTGGAAGAGACAAGGGCTATAAACAGTCATCTATTCTCAAAATGTCGATTTCACTCCAATACATTTCAGGTATTCTGTTAGTTATATTGGATCAGTGAAAACATATGATATCTGTGTTTTTGGGATTGGCTTATTTAATTAAGCATGATGGTTTCCAGTTGTGACCATCTTGTTGCAAAAGACAGGATCTTATTTTTTATTTTTTTACAGCTGAGTAGTACTCCATAATGTATATATACTATAATTTCTTTATCCAGTTGATGGGCATCTGGGTTATTCCATATCTTTGCTATTGTGAATTGTGTTGCAATGAACATGGGGTACATCACTCTTTCATATGCTGATTTCTTTTGTTTGGGTAAATTTCCAGGAGTGGAATGGCTGGGTCATATGGTAGGTCTATATCAGATTTCTGGGGTATCTCCATACTGTCTTCCACAGTGGCTGCACCAGTTTACATTCGCACCAACAGTGGATTGGGGTACCTTTTCCCCCACATCCTTGCCAGCATTTGTTGTTTGTTGATTTCTGTATGTGAGCCATTCTAACTGGGGTGAGGTGAAACCTCATTGTGGTTTTGATTTGCATTTCCCTGATGGCTAGTGATCCTGAGCATTTTCGCAGAGCCACATCCTTCTATGCTTGCACAAACCGTTTATCACTTTCCTGAGTGTGTGCAAATGCTGAACTGATATTTTCTGCCTGCGAGTGGAGTGGAGTGGGTAGAGGGAGACCAGAGGTAGCTGATGCCCAGCCTGGCAGTTACTGCCGCCCGGTCCTGCACAGCTGCAGAAGGTGCCTGGCCCTCCCAGGGAGCCCTGGCCTTGCAGCGGCCCCGCCCAGCTGGCTGCAAACAGTGTTCCTGGAGCTGAGTCGTCCCTGTCCAGAGACACACAGAAAGAAGGCCAAGAATGGATGGCAGCGTGGTTTCCTTAGCCGCTCACTGCTCTAGTGGCTTCCCTCCATCTTCTGCATCCTTTTGGTATGAGAAGGAGGTTTCCACTGTCCTAAGTGGCCTTCCCAGGCCCTGGGCTATGGCGTAGTAGGTTAAGTGTCCGCCTGCAGTGCCGGCATCCCATATGCGTTCCGGTTTGTGTCCCAGCTGCTGCTCTTCTGATCCAGCTCCCTGCTAATATACTTGGGAAAGCAGCAGAAGATGGCCCAAGTCCTTGGGCCCCGGCACCCATGTGGGAGACCTGGAAGAAACTCCTGGCTTCGGCCTGGCCCAGTGCTAGCCATTGCAGCTATCTGGGGAATGGAACCAATAGATGGAAGATATCACTTTCTCTCCCTCTCTCTCTGTAACTCTGACTTGCAAAATAAATGAATAAATAATTTTTTAAACTGTCCTTGCCTTCAAAGGCTCCCAGGAAAATGACAGAGAAGGACACTAGTTTTGTTGCTCCTGCTGACTCAACTTGGAGCACCTGTGTGGACGGGTGCCTTCGTGTCCCTTTTCCCACATAACTCTCAAAACATGCAGTGAGGGACAGAATTTCCCTTTGACAAGCATGGAGACTGAAGCCTAGTGAGGTTAGAGTACACAGCACATGGAGGAGGCAGGATTTGAGTAGATTTTGACCACATCTGGTCGCGCACGCACCATCGCATGGAGTCCCAGTTTTCTTTGTGAGATGGAGCTGCAGTTGTCCTAGACGGCTCAGATCCCCTCCAGCTCCTCGTTCTTCCTCTGTTCCTCATTTCCAGGCTCCTGCCTTTTTGGAGAGATTAGGGACCATGACTGGGGAGGGCGGAGAGCTAGGGAGATGACTTGGGAATGGGGAGGACCTACAGAGTAGAAGTCTGCCCCCCAGTTTTTTTCTTAATTGCCCAAGATAAGATCGTAAGGCTTTCTGCATGTACAAAATAGCATTTTATACAAAGATTGTGAATTATGGACTAGTTGTATACTAGTCTATAAGTTTTCGATGCCAGAGTTAGCTATGTTAATTGTCAGCCAAGCTGGAATTATTGGCTTTGTGAATGGGCTCTTCCCTGGGAACGTGCAGCAGTGGCTGATATCACAAGGCAGTTGTGATGCGTACTTTTCCAGTAGGCGGGGAGGGCAAAGGGGACCCCACTCAGAAGCCCTGAGATTGCTTCGCTTTGAGCGTCTATGCCCCCCCCCCCCCACTCGCCATTCATCCTGTGTGGGCAGAAGCAAAGCTGTTTCTGTCCCATCTTTTCCCTCTTGTTTTGCTGGAGAGTGGCAGATGTCCCCGTCTTCGTCACATGGACTGATTTGTACATCAGGAAATGCTCCCCGAGTCCTCGCGGTGTTGCGAAGGGCTGTGCCAGGTGATGTGCAGGTGGTCGTGCTGGTCGGCACAGCCCCCAGAGAAGCTGCAGTCTTATTGAAGCACAGACATCGACGTGGGAAAAAGTGAGGCTGAGGTGCATTAGTGATTCATAACTGACGAAATGTCGTCACAAGATCATGCTGACCACTGGAATGGTGTGGATAGAGATGGCTGCAGCAGGCAGAGCTGGAGACTGCTAGGGGCAGATGGTCCAGGGACACCAGGGTGCGAACAGACAGGTGGAGAGGTCATTGGCATCAGCAGAATCTCCAGGTTGAAAAGGCCAGATGTCTAAAATAGAGGTGACCAACAGCCAGGCCGGCTGGAGGAGAGGACTCAGGGGAGACCAGCTGGGCCCACGATCACTGGAGTTGTTGAAGACAAGCCTGGGCACTCTGGGAGGGTTGCAAGGCGTCCAGGAGCCCTGAGGGCTTTGGATGAGGGAGCAGTGGCGTGGGCGTGTTCACTGATCTGTGTGCTTGCTGCTGCGGCCTGTGGATGAGGCACAGACAGGTCTGCACGGGGTTGCAGGATGCCGGTGGGCAGGGTGTGGATGCATTGGGAGGAGAAGGCTGAAAACAGGTCATGGACTAGTGTGGGAGACAGTTGAGAATGTGGAACTGAACTAGAGGGAGGCCAGGGCCAGATTCTGCCTGGAGAAGCAGTAGTTGAAGCCCTAGAAGCCAGAGTGGTCTAGTCTGAAAATGTAATTCAGGTGCCTCACTCCTGGGCTGGAAACCCTCCAAGGGTTTGCCCTATAGTGAGAACAGCCCCGCACATACAAGGTCTGCGCGTCCTGCCACCTCTCTAGCCTCTTTTCTCTCTCCGCTTCTCACATCAGATGATTTTTAAATACAAGCCAGATACATTCCTGTCTCAGCGCCTTCGAGGCAGAGGAACAGCCAGAACAAATGCCCTGCGGTGGGACCCAGCGCTCCTTGTCTCGGGATCAGACAGAAGGAAGGCCGTGAGGAAGTCGGGTTTTCCTGTGGGTGCTGTGCAGGTTCTGCAGCAGGGCCCAGTTGCCACGTGACATTAGGACTATGGTGGTCAGATCTCCTAAGTGTCCGGAAAGACCATCTGCCAAGTCTGCAGGGGCTATGAAAAATGGACACATTCCTTTTGCTTTATATCTTAGCTCTGGGATGCCTGGCCTTCGCTGAACTATGTTGGCTTTCCTGCCATGTAAAAGCTTTTGAGGAAAGCTGACAGGTCAGGTGGCATGGCAGGCAGGCAAGACTCTGTTCCCAGTTCCTGGGGTTTAGGGAGGGGGTGCTTGAGGGGGGTCTCTGACCTTCTTGGATACCCCCACCCCCCATCTCTGCAACCTGCTAGAACCAACAAGGTGGGTTTGTTAAGTTGACAATGTCTCTGACAGGTTGGGAGATGAAGACCAGGGAGGGATAATGGGTGACAAGAAGAGGGCAGAGGCCAAGGTCAAGCCCTCCCGGTAGCCCTACCGGTTCTGTCCTTGGAGCTGAAGCAGCAAATGGGAGGAAAGAGTAGCAGATGTATAGGAGAGAGATACCCGTGGCAGTCTGCCCGAGGGATGTTCCTTGTGCAAGGCCACGGCTGGCCCTGAAAAGCACCCCATTTTCTCTCCCTGGGTGGAAGGGCGGAGATGGAAACGGCTTCAACCACTGCCAGCCTCACTCGAGGGAATCTCTAGAATTTTCTCTCCATCCTCAGCTTCAGACACAGAGAAGACAGAGCCAGATTTGAGGATCTGAAGTCAGAAAAATGGGGCACCATCCCTTGCCTAGCATTGGTCATCCAAGGGGACCAGATGAATGCATAGAGAGCCATGAGGATTGGATACAGACAGTATGTGAGGTGTTTGGACACAATGATAAGCCTTGGGAAAATGGTCATACTTGGACCTCGGGAGTCAATACATATCCTCCTTCACATCAGAACCGTTGGGAGTTATTGACACATGAAGTGTTGGGGGAGTGGGGGCGCAGCTCAGCCTGCGACATGCCTGTGTTTCTTTGCAGTCAGACCTCATCCTGGATCTCAAATGGAGTCACCCATCTCCATCTCCAGAATCATTCATCAGATTGGGGTTGGAAGTTTTGTCTGTTTCTAAAATAATCCCACTCCGTTATCAAAGGATGCATATCTGTCATTTAGGCAACTCAAGAGAATACTCTGCAGGCTCTATTGCAAGTTAGCAAAGAGGGCTGGCGCTGTGGCGTAGTAGGTTGCACCTCCACCTGTGTCGCCAGCAACTCATATGGATGCTGGTTCAAGTCCTGGCTGTTCCACTTCCAATCCAGCTCCCTGCTGATGGCCTGGGAAAGCAGTGGAGGATGGCCCAACTGCACCCATGTGGGAGACCCAGAAGAAGCTTCTGGCTCCTGCTTCAAATCCACCCAGTTACGGCCTTTGCAGCCATTGGGGGAGTGAACCAGAAGGTGGAAGACTTTTCTCTTTATCTCTGTTTCTCTCTGTAACTCTGCCTCTTAAATAAATAAATCTTAAAACACACACACACACACACACACACACACACACACACACAATTTAGAGAGCAGTTTGAGCAGTAAAAGCGTTGTTAGAATAAATGCTGTGTTACTGAGACCCCTTGGAAGAGGCTGGAACTCACTGGGGTAGGTGAATTCTTGCAGTTGGTGAAGGATTACTTCTGGGATAGTCCTGCCTTGCAGTAACGGAGAGAGATGTCCGTGGTGGCGCAGGAGCTCTGGTGGGGATCAGAGGACTTTTGGTCTTGCTTTGTGGCATTGGGCAGCTGCCTCATGTCACTAGGTTTTTTTTTTTTTTTTTTTTTTTTTTTTTAAGATTTATTTACTTATTTGAAAGGCAGGGTTAGAGAGAGGGCGAGAGCAATCTGCCATCTCTTGCTTCATTCCACAAATGTCTGCAATGACCAGGGCAGGGCTTGGCCAAAGCTGGGAGCCTGGAACTCCACCCGGGTCTCCCATGTGGGTGGCAGGGGACTGAGCACTTGGGCCATCTTCTGCTGCTTTCCCAGGCACATTAGCAGGGAGCTGGATCGGAGACAGCCAGAACTTGAACCGGAGCTTGTATGGGATGGTGTCATTGCAGGCCAGCGGCTTAACCAGCTGTGCCACAGTGCCGGCCCCTGTTTCTAGCTCTTAATTGTGTTAAGGAGAGGCATGGTGATTTGATGTCTATCCTTAATAAGATTAACAAGGCTTTTAAAGAGGAGCAAATATAATTAGGACTCTGAAAACACTTGTGAATGTAGTTACCAGTGATTGTAGCCACAATGCAGTGAACTAAGACCGTGAGCAAGTCGTTTAACCTTGGAGATGATAGGGCCACTTGCGTGGTGCATCGGTCCTCGTGGGCATACTTTGTATGCATGCATGCGCTGAGTCTGGTTTAGTCGTTAGCGATCCCAGGAGCTCAGGGCACGGATGTGCCCAAGTGAAGCAGCCCCTCCTGAGGAGGGTGCATGTGGAGGCAGGAGTACGACGCTGGAGAGCAGGTGCAGCGAGAGAGGTTTCTAGGAAGTCACAGTGGTCTTTCTCAGTGCTGGGTGCCCTCATCTGTCTTCTTCCCACCGCGTGAGATGCTCCTCAGGGGTCCACCCTCGGCTTCTCCCTCCAGCTCGGCCCGGGACGTTTCTGGATCATTTCCTGTGCGGTGCAGAGAGACGCAGAATGTGGTCGGCTAGGTGAGAGTTGTGGAAGGAGATGAAGCAGCGGCACAAGGGCCCGGCGGACTCTGGGGAAGGCGTCTTGGAGCAAGCAGACGAGGCCCAGAGAGCGAGGGGCATGGTGTCCACCAGTGCTGCGCTGCGCTGCTTCGCCTCGCTGCAGCAGACCCGTTCTGTGTGGCCCGCCTTCGCCAGGCGCCCACACGTGGTCATCGCGTTCCCTTCATACCAACAGGTGACAGCTGTGAAGCAAGCCTGCGCCGTGCCTCCCCCACACCTGACCTGGTCAGCGACCCTGTCCAGCCCCGCCCCCGCACCTTACCTGCCTGAGCCGGTCAGCCACCCCGTCCAGCCGCAGGCATCTTGGTCTCTGGCTGTCTTTTCCTGCCTTTTGGGGCCCCGGCCTCCCTCCCATCCATCTCCTTCCTCCCTTTCTGCATCCTCTCAGAACTGGATTCCACCTGGGCACGGGGCTGCTGGGGACATCGGCAGGCGAGCACCGGCCCCGTGTCAGGAGCCCGCGTGGAGAGGCCTGGCTCCGTGTGTCTCCTTTGTGTGTCACTCTCCACACTCATCACCAGGTTTTTGTAGCTCCCTCTTAGTTTCCCTCTTCCTCACCTTTTGTTCTTTGTTTATTTTTGTAGTGTTGTAAATTTTTTTCTGAAGTCAGAAGTGGGGTTCGGTCTGATTTTACTGCTTTGCTGTGTAACCCAGGGACATTACTTAATGTCACTGGACCTCAGTGTCCTTATCAGAAAGGCAGGGGTAACAATGAGACGACCTCAGAGGGCTGTGGTGAGGGTGGCCTGGGGCAGTCACCTGTCGTGCCCAGTACCTCCTGCGAGGAGGTAGTGTTGTATCCACTCAGCTGCAATGATACACGTGATGATGATGATGCCAATTATAATAATCATGTAATTATAACTGTTATTGTTCTATTCCGGTGTGACTTTTTTTTTTTCCTTTTTTAAATTCCAGGCTTCATTTCTCCCTCTCTGTATTTGTTTTGTTTCTCTCCGCAGGCTCCTTCCTCTCTTCTTCCTCTGTTTTATCTTTGTCTTTACTGGCTACGGTATACAGCTGATGTTTTAGAATTCTGCTGACATCTGAATGGAGTGTAGGGCCTCCCCGTCTTCATTTCGAAGGCGTGATCACAAACTTCGCGCCTCTTTCCCCCTAGACCAGAGTCTACAGCTTCACCCCCGGGGTTCCCCCGCCAGGCCCCCGTGGTGAGCGCCTTTTCTCCTGCAGCCACAGTGTCCATTTCTCACCGTCGTAAATGTCCCTAGACGAATTCGGTTTCTCGGCTTCCCAGAGTCTCCAGACAAATGCCAAGTAGAACACAGTCAAGTCAGCTGCCTGCGCCCCCGCCGCGTCCCCAACCCGGCGCCCGCACCCGCGCCCGCGCCCGCGCCCGCACCCGCTAGCTCCCTCACGCCTTTCTTCCTGTCTGCCCCTCCTCGCTGCTCTCTCCCCCTCTTCCTCCTCGGAACCAGGATGTTTTTCCTTGCCTTTTTATTGTTTCGCTAACCTGGCAGGTCTCCTTTGGTGGAGCCCTGCCACCCGCTTCCTCTCTGGGTGTGAGTGAGTATTAATGGTGACTGCACTGGAGACGGAGCCCACTTCCCTGGCCCTGGGCCCTCCCAGCCAGGCACCGAGAGCTGCTGGCCTGGGCCTCCTCTTTAGCCACTCAGTTGAGTATTTCTCGAAGGACCTGAGGGCAAGGTATGTGCTGGCTCAGAACCCGGTGCCACCCCACCCCCCACAGACAGGAAGCCGTTTATTCGCTTTTGGAACTGAATGGCCATCTTCTGACCTTCAACCCTCGGGCTTTTTCTCAAGGCCTTTATTTTTAAACCTATAGAATTATTTTTAAAGTCAAGTACTGAGGTCATATCAAGGTCCCTCCTCCCTCCCTACTGCCCCAAGGGCACCTCAGGGCCAGTTCTGTTTCTGGAAGGCTGACCCCTGACACAGGGCTGCAGGCCAGGCCCTCTCCCGCGGCTGGGCACGGGGTCCCGGGTCCCGTAGGTCTGCCTTTCTCCCCAGATGTGCTAAGCTGAACAAAAGCAGCCTGCCTCCCGGGGAGGAGGGGGCAGGGCAGTGTGCCTTGTTGGTTGTGTGCTTTGCACCCTAGAGATTCTTGCAGGGGGCTTTTAAAAATCCCATCCCTGGACACTTGGCACTGGGCATGAGCTTGCTCAGGGCTGCTCCTTTCAGACTAAGAACCAGGAAGGAAGTGAAACTCCCCGAGAGCCCTGCACAGTCCAGCTCCAGGGCTGAGTCTTTTGTTCCCACAAACGCATTTGGCTCCCGAACGTCCTCCACCCAAAATCATTACATCCGCAGCAGTTTTTCAAAACACAGCCCCGAGTGGCAGAGCTGAGTAGGCGGCTGCCTTTCTGGGGAGATGATAGCCACCTTCCCCCACGCCCCTGCGGTTCCTGCCTGCCCCAGAATAGCCCACGGCTGCCCATCCGGCCTGGAATCCCCCTAGCCCTGGCCCAGAGGATCCCTGGGGAAGGGAAGGGCCCCACTGTCTGCAGGGGGCTCAGCAGCTGTGCAGGAGAGGGTGGGTCTCTTGTCGCAGCCTGTGCCTCCCCAGTCCCCAGGGCAGGTGGCACACCCCAGGGACATCATGAGGATTTATTTACAGTTCAGCTCCCTTAGAAGTAGTAAGCTCCTTGGGGCAGATTTTGTATCTGACTCAGCTTTGTAACTCTCACAGTGTCTTGTCTGTAGTCAGTGCTCAGTAAACACACATTTTCATTGTAAAGTACAGGTAACGTGGAGGCTTCCATTTTAACTGTCTATTTCAGTGGCATTGAGTGCAGGCACACCTGTTTCCAGACATTTCTCATCATCCCAAAGAGAAACACTAAGTAATAACTCCCATTCCTCCCTGCCCCCCGCCTAAGGGCTTCTGTTCTACTTTCTGTCTGATTTACCCGTTCTAGATAACTTACACTGATGTGGTGTAACTGGGTAGCTGGTTTAGGTCTGAGTGAGCTGGAAGTCCCTGCAAGTCCCCAGTGTAGTGTTATCCGTTCACCTGTCAGTCAAACGCCCCGTTTCCCACATGTACCTGTTTCATCTGGGACCTAGAAGGGGGAGACGCCATGGAAATGCAGGTGGCTACACACATGTAAAGGCACCACCGCTACTTCCTGAAAGAGGGACTGGTTTGGAGCTAATCCACACCCCCCCCCTCCAGGCAACCCTCTGGCCCTCTCCTAACAGGTGTTGTTCCATGCGAGGAGGCTGCACTCACACGTGAATATATGTTTTCTCTCTCACTGTTGAGTAAATCCTGCTCCTATGTGTGCTCCTATGTAAATGTCTTCACTTAGACATCTTTGTGAGAGGCAGAAACCTGACGTAGAGATTAAACTACACCCGTGCCCACAGCAATATAAGTAGAATCATATAGTGTTTGTCCTTTTGTGTCTCTCTGATTCCATTTCCTGTAGTTTCAGGGTTCACCCATGTTGTAGCATGTTCAACTTTGCGCATTTTTAAAATCTTTGCGAGACAGAAGTTGGGGGAGAGAACTCCCCAGTGATCTGGTTCACTCCCCAAGTACCCCCCACAGCTGGGACTGGGCCAGGGTGATCCTGGCAGCTGGAAATGCAGTCCAGGACTGCGTGGCAGGAACTCGGTTGTTTGAGCCACCACCACTGCCTCCCAGAATCTGCATTAGCAGGAAGCTGGAGCCAGGAGCCAGCACAGGGTATGAAGTCTTGGTGTTACGATGAGGGGCAGGGTACACTTAACCAGCGTCTTAAGATGCCAGCATTGTATGTTTATACCCTGCTTTGTGGATCCATGTATCTGTTGATTGCATTAGTTGCCTCCTCCTTTTGGCTATTTTGAATAATGCTGCTATGAGCATGAGTGTAGAAGGATCTGTCTCTGTTTTCAACTCTTTCAGATGCATATCAGAGGTGGGATTGCCTGATCCCACGGGAACCCTCCTTTTCAGATTCTGAGGGACTGCCATTGCTGTTTCTCCCAGTGGCTGTTCCATTTTTCATTCTCACCAGCCGTGCGGTGCCCACCCCCTGTACCTTAAGTCTCTTCTCCCCTTCCCATATCAGCAGTTGCCCCCTTGTTCCTGGCGGAAGAAATGGATTGATCCCTGGGTAAGGAGGGGCACTAAAGGTAGCAGTTTTCATCAATCCAGGCAGCTGTGACACTCACCTTAAAAATTACAAAAAGGGGCCGGTGTTGTGGTGCAGTGGGTTAAGCCACCTGTGACGCTGACTTCCCATATGGGCGCTGGTTTGAGTCTCGGCTGCTCCACTTCTGATCCAGCTCCCTGCTAATGTGCCTGGGAGGACAGCGAAAGATGGCCCAGGTACGTGGAACCCTGCCACCCATGTGGGAGATCCAGATGGAGTTCCGGGCTCCTGGCTACAGCCTGGTCCACCCTTGGCCATTGTAGCCTTTTAGTGAGTGAACCAGTGGATGGAAGATCTTCTCTCTGTCTCTCTATCCCCACCGCTGTCTGTAACTCTGCCTTTCAAATAAATACATAAATCTTTAAAAAAAAAAAATCACAGAGAAACCCATTCTTATGGGTAGGGTTGTAAGAACCTGTTGCTGGTACCTGCAGCAGTGTAGGCACAAAGCCACAACCCCTTTGTTCTAAAGTGGGGGTGGGTCTCAAGCTGAGGGCCCTGGGAAAGCGGCAAGAACAGGGGCCGTGCAGCGGGGGATCAGGGTCCTACTGTTCCAGAACCTTAGCCTCGGGAACCTTCACCCTACCGTGTGACCCTCATCTTCATCCCCAGAGGGACACCCTGCAGAAGCCTAGGGGCTACCCCGACCCACCGTGGCCTCCCTCCTTGCCGCCTTTCGGCGTGCACTGCCTTCCTCCTGGCTGGCCCCTCTCCCTGCCTTGTCACCTGGGTCTGTGTCTCTGGCTCCTCTCCTCCTTCCCTTCCTCGGTCCTCCTGGCCTGCCGCTGGGCGTTTTCCCCCTGAAGTTAACGACATCGCCCCGGACCTCACGTTTCATTCTCCACTCTGGCTCTCACCATTCTTTTCTTTACGCGTTAACAATCATCTCTGAGTTAGACGCAGATCTAGACGGTCTCTTACCCAGACTGCCGGCTAATACCGTGTAGCTGTCAAAGCACGGCAGTCCGCCACCGAAGGCCGTGGGGTAGGCGCCGCTGCCTGCCTCTTTGGGAGAAGCGAGGCCAGTGCGCCTGTGCTGAAGGCTGAAGTTGGGGAGCCAGCTGGACTCTGGCTCTGTTCTGCGGCGCCTTGGAGCTGGAGTGTGGTGGAGCGAGACCTAGGTGCGGATGGCGTGACCCGGAAATAGTGATCACGTAGTCTTTCTGCCCCCCGCTTTCCCCCCTGTGCCCCACGAGGACAGCAGTACCCACGTTACCCGGCTGTCCTGAGCATTCGATGAGATAGTGCATGGGAAGACATGGAGAGCGCTGAGCGCTGTTGGTGAAATCTGAATTCAAATGGAGGGGCGCACTCTGCAGCTCTGTGCCCCCTGAAACACAAGCTCGGAGCTGGCAGCCGGTCACCACCAGCGGTGCAGGGGGGCGGGGCGGGCTCTCCTCTCCGGGAGGAAGTGACCTCGCTGGATGACACTCCCTGTGCACTCTGACTCCGCAGCTCAGAAACAATGCAGGTTTAAAAACCCCACAGCACTGGCGGCTGGTGAGGCGTTGACTGCGCGGCAGCTGCTAATTAGGAAATCCTATTCTGGGGCCGGGCTCGCGTCCCTGGTGATGGCCGGTTCACAGGCAGATGCCTCGGACCGTGAAGCCATTACTGAGTGGCTGTTGTGAGCGTGAGGGGAAAGAGCCAGGCCAAGCAATACAACTCTCTTGTTAATTTAATCTCCATTCATGGTTCAAGGGAAAGTTTCTGCCTGACGTAGGGGGCTGAGTGCAGAGGGAAGGGTGGTATTTTTAGCTCAAAAGCTATCTGAGAAATGGTACATTTAATCTCCAGTGTGAGGTTGGTGGTGGGGCACACTTGCCTTGGGACGCGAGTGGGGTTTGAATGATCATCTCTGACCATTTGGGGAGCTGACCTGGGCTCAGTGAGCAGCACCAGTCCCTGTTGAGCCTCCAGGACGCTGCCTCCCGCCCCAGGGGACTCCTGGAGGCGGGGGGGGGGGGGAAGCGAGGGGGCGGGCAGGGCACAGACTTTTGCCCCCATCGGACTCAGGATCCACAGCTGGGAGCATCCGTTCTGCTAACCATTCTTCCAGGCCCCTGATACCTTGCCCTGTAGGTGGTTGGTCTGTGCAGCGTCCTGTCCACTTGACCCTGGATTACTCCGGGTGCTGAATAGGGAGCCACACCACAAACAGAATTTGTCTACAGTAGCTAAATAACTCAGGGCTTCAGAAAGGATTCACCCGTGGCTTTGATAAACAGCGGACTGTCATTCCCGGGCACACGTGGAGCAGAGTGAAGACTTGGATGCTCACAATCAACCCAGACCTTGGGTGGCTTTCGGGGCTGGACTGGGGGTGCCGCCTGCCCAGCCTGAGTGCTCTGTTAACCCTTTCCGAAGGTAGAGTTCACTGGCAATAAAAGAAGCAGTTGGGCATTCCGAGTACCCAGGGCAGCAGCAGGTACTGCTCTTTTAATCCCAGGGCAACTGCGACACTAGAGGCGGTCTCACTCTGCCCCTTAAGTTCTCCCTGGCCCTCCTGGGAGAAGGTTCTGGGGCAAAACTGTGCAGAGCACCAGCTGCTCGAGCAGCTACTTGGCCAGCGCCCTGAGCTTTGATCAGAGTGGACCCCTAGTTTGAAGGGGACCAGGAGCCTGGCCACTGGAGGGCCTTCGCCCTGCACCAGCTCTGGCGCACTGCCGGAGAAGGACTGGGAGACTGCAGTGGCTGCTCGTCAACATTGCCCCCAGATCACTTTGTTAAAAGCTGAATCTTATATGAGTGCCTGCTCCAGTCCCACTGCTCCACTTCCAATCCAGCTCCCTGCTAATGCACCTGGGAGAGAAGTAGAAGATGGCCCAAGTGCTTGGGCCCCTGTCGTCCTTGTGGGATGTGAGTAGAGTTCTGGCTCCTGCCTTTGGCCTGGACCAGCCGCATAATGCTCTAAACTCTTACCTGTGTTTTGTATTAACCTTCGCAGTGGCCCACTGAGGTAGGTACAGTTACTCCCATGTGTTGGACGGGGGAACCAAAGCGTAGAGAAATCCTGTATCTTGGCCAGGATTTGGGGATATATAAATAGTGGAGCCGGAAGTCTAACCCAGACCGTCCGTAATCACAGTCTGGGTGTCACCCATAGCCTCTCATTGAGAACCGAATTTCTAGATCCTGACAGAGTAGGAAGCAGGTTCATTTCCTTCTAGATAACAACACAGATTCACAAGGCACCGATTTAAAAAAACAGAAACAGCTTTTTAATGTTGCCGCCTACGTTCCTGGGGAAAGGAACATAGGTCAAGGTTCCCAGGTGAGGAAGGTTGCTATCATAGTTTTCCCCAGCCCGGGTGGCTGCAGCACCCCGGTGACAGAAGAGGCGTCAGGACAGCAGGGCTGAGCAGTGGCAGCAGTGACCAAGGGTGCTTTCTGTCTCCAGCTGCTCTGGTCACTGGCTCCTCTCCTGGTCCGGTCGTCAGGTGTGGCTCCGCTGGCACTGAGAGGTAGGCATCCAGAGGCTGAGTGGGCCAGGCACAGTAAACTCGGCAGTGCTGCAGCGGTGGCTCACGGCCACTCATGCTTGTGTTTCAGAGACGGCACGGGGGCCCCGCCTCCCCAGCTCATCACTAGAAAGCGGCTCCGGTCAACTTCATGTTTCGGGTCTGCTGACTGTGGGGAGCAGGCTGGGGACAGAGTTACAGAGTGGTTTCTCCAGGGCTCGGGGCATGGGGTCCTCTTACAAAATACCAAACATTTCTGTTCTTTTTCTTAGGAGACACATTTTTTAATAGCCTGGGATCATATCATACACATCAGTTTTTAAGTTATGTTTGCATGCAATGATACAGGGTGAGCTGTGTAACTAAAATGGTGATATAATTTGGTTACTCCTTTAAATTTTAAAAAAAACTTATTTTTATTTATTTTTGAAAAGCAGAGACAGAAACAAAGAGACAAAGGCAGAGATCTGCCATCCACTGGTTCACTCCTCAAATGCCTGTAACAGCTGGGACGGGGCCAGGCCAAAGCCAGGAGCCTGCAGCAGGCTCCGTCCGGGTCTCCCATGTGGGTGGCAGGGACCCAAGTGCTTGAGGGCTGTCACCTGCTGCCTCCCAGGATGCGCATTAGCAGGAACCTGGAATGAGAAGCAGAGCTGGGACTGGCGCTCAGGCGCTCCAGCTCGGGGTGTGGGCATCCCAGCAGAGTCTTAACCATTGCTCCAGGTGCCTGCCCCTGCTCTGTCCTTTAAGGTGCTGTTGGTTCATAATGAACTTAACCAACTCCATGTTGCAGAAATTTGGGTTTATCATTTTCTGTATTGTAAACATTGTTATGGTAAACTTCCTTATACCTAAAATTTTGTGTCCTTCCTTACTGATTTCAAGCAATGAAATTCCCAGGTCAAAATATATACCTTTTTATAAAGGCTTTTGTTTTATAAAGGCTTTTGCAGTAGATTGCTAAGTTCTTACAAGAATGATTGCCAATTACATTTTGTCAACATTGCATGAAAATGTCCATTTTCTGTGCCTGAAATGACATTAGATACTACTTTAAAATCTTGGCAAACTTGATAGGCAAAAGTAAATAGAAATTTTAAGAAGTTTTTTTATAGATTGGGTCTGTGTTTCTTCGCTTTCCAAGAGCACTGTCATGTATTTATTTTCCACTTGTGTTTCTTTTTGTGGATTGCACATTCATGTGGTCTGTGAGATGTACATATATCTTCGGGGTTTGAAAAAGTTGTGTATTAAGGATGCTAAACATTTTAAAACAAAGATTTTACTTATTTGAAAGGCAGAGTGACACTGAGAGAGGGGAAGACAAACAGTAAGATCTTCCATCCATTGGTTCACTCCCCAAATGGCTGCAACGGCCAAGGCTGGGTCAGGCCAAAGCCGTGAACCAGAAACTCTGTCCAGATCTTCCTTGTGGGTGGCAGAGACTAAGTACTTGTGCCATAATCTGCTGCTTCCCAGGAATGTTAGCAGGAGCCTGGATCAGAAGCCTTGAAGTAGCCAGGACTTGAATTGGCACTCCAGTATGGGATGTGGTCATCCCAGGCAATGGCTTAACCCATTATGCCACAGTGCCCACCCCAGGATGCTAAGCTTCTATCAGGTACCATAGACATTTGCCCTGACTTGTTTTTCAACGTTTTAAAATTTTAATTTTAATTTTTATCAAACGTATATAAAGATTACATAGATTTTATAATATTATTACAAAAACTTTGATTATCCCACCATCATAATTTTCCCCCAGATTCATTTTCTTTCAACTCTTTTAACCAACTCAGTAATTTTGTTTATAATCCTAAATAGTATGCCTATATTGCTTCTTACTGATTTGCTTATCTTGGTTTTAGGCAATATTTATTGATTTTTCTGTATGGACATTTGAAATCATTCTGATTCTACCAGTTTGGAAGTGATAGGCATGGTATTTCCATTCGTTTGAGTCATCTTGCAATATTTTAAATGCATTTTTAACACAACTCAAAGTAGCCTTCTCTCATAGCCTGATACTGGCCATCCCCCTCAAGACTTTGTTCTACTTTTATTAATCCCACAAGTGAGAAATTATTGTTAAAACTTTATAAACTCAGCGTTTCTTTAGATTTATGCACACACTGATAGTTTCCTTGCTCGTCATTTCTTCTTGCATCTTATATCTGGGATTGATTTTCTTCTGTTTAAAATAAATCCTCTATAATTTTCTTTGGTAAAAGTGGTTGGTAAAACTCAATTTTGACTTCAACCGTTTTTATTTGAAAGATATTTTCAAAATGTTTTTGAATGACAGCTTTGCAGAGTATACAGTTCCAGTTCTTCTTTTAGCAACTAAAAATATTTATCCATTGTCTTTTGGCTTCCATTGTTAATATTGAGAAATCAGCTGTTAGACGATTATTTTCTGTAGATGACATCATTCTTTTCCTCTGGTTGCTTCTTTAAAACTTATTTATTGGGGCCAGCACTGTGGCATAGTAGGTTATGCCTCTATCTGCAGTGCCAACATCCCATATGGGTGCCAGTTCTAGTCTCGGCTGCTCTTCTTCTGATCCAGCTCTCTGCTTATGGGCTGGGAAAGCAGTGGGGGATGGCCCAAATGCCTGGGCTCCTGTACCTGTGTGGGAGACCTGGAAGAAGCTCCTGGCTCCTGGCTTTTGATTAGGCTCAGCTCCGGCTCTTGCACCCATTTGGGGAGTGAACCAGTAGATGGAAGACCTTTCTCTCTGTTTCTCCCTCTCTCTGTCTGTAACTCTACCTCTTTAAAAATTTTTTTTAAATCTTTTCAAAAATGTATTTATTTTCATTTTATTTGAAAAGGCATAGAAACAGACAGGATCTTCCATCTGCTGCTTCACTTATTAAATGCCTACAATATACATGGCTGGCCCAGGATAAAGCCAGAAGCCTGGAACTCAATCCAGGTCTCCCATGTGAGTGGCAGTAACCCAACTACTTGAGCTGTCATTGCTACCTTCAAGGGAGCACATTAGCAGGAAGCTAGAATTGGAAGCAGAGCTGGGACGTGGACCCAGGCACCTCAGCATGGGATATGGCTGTCCCAGCTGTCACCCCAGCTGCTACACTAAACGCCTGTCCCTCCTCTGGTTGCTTTTAGCAGCTTGTCTTTGTGGTCTTCATCAGTGTCACTGTGATAGGGGTGTATTATGTTTATTTGTTGTTTAGTCTCCTAGGGATCTGTTGGCTTCCTTAGTCTGAGGATTCTTGCTTTTCCTCATTCTGGAAAATTCGTAGCCATTACTTCTGTGAATATTGCCACTTTCCCTCTCTCTCTTCTGGAATCTGAGTTTGATGTTTACTGGTCTTTCTCACAATCTCTTTTGTCTCTTAATCCATTTTTCATATTTTCTTTTTATCTAATTCTTGACGCTCTCTCATCTGACTTCTAATTCTTCATCCTTTTTTCAGCCATATTTCATCTGCTGTTGAGTTTCTTAATTTCAATTATTATATTTTTTCATTTCTAGAATTCCCACTCAGGTTTCTTTCAAGTAGTTTTAGCACTATCATAAGTCTCTTTTCCTCATTTCTTTGAATGTAGTTGTATATAATACATTCTAGTAATCATTCTAATAATTCTAGTGTTTGAGTTCTTTGTGTTATTTGTTGACCTTGCCCTTGAATGCCTTGTTTCCTATTGTATTTTGTGATTTCTGACTGTGGTTTCTTCCTCCTTAAAATTTTATCGGTAAATGATAAAACTTGGATTGAAGATAGATGTGTAGAGAGCATTTTTGAAAAAGTTTATTTATTTGAAAGTCAGCCTTACAGACAGAGAGGGAGAGACAGAGAGAGATCTGTCATCTGCTGGTTCACTCCCCAAATGGCTGCAATGGCCATGGCTGGGCCAGGCTGAAGCCAGGAGCTTCTTCCTGGTCTCCCACGTGGGTGCAGGGGCCCAGGCACTTGGACCATCTTGCACTGCTGTCCCAGGCACATTAGCAGGGAGCTGGATCAGAAGTGGAGCAGCCATACTTGAACTAACACCGCACTGGAGGCTGGTGCCGCTGGCAGTGACTTAACCTGCTATGTACAATGCAGGCTCCCTGAGGAGAGCATTTGCATTTCTTTCTACCAGGTGTGGACCAGGAGCACACCCCCTTACTGTTATTAGTATGTGTATGTATATGTATGGTTATGTGTGTGTGTCTATTTGATTTATGATTGACATACTATAAAAGTGGTTGTTAGACCATCCCAAGGTATGGGACCATTTTTATTGTACATCCTCAACTGAGAGGCTCAGTCTGCACAGGTGATGTGACTTTGTGCTGCACACCCATATGAAGGCTAGCTTCATGGCTACAGATTTTGAGTGCATTTCTTTTTCCATCTAAAAACCAAGATCGCAGGGTCAGGTTTCCTTGCTCGCCCCTCTGCAGGCAGGTTTGTTTCTCTGTTCCGCACACCCGCAGTGTAGGCCTCTGGGGGTCCAGCTCTACACAGTGGTTTCTTTAGAGACTCTCTCTTTTCTCTCCCATCTGCTGCATCCCAGTGGCCATCAGAACAGAAGTTCAAGGTCACAGATGTTGAGCAAGTGCCCCAGGGCGGCTGCCAGCTTCTGTATTAGCTCACCGCTCTGTTACTAGTCTTGGTTCCTTTTTGGCCTCAGAAGATTGGATCCTTTCCTTCCTTACGAGCTCAGCAATGCATTTAGAAATATTTTTTAAAAAATATTTCAGTCAGCACTTTTAGTTGTTGTTGAGGATAGAGCGGGGTCATGGTCTGCCTGTTGGTTTTTGTTTCTAGCTCCTTTCTCCTCTTCCGTTCACCTTCCAGGGAGCAAGCGTGGCTCAGTGAGAGGCATGGGCTACCTGCAGGCAACCATTCTTTTTCTCTTGGCAGCTTCACGGGGACTCCACGAGCTGTCTGGAGTCTGGGACTTCTACTGCTGTTCCCTGAAGAAGGGAGCATCGGTGCCAGCCCTCAGTGGCCGATCCCGCACTTGTCTGGGGCCCTGAGACAGCTAAGTTCGTTATCTTCACGTTGGAAGCTTGGCGCCTTGGGTTCCGAGTCCCTTTTCCCTCCCTGTAATCGCTTGTTTCTGGCTCCCCTTGACAGTAATGTCTCTCATGGTGCTCAGTTAATTTAGAGGATAGAGAAAGTACCCTGGGTCCCTGTCGCCTCCTCCCAGTAGGCCAGCTTGCTTGCAGCCCAGGTAGAAAGAACAAAAGGAGTGTGCCCTCTGGGTCACTCTGTCCCCAACCCCAGGGTCTCAAGCCCAACCTGCAGACCACTTCCGGGCTGCCCCTCGGCATCCTGGTTCTAGCTGAGTGTGGGCCTTGCCTGCCCTACACTGGGCCCCAGAGGAGCCCACATGCCTGGGTGGCTGCCTCCCCCCAGGAAGCCTCTGTTAATCGTCAGCTACAGCAAACAGAACAGAAGGCACCAACGCAGTCATTCTCAAAGGATCTGGGGAAGGAAATGGTTCCCTTAGGAAGGCTGGCCAGAGTCTCCTGTAGGAGTTTTCATAATCACCACCAGCCAACCCCAGGGACAGGAGCACTGTGTCGGGTGGGAGTGGCCGAGGGTGGGACAGGTGGAGGACCGCTGACCTGGAAGCCACAGAGAGTGTGGTTGCCAAGCTTTTGACAAAAGTGACTCGTGAGATAATCTCTGGGTTTTAAAGCTTGAATACCAAAAATAGGAAACCAAATAGTCAAATAAATAAATACCCAAAATAAGTATGTCGATATTTTTATACCAATTGCATATTGAAAGGTAGTAATTTGGGATATGTCAAATGAAACAAAATATGCAAATTAATTTCACCTTTTTTAGTTTTGATATCAACCAGCCTTATTTTTTTAATTTTTAATTTTTTAATTTATTTGACAGAGTTAGAGAGGGAGAGAAAGGTCTTCCTTCTGTTGGTTCACCCCCCAAATGGCTGCAGTGGCTGGAGCTATGCCGATCCGAAGCCAGGAGCCAGGTGCTTCCTCCTGGTCTCCCATGCGGGTGCAGGGGCCCAAGTACTTGGGCCATCCCCCACTGCCCTCCCGGGCCATAGCAGAGAGCTGGACTGGAAGAGGAGCAACTGGGACTAAAACCTGGCACCCATATGGGATGCCGGCGCCTCAGGTGGAGGATTAACCAAGTGAGCCACAGCGCCAGCCCCTCAACCAGCCTTATTAATAATTTTAATATTAATAATCCGGTGGGTTCTTGCCATCTATTCAGGTAAGAATTCTGAATATTGGCTCAAAACAAACCAGGCTACATGGTAAGTTTTAAGGGTTTTATTTAGTGAAAGAAGTGCACGGGAAAGTGAGGGCTTTAATTAGGGGAGAAAGAGGTCTAGAAGCTAAGTTGGGTCCATACCAGGCAGAGAGCGGGCCAGGAGGCACATGGAGCGAGCGTATGGTCATGAGCGCGGGCAGCGAAGCAAAAGCAGAGATCGAGTCTTGTATATGCTTTCCAAAGAGGCGTGGTTACATGTCTGGGCAGGTGGGTGTTCAGGTGAGATCAGGTAGGGGCATGAGATCACGAAAAGGAGCAGGACGAAGGCGTGGTCTCCAGCTTCCAATCTAATCAATGCGATCCTGTCTGTCTGCCTGTATCAGTTTTAAAATGTGACCACTAGAAAGTTTTGAGTTACTTTTATGGATTGTGTTTCTGGCTCCCCTGATATTTTGGGCCTAAAAGAGAGCTTGTTTGCCACTGTGTGTCAGCCCCACCAGCACATGCTTGCTGTCAGTGTTTAGATACAGACTGCAGGCTCGGCCTGCCTGCTGCCTCAGCTTGTTGGACGCTTTCTTCTCACTGCCTGACCCATCAGGATAGAAGTGACTTCATCCCCACAGCAGTCTCCACAGGCCCTGCCTCTAAGCAGGAGAAATATTCCCATATGGGAAACATACAAGTGGTGTTTTCAAGGAGCCAGGTAAAATCAGCAGGTCACAAGGTCTGTTCATGACCCTTTTTAACTTTTGGTGTTAGAAAACAGCAGGTTTGGGGCTGGCGCTGTGCCATAGTGGATAAAGCCACCGCCTGTAGTGCCTGCATCCCATATGGGTGCCAGTTCTAGTCCCGGCCGCTCCACTTCCGATCCCGCTCTCTGCTATGGCCTGGGAAAGCAGTAGAAGACGACCCAAGTCCTTGGGCCCCTGCACCTGCGTGGGAGACCCAGAGGAAGCTCCTGGCTCCTGGCTTCAGATTGGTGCAGCTCCGGCCATTGTGGCCATCTGGGGAGTGAACCAGCGGATGGAAGACCTCTCTCTCTCTCTCTCTCTCTTTCTCTTTCTGCCTCTCCTCTCTCTGTGTAACTCTGCCTTTCCAATAAATAAATCTAAAATAAAAGAAAGCAGGTTCTCACCCGTGCCTTTTCTTACCGTTGCAGCGGCTGTAAGGCACCCCTGGGCAGAGAGTAGTGCTGAACCCCGCGTAGGAAACCTCACTTCTTACCGCCATCCAGAGGACTTTGCAACAGTGGGCCAGGCTCCCAGGAAGAGCCATGCAGCACCTTCAGGGGCTCCGGAAAGCCCCACTCTTCTAACTGAAGCAGCGGATGCCGGGGGAAGGCGCCACTCCTCCGGGGGGACAGATTTCCCCGTTTCTCCTGCTGGGCACCCGCCTGACACAGCAACAGCTCTGACTTCCCAGGGCAGCACCTCCGGTGAGTCTGTGCTGGCGGACACTCACTTCATTCACCTGTGTCCAGTCCTGGACAGCAGATGACTGCCACCTGCCACCACCGTTGCACCCATCCAGGGCCCCTGGGCTGGGGTGGAGCAGACCTGTGACTCAGGGCCCTGTCTGGGATGCTTTCAAGTGCAGGACGGGGAGTGGGGCAGATTTGTTGAATAGCCTGGCCGATCCCATGGCATCCCTATTCCATGGCCGGCCTGGATCCCAACCTCACCCCTCCTCCAGGGACCCTGCCGCACATTCCGCTCTCGGAGGCACAGGTGTGGTGGGATGTGTGGCTGGGAGTGACAGCCAGGCTGTCTTTGTGTTGGTGTGGGTTTCGTTTCTGATGATGTGGCTCAAATGGTTGGTTGTGATCCAGTCTATACAGCTTGGCCGGCTGCTATTTTTCGCTAAAGATTTCAAGAAGGGGCTGGGGTACAAGGAAAGCGAGCGCTGATTAGGTACCTGCTACATACCTGATGCGCCTGTTCTCTCAGTCCTTACAGCCGGCCAGTGAGGTCATGTTATTCTCATTTTAGGAATGTGAAAGCTGAAGTTTGGAGAAGTTAATTAACCCCAGCTGTGTAGGTCAAACGGTTTCAGAGCTGGAACTGGAGCCCGCGTCTGGGTATCTGAGGGAGGTGGGGTGGGATGCCGAGACAGCGTGAGTGAAGGCACAGAGCAAGACAAGGGTGAGCCCCTGGTGGGACAGCAAGACCAGCACAGCCTCCCGGGGGGAGGCCTAGGTTGTGCTCAGAGCAGCGGGTAGGACAGTGGTGTGACGGGAGTAGGGACGATCAGGGAGGACTTGGCATACCCGGCGCTTGATCTCGGTGTGCTCGGAGGAGTCACTGCGGGTTTTGAACAGGAACTGACATGATGCACTTGAAGCTGGGGGGAGTCAGCTGCAGGGCATGTGAGGGTGGGAAGATGAAGAGAACCTGGAGGCAGGGGGACCCCCAGGCTGCTGCTGCCCTGGTGGCCACGGCGGGGAAGGGGAAGGGCCAGGTAGACTCGGAGAGGAGAGCTGCTGGGTGAGGGCCCGAGGTAGAAGGGGAAGCCATCCAAAGCAGCTCTGGCTTCACGCCCTGAGCACTGGAGGCCCGCTTGTGGGGCTCAGGTCAGCAGGGGAAGCGCCCGGCACGACCCCACGTTCATCTGCAGATGCGGCAGCAGAGCTCGGAAAGTGCGTGCGGCGCACTTGGCTTTGTTGTTCAGCCACAGGGTGGGCGTCTTGTTTGTGTCCAGTTCAGGTGCAGTCCGAGGCCAGCTTTGCGGAATGTGGAAGAGGAGTCGTGACGATCAGGCACCAGCCTGCGATTCCATATCATTCTGTGCTTAGCTTCAGCCCGCCCCTTCACTGATAATTGTACCCCAAAATGCACATTCTTTGTGAGATAAAAAAAAAAAAGTCTTTGGCATGGTTTGTGGTCTTTCTTTAGGGGCTCATTTTTCATAAACGAAGAATCACTCCTATTTTCTTGTCCTGGATGCAAGCAAAGATCAGAAAGTTGTGGAAAATATGGTAAAAGATAAGTTTGTGTTGGTGCAAAATTTACTGAGCTCCTTGCATAGTTTTTTTTTATAAAATGCATTTTTCACAAACTTTTTGAGGACCCTCTAGGCATGGATTTCAAATTTTTACACTAAAATAAACTTAACCTAAACTCATCTTTTTAATCCCACTCCCCAAGAACTGTCTGGAGCACCCTCATATTCTAACCGAGTCAGAGCTGAGCCCCCTGGAGGTTACTAGGACACCGGGAGGTCAGCAGGTGGAAGTGTAACTGCTGCTGTCGTTTTCAGCCTGGGAGGGGCCTCCCCTGCCAGCCAGCAGCCCAGGGTTGGCAGCAAGCCCTGCCCCTTCTCGCGTGGAACACGGAACATCGGAGGGCCCACGGGAGACGGGGAGGCGGCTCCCAGAAGCAGCGACTGCGCACACCCAAGTGGCCGCCTCAGGGGTTCCCAGCCAGTCCTCTCTTCCTGCTACGGAGGCGGGAGAGTCCACCACACTGTCCAGGAAGAGCAGTTCCTCGGGCACGGGGCTCTCACTTTTCTCCAGGACGCCGGCTTCCTCTCCTCCCTCACACCTGTCCTCACGTGAGTACTCCTGTCCCTTGTCCCCACTCCAGCGTCTTCAAAGGACACAGAAACCGATGGGGCGCGCTGCGGCTCAATGGGCTAATCCTCCTCCTGCGGCGCCGGTACCCCAGGTTCTCGTCCTGGTCGGGGTGCTGGATTCTATCCCGGTTACTCCTCTTCCAGTCCAGCTCTCTGCTGTGGCCCAGGAGTGCAGTGGAGGATGGCTCAAGTGCTTGGGCCCTGCACCCACATGGGAGACAAGGAGGAAGCACCCGGCTCCTGGCTTCGGATCAGCACAGTGCACCGGCTGCAGCGGCCATTGAGGGGTGAACCAACGGAAAAGGAAGACCTTTCTCTCTCTCTTTCTCTTACTGTCCACTCTGCCTGTCAAAAAAAAAAAAAAAAAAAAAAAAGAAAAAGAAAAGAAAAGAAACAGATGGGCCAAGGAGAAAGGACATCAAGGAAAAATTCATTTCCTCCAGTGCTGAATGTTTGGAGTAGAATACAGCAGACACAGTTTATCTCGGTGTTAACATTATTGTTTAGGTGCTGGCATTGTGGTGCAGTGGGTTAAGCTGCCGCCTGCAACAGCGGCATCCTATATGGGTGCTGGTTCATGTCCCGGCTGCTCCTCTTTTGGTCCTGCTTCCTGCTTCTGGCCTGGGAAAGCAGTGGCAGATGACCCAAATACCTGGGCTGCTGCACCCACATGAGAGACCCAAATGAAGCTCCTGTCTCTAGCCTGGCCTACCCTTGGCCCCTGTAGCCAACTGGGGACTGAACCAGCAGATGAAAGATTTCTCTCTGTCTCTTTGTCTCTCCATCTCTCTCTGTATCTCTGCCTTTCAATTAATCTTTTAAAAAAAGAATTCATGTTTAAAATTTGTTTTACCTGTATAAGGAGAAAAATAATGGTGGTCTGGTGGCTAAGCTAGGCCTTTCTGCTCGCCACCTCCTGCGTCTCCCCCGTTCCCATACACACAACAAAGACTCAGTGTTGCTGTGTCTTCTTACACAAGAGGCCACGTGTTAGGGTGCGTGAAATAGTGAGCATTGTGCCATTTGATGAGGAGTTAGATTTTTATTCATTCGTTATTGTAAACACGTTTCTCTCAATGGCAAGGAAAATACAGGTAAGATTTTTCCAGGCACTTGGTTGAAAGAGTACGCTCCCCTCTCCCTGCCGTTTCTGTTCCTGCTCATTGGTATCACCTCTGCTCGGGATCCACTTACCTGAGCCTTTCTCAACCCTCCGTCCTCCGTGCTGTATCCCTTGTCATGCCAGGTCACTGCCTGTGGGCCCAGAGACGCTGTAAACCTCTTCAGGACACAGCTGTGCCTGAACTTCTGTTAGCTTCCCTGCTGCCCCAGACCAGAGTCGGCAGGAAGTGGAGACCAGGAGCCCATGCCATGTATAGCAGGTTAATCCACTCCCTGCGATGCTGGCATCCCATATGGGAGCCAGTTGGAGTCCTGGCTGCTCCATCTCTGATCTAGCTCCCTGCTAATGTGCCTGGGAAAGCAGTGGAAGAGGGAACAACACAAGTGCTTGGGCCTCTGTGTACAAGCGAGGGATGGATGAAGTTCCTGGCTTTTGACTTTGGCCTGGCCCAACTCTGGCCATCATGGCCATCTGGGAAGTGAACCAGCAGATTGATCTCTCTCTTTCTCTCTCTGTTACTGCCTTTCAAAAAATAAATCTAAAAAAAAAAAAAAAAAAAGAAGAAGAAGAAGAAAAGAAAAGGAGTCCAGCACGTGCCTAAACCCCTTCCCAGGGCCCATCCCGCCGTGGGCCAAAGAGAATGTTGGCATCCCTGCCTGTCTTTTCTCTCTGAGTTTGTTTTCAGTCTGCGTGTGCTGCCCGTGTTTTTATCCTCAAGCTGTAGGGAGAAAGATTGAGAAGGGCAGAAATATTCTTGGGAAATAGAGGTTAGATTTCTGCAGCAATTGCCATTTGAGAGATTTTATAGGTCAGGGGTTTTTAGAAGTACTTCGCAAGACTAGGAGTTTAGGTTTATGTCATCAAAGTGAAGGCTGAAGCCAGAGGGCCTTTCTGTAAGGCCTATTTAAAGCAACCATTCCTCTTCCATACTCTGTACAGTCTTCTGCTGACGGGGTATTATTATGATTCACGTTTTTAGGAGATTGCCTTTTAAGATCATTCATAAATATTGGTTGAGCTGGGTACAAGCTATGAACCCTGCCGGCCTCCAGGTTCTGAGGCTCAGTGATTTACAAGCAGCTTCACTAAATGGTAGAAAGGAAGCATTTTCTGTGAAGCTGCACGTGGAGTCTGACCAGGGTCGCTGAACGTTTGTGGCTTACGTCAGCCACTGCCAATGGACATTTGAAAGCCAACATGTCCAGCTGTACTAGGCTTGACCCTGTGGTCACCTGCACTTTTCTTTTTTAAATCTATTTACTTGAAAGGTAGAGTTACAGATAGAGAGAGGGAGAGACAGAGAGAAAGGTCTTCTCTCTACTGGTTCACTCCCCAAATGGCCACAATGCTTGTAGCTGGGCTGATCTGAAGCCAGGAGCCAGGGCCTTTTTCCGGGTCTCCCACATGGGTGCAGGGGCCCAAGCACTAGGGCCATCATCTATTGCTTTCCCAAATGCATTAGCAGGGAGCTGGATTGGAAGAGGAGCATCTGGGATGCGAACCAGCTTCCAAATGGTATGCCAGTGCCATGGTCGGAGGCTTAACCCACTATACCACAGCGTCAGCCCCTGTACTTTTCAACACGAAAAAATATATATAAATAATTGGCCCTAAAAATTCTTTGAGCTTTTGTCCTTCGTAGAAGCTTATACTTTGAATGTTGGGAGACTTCCACCAAGCATTTCCCCTTCTGTGAACTGGGCATTCTGTTCTAGGTAAAGTCCCACCCCACTTTTAGAGATTAGAGAGGGTATTGGGTGCTGTTAAGCTGGTGTATCCCCTGGCATCTAGGAACGTCTGAATCGGCCTGCCAGCCCCCCTTCTTCCCTTGAGAATGTTGAGGACACATGTACAAGGGCCTAAAACCAAATGAGAAACAAAATGCTGCCTTATTTTTAAAGCTGGGTTAGCACCTGCTAACCCAGCAGAGCTCTGGATTCCTCCTACCCCAACCTTGAACGGAAATCTTGGGATTTGATTGCCCCTTTCTGATGACACGAAGCAGGAGCTGTAGGCCCTCGGGCGGGAATGCTGAAGAAGAGCCAGCAGGACCTGCCAAGGTGGACCCCAAGTCGGCCCTGCCTGGCTGGCCAGCTCCGTAAACATTCACACATGAAGAGGGAGGGCAGTGAGCCTGGCGCCTTTCGACCCTTGGCTCCTCCATCCACCAGTGAGTGTGACCAGTGGGAAGCCCGGCACTTAGACCCATCCAGTTAGTGATGTTCCCACTAGGTGAGCAGTAGGATGCTGAGCCAAGAGGCTGGCACGGGGAGGATGTGGCTCCTTATGGGAAACCTAGAGGGATTAGACCAGGTGATCTGAAAGATTATTTCTGGTTTCCACATTGGTTGTTTTACACACATTCAGCCTCTATATTCTCTGCCTCCTCTCACTCCTCACTCGGCTACACAGAAACACGCACGCACACCAACCTCTTCCGAGGCTGCGATAGCCAGGAGCTACCTGCTTCCGGAAGTAAACTGAATGCTTGACACTAATAAAGTAGGTATAGGTCCAGGTGACAACATCAAATTTAAATTTTTTCTTTAAATTTTTTAAAATATTTATTTATTTATTTGAAAGGCAGAGTTACAGTGAAACAGAGGGAGAGAAAGACGTCTTCCATCCGCTGGTTCACTCTCCAAATGGCTGCAATGGCCAGAGCTGCGCCAATCTGAAGCCAGGAGCCGGGAGGTTCTTCCGGGTCTCCCACATGGGTACAGGCACCCAAGGACTTCGACCATCTCCTACTGCCTTTTCCAGGCCATAGCAGAGAGCTGGATTGGAAGTGGAGCAGCCAGGACCCAAACAGGTGCCCATATAGGATGCTGGCACTGCAAGTGGTGGCTTTACCTGCTGTACCACAGTGCTGGCCCCTTTTCTTTAAATTTTATTTGAGAGAGAGAGAGAGAGAGAGAGAGAGAACTCCCATCCTCCAGTTCACTGCCCAAGTGCCCACAACAGCCAAGGCTGGGCTGGGCCAGAGCCAGGAGCCAGGAATCTAATCCAAGTCTCCCAGGTGGGTGGCAGGAACCAATGGCTGGAGCCATCACTGATGCCTTGCAGGATCTGCATCGCAGGAAGCTGCAGTCAGGAACCAAAGCTGGGCATTGCACTCGGGCTCTGATACGGGACACAGCCTTCTGATCAGCTAGGCAAATGCCCAGTCCCAAAAGCTAATTTTAACAAAAGAGATCAGAACCCATTGGAGGTCATTTCTCTTGCTGCTTACATCTTTTGCTGCTTTATATCATTCTATAATTTCCGTGTTTTTTATAATGGTCAGGTATGTCCTGTTTGATCATCGGGAGAAAAGTAACAACACAACACACAGGGAAAAACAGCTCTCTTTTCAAAGCAGAAAGAGAAATGGGAACGTTGAATTGTGTGACAGGGGCTACAGTTGAGCACTAAATTTAGTACTGAGCTTCCTGGAAACCAGGGCACAAAGAGAAACCGGATGGGGCATGTGATGATCGTTAGATAAGGTAAGCACACAGTTTTATCCATAGACATAAGTGTTTTCAGGGCAGTTAATGCTAAGGAGAATAGTTATATAAAGAATGTTGAGGATCATAATGGAAAATGCCTTCAATAGCTGCTTGTGTCCACTGTGGTAATGTTCTTTTAAAAGGTAACGTGGTTGTATAGATTCTCAGTAGGAGCTGAGGGCCTAATAATGGATCTCAACTTAGGAAAAGTATTTCTGTGGGTAGCAGAGCTGATGTGGTCCAGCTAAATTGCTTTGTGGTGATTTTACTTTGTAAAGGCAGAGAGCCTACATCACTCAGAAGATCGTGGGTTTACACATCTTTCTCAGACGTCAGCCACCTCGGCTGTACTTTTGTCAAGTTCTGGATAGCAGGCGAGTCAAGGCTGAGCGTTCTGATGCATGCCAAGGGGCCAACATTTTGTGCCATGATTGGAACGACCCACTGGGTGGGCATTTTTCCCACCTCCTGGTGTAGAGAGGAACTTGGCTTGTTTCTGTTCCCAGATGGATGATCTTCCCATTTTTGAATGTCTGCTTGAGGGGAAGAAAGGAGTGAGGAAGCACACTTATTAAATAATCAATAATGCTGGGCTGTGAATTAGGCCCATGATTGATTTCCTTGTAGGTTTATTTAGCAGGTGCTGCTCCTTTAGAGCTAGCTATAAGCGGTGACTGTAGGTTAGTTTGACCAAACGTTCCCTCCTTCTATTAAGAGGTACTAACTCCAAAGAAGTATTTACACACATTTCATAGCTTCACTGTGAGAGTTAAATGAGACTAGTGTGCATACAACTTAGCACAGTGCCTGGCACATAGCTGGTCAGGAATTGGAGCTTTTATGTTGAGGGCAACAGTGAGATGAGGAAGCGTTGTCCTTCGGAGCCCTCAGGGCCAGGGGAACACAGCCACTGTCCTGGCTTTCAGCATTTATGACTGCTGTGATTGTGCTCCTGTGGCCACTGATTTGCCACATCCACTGTGAGTGGACAGGCCTGGGTTACTGAGTTCTGAATCGGCTGTAATTGTCTCTAGTTTGAAGGGAAGATTGAATAGTTGAAACCATACAGTTTACTGGGGATGAAAGTGTTTTGAAAGAGTATCCAGCAATTTGTTGAGATTATAATTTTGTGGATATAGATGACGGCTCTAATAAAGTTAGATCTGAGAAGCTAAGTGTTTGGGTGAGGATTTAGGGACATATCTATATTATCCTTCCTTTAAAAAAAAAACTTGTCTTTTTATTCCATTTTCCATGACCTTTTTAAAAAAATTATTTTCTGGGGCTGTGGCTGTGGCATAGTGGGTAAAACAGCTGCCTGCAGCACTAGCATCCCATATAGGCTCTGGTTCAAGTCCCAGCTACTCCATTTCCAATCCAGCTCCCTGCTGGAAAGCAGTAGAAGATGGCCCAAGTACTTGGGCCCCTAGACCCACATGAAGACCCAGAGGAAGCTCCTGGCTCCTGGCTTTGGATCAGCCCAGCTTCAGCCTTTGTAGCCATTTGGGGAGTGAACCAGCAGATCGAAGATCTCTTTCACTGTCTGTCTCTGTCTCTGTCTCTCTCTCAAGACTGCCTTTCAAATAATAAATAAATCTTTTAAAAAATTATTTACTTATTTATTTGAAAGACACAAAGAGTGCAAGAGAGATCTTCCATATATGAGTTTACTCCTGCAACAGCTGGGGCTGGTCCAGGCCAAAACCAGGAACTCAACCCAGGTCTCCTATGTGGGTGGCAGGGACCCAAGTACTTAAGCCATTAAGCCATTATCTGCTGCCTTCCCAGGGTGTGCGTTAGCAGGAAGCTGGTTCTGAAGCATGTGCAGGACCCTACCGCAGGTGATATGGGATGGGGGGCACCCCTTCACACACCAAGCTCCCTGCTTCACCCACTGCACCACCATGCCTGTCCCTGCAAGTGTTTCTTGTTTGTTTTTAAGTAAAGGTGGATCAGGATAAGTCGGGTTCTGTTTTTGTGTCCAGGTCTTTCTATCCCTTTGTTTCAGTTACTAGCTTTACAGATTGCCTGCATCTTTTTTTTTTTTCCAGTAAAGTTCATCAGCTAGATCCCTGTGTTCTAGGTCCAGCCGGTTCCATGGCATCATAGGAGAACCTTTTGTTTCCTGTGTGTGCACTCCTTCTGTCTAAAATTTACCTGTGCTTTTTGCCACAGATGCACATGGGATTGGTTTCTGAAGAACTGTTCATAATAACAACTTCCTTTTTCCCTTTTCTGGGTCATAATTAACAGCTTGAATCTTTCCATTATGTAGATATACTTTTTATTGTTTTTAACTTAAAAAGAAAAAATATAGCACGCTCTTTTCTTGCCTTTGTTTTTTCCCTGCTCACCAAGCTTTCCCACTCTCTGTTCCTTTTTTTTTTTTTTTTTTTTGACAGGCAGAGTGGACAGTGAGAGAGAGAGACAGAGAGAAAGGTCTTCCTTTTGCCGTTGGTTCACCCTCCAATGGCCGCCGTGGCCGGCGCACCACGCTGATCCGATGGCAGGAGCCAGGTGCTTTTCCTGGTCTCCCATGGGGTGCAGGGCCCAAGCACTTGGGCCATCCTCCACTGTACTCCCGGGCCACAGCAGAGAGCTGGCCTGGAAGAGGGGCAACCGGGACAGAATCCGGCGCCCCGACCGGAACTAGAACCCGGTGTGCCGGCGCCGCAAGGTGGAGGATTAGCCTAGTGAGCCACGGCGCCGGCTTTCTGTTCCTTTTTGTAATGAGGGTTTTAACGTACCCTTCTGAAGGCTACTTTTCAGGGTATCCTTTGAAACTTCTTTGTGGAAGGGAGACATGAGCAAGGCCCTGTACTTGTGCATAGCCGAAGATGCCTTTTGACCAGTGGTATGTAATTTAATTCTCAGGGTTCTTGGACAATTATCCAATGGCTGCCAACATGGTCAGAAAAAACAGTCCCCAGGCTGGAGCCCTTCATCTCCAAGGGGCCTATTGGAGGCACATAGGTTTGAGAGCTGGTCCCTAAAACTTGATTAGGCTAACCACAATAATGAAGCCTGCTTGCTTTTGGATAGAATTAAAGCCAGTTCTTAGGGATAATAATGAGTATCTCCTGCTGGCTAGAAGGTGTGTTACTTAGTAAATTGCAGTTTGGTTAGTGGTCTTTCAAAGCACAGGGTTGACGGTGGCCATGAGGTGAGGAACAATAAAAGCTCTTGATGGGGACAAGGCTGGGAATTATTGTTCGAGGCCAGCAGTGCCCCAGCTGTGTTCTGCAGAAACCTAGGCCCCCTCAGTGGGCCAAGCACTTTACAGTGGCCTCATGGTAACTCATTTTATGCATAGGTTTTCTATTTTATGTATTTGAAAGACAGAATTACAGAGAGAGGTAGAGACAGAGAGAGGTCTTCCATTCGTTGGTTCACTCCCCAGATGGCTGCAAAGGATGGAGCTGAGCTGATCCGAAACCAGGAGCCAGGAGCTTCTTTCAGGTCTCCCAAACGGGTGCAGGGGCCCAAGGACTTGGGCCATCCTCCACTGCTTTCCCAGGCCTTAGCAGAAAGCTGAATCAGAAGAGGAGCAGCCAGGACTAGAACTGGCGGCCATATGGGATGAGGGCATGTCAGGCCAGGGCTTTGACCCGCTGTGCCACAGCGCCAGCCCCTATGTATAGGTTTTTAAATCTATAGCACTAGAATAAAAGGGTTACATGGCTAAAACAAAATCAAAATGGCAAAAACCTTACCACAGTGGCTGTCCTCAAGCAGTAATGTGGGCTTCAGAAGTTCTCATCTTTCTCTTCCATCGCACTGCACCACACTTGTGTCCTCCTGTCTCCCTTTGAATTTGCGTAGATGCTTTTCCTTGTGCCCTCTCCGTGTCCCTATTCAGCTGTGAGAAGTAGAGCTGATGAGAACAGAGTAATGCGCTGTGTCCTGGCTGCACGTGTGTATGGAAACAGAGTTCATGGATTGCATGGATTTCATAGCTTTTTTTGTACCAGAATAAACCAACCTTTTAATCCCATTTTCCAATGAACTTTTTTGAAGTGCCCTAGTACACAAATGTTTCTATCTATATTAGGCCCATAGAATTCACATGTTTTCAACCAACCTGTAATAAGCATGGTTTGTACCTAGGCCAGTCCCCAGTTTTCTAATCCCTCCTGAGTGGTTCTGAGGCCTCTTTTCTTCTGTTTCAGTTTCTGGAAGCACAGAGGAGCTTACGAACTCCACTGCCCTGCAGAGCCCTGTGGTTAGTCAGACAAAGCGTGCACATGCCGCTGCCTCCACCCTCTCTGACGGCGCCTCAAGGATGCTCCGGTCCTTAGCAGTGAGTCTGCGACCTGTGAATGAGACAGAAGGTTTCCCTGAGGACTCCAAAGCCGCCACGACTTCAGCTGCCGTCCATGCTTCCCCGTCTGTGGAGCAATCGAGAGGGAACGGCAGCATAACCAGGACTCCAGGGGATGCAGGACTCACTGAGCCAGCCACAGAGAATGAATTTGGACACACATCTTTACACTGGCAGAATGACTCCCCAAGTAAGCATTCCACCTTTCTTGATCTATAAAGGACATTATTTGTTCACTTGTTTGTTTTATTTGAGAGGCAGAGTTACAGATAGAGAGGTCTTCCATCTGCTGGCTCACTCCCCAAGTGCCCACAACAGCTGGAGCTGCGCCAATCTGAAGCCAGGAGCCAGGAGCTTCCTCCAGGTCTCCCATGTGAGTGCAGGGGCCCAAGCACGTGGGCCATCTTCCACTGCCTTCAGAAGTAGATCAGCCGGGACTTGAACCAGTGCCCATGTGGGATGCTGGCACCGCAGGCAAAGGCTTAACCTACTGTGCCACAGCACAGGCTGCACATCAGGAACATTTTTAACTAGTTGCATTTTCTTAGGACTCTTCAGGCCCTTTAGCAATTTCCAAAGCAAAGTGTATTCTTTGGTGACACCAGCTCCTTTATGTGGATAACTGCATTATTGCATTGTGATTTTCCTCCTTATGAGACATTGTGAAGTTAATCAGACAGGTGTCATTCCTAGTGCTTTATAGATATAAGGACACCAAGACCCAGAGTGTTTTTTTTTTTTTAAGATTTATTTATTTATTTGAGAGGTAGAATTACAGACAGAGAGAGGGAGAGACAGAGAGAAAGGTCTTCCATCCACTGGTTTACTCCCCAGATGGCCTCAACGGCTGCAGCTGGGCCTATCCGAAGTCGGGAGCCAGGAGCTTCCTCCCGGCCTCCCACATGGGTGCAGGGGCCCAAGTGCTTGGGTCATCCTCCACTGCTTTCCCAGGCCACAGCAGGGAACTGTATCGGAAGAGCAGCAGTTGGGACTTGAACCAGTGCCCATATGGGACGCTGGCACCGCGTGTGGCGGCTTTATCCACTCTGCCACAGCGCCGGCCCTGACTCACAGGTTTTAAGTAACGTGTGCACTCCTTTTAGCTCTCAGCACGGTTGAGACTTCAGACTCCCGAGGTTGGTTCCATCTTTTTGTCACTCTTTAGCATTTTCTTTGAATGAGAGCTGGCCTGCTCTTTAAAATTAACTCCAATTACTCTGTGTTCAGATCATCTTTACAAATAATTGTGCAGATATAAATACAGTTTACAGATTCATGGTTGGATTTTTTTTTTTTTTGCTTTACTTTGGAATTAGAGTAATCCTTGTTAATCGTTGTTAATGTTAGAGCTGTTTTAGAAAAGTGCTCTGTGTTGTATATGTAAGCAGTTGTCTTGGCTGGACATGCCACTACTCCCTTGTCCACTTGTGGGAAAGAAAAAATCCTCAAGTCTGTGATTACTCTGCTACACGTGTGTGCCGTTCAGAAGTGCCCCTGCTCGCGAGCTTTTGTTGTTAGTATTGCTATCTGGCTGACAGCTAAGAGTCCTGACATAATTACTCAAAGTATGACAGTGCCTGTCGTGTTTGCATGTAATCAACACGAGGTTCCTGGACACGGGAGCCTTCCCTTAGGGAGGACTCGCTTCCCAGCTGTAGGGAGAGCTCTTTCATATCCACGTAATGGCGCCTTCCCCTGTGAATCTTCCAGCTTCTGCAGAACGGCAGCTTGCCAGCAGCCCTGAGCTCCGGAATGGAAGCTCCACCTCCACATCGCGGACTGGGGCTGTTTCCAGGTCTTCCCTCAGGGGTGCAGAGAGCACCGCACGCTGGTTCCTGGCCCACAGCAGGACATCTGCAGGTGTGACAAGAAGTTCTGCTTCATTTCCTGGAACCGTGAACACTTCGGTTTCGACCCAGTTCTCGGACTCCGCTCCATGGTCTGGAAGAAGCAGCACCGTTCTGGGCGATACAAGTTTCTTGGAGTCTCCGTCTACGTCTTCGTCGGAAAGCCTGAACTCCTCAGCACCACGTGGAGAACGTTCAAGTGAGTTTCATTGCACAGACCTCTACACGGAGGGGACAGGGACTTAATGATGCTTGCGATCTCCTATAGCACATTAAGGCTTCACGGTAATGAAATACTCCTTAAACGCCCCTGGTTTCATTATTCTCAAGCCATTTTTCTACCTGCTTGTCTCAGATCTGCTTGTATATCCTCAGGCTTTTTCTGGCGTATCTCAAGAAGCTGTTGCTGTTGCCTCCTCTTCCCGTACACAGTTCAGAACTTCTCTGTCTGTATCCTCCCATTCCTTATAGCCCACTCCAAACCCCAGTCCTGCCTCCATCTCAAAACTTCTGGAAGGTGAAAACATCACCTCTTTAGCGGCTGTTCACTCTAGGTCTGTGCATTCGTCAAAAGAAATCCACCCCCCTTGAAAAAACACAGGTTTTTTGAGATATAATTAACATTCCATATAATTTGCCTATTTAAGTGGAACAATTCAGTGGTTTTTACTGTATTCACAGAGTTGTGCAACCAGCACGACTGTCTGGTTCCAGAACGTTTTCATCCCCCAAAACCAACTCCGTACTCAGCAGCAGTCACTGCCATTCTGCCCTACGTCAGCCCCGGCAGCCACCCGGTTCACTTCCTGCCTCTGGGTTTGCCTGCCTAGACGTTGTCTGTAAATGAAATCATACATGACCTTTTGTGTCTCTCACTTAACAGGTTTTCAAGGTTCATACGCGTGCAGGGATGTTTTAGTACCTCATTCTTTTATATGTATCTGAAAAATATTCCATTGTTCGGATTTCTGATGTTTCATTTATTCTTTCACTAGTCAATGGATGTCTGTGTTGTTCCTGATGTTTGTCTGTTATGAATTATGTGGCTGTGAGCAATCAGGTTCAAGTTTTTGAAAGTATTAATTAATTTATTTTATTTGTTTCAAAGAAGGAAATAGAGAGCTCTTTCATCCACTGATTCACTCCCCAAATAGCTGCAATGGTCAGAGCAGGGCTGATCCATAGCCAGGAGCCAGGAGCTTCTTCCAGGTCTCCCATGTGGGTACAGGGGCCCAAGGACTTGGTTCATCTTCCACTGCTTTCCCAGGAACATTAGCAGGGACCTGGACTGGGAATGAAGGAGCTGGGACTTGAACCGGCGCCCATATGGGATACCAGCATTACAGGTGGAGGTTTAACCCACTATACCACAGTGCTGGCCCCTAGCTTCAAGTTTTTTTTTTTTTTTTCTTTTTAAAATTTATATAAATGGCATTTCATGGCAGGTAGCATTTTTTTTTAAAGATTTATTTATATGAGCCGGCGCCGTGGCTCACTAGGCTAATCCTCCGCCTAGCGGCGCCGGCACACCGGGTTCTAGTCCCGGTCGGGGCGCCGGATTCTGTCCCGGTTGCCCCTCTTCCAGGCCAGCCCTCTGCTGTGGCCAGGGAGTGCAGTGGAGGATGGCCCAGGTGCTTGGGCCCTGCACCCCATGGGAGACCAGGAAAAGCACCTGGCTCCTGGCTCCTGCCATCGGATCAGCGCGGTGCGCCGGCCGCAGCGCGCTGGCCGCGGCGGCCATTGGAGGGTGAACCAACGGCAAAGGAAGACCTTTCTCTCTGTCTCTCTCTCTCACTGTCCACTCTGCCTGTCAAAAAAAAAAAAAAAAAAAAAAGATTTATTTATATGAAAGTCACAGTTACACAGAAAGAGGAGAGAGAGAGAGAGAGAGAGAGTCTTCCATCCGTTGGTTCACTCCCCAGCTGGCTGCAACAGCCAGAGCTGTGGCGATCTGAAGTCAGGAGCCAGGAGCTTCTTCTAGGTCTCCCATGTGGGTGCAAAGGCCCAAGGACTTGAGCCATCTTCTGCTGCTTTCTCAGGCCATAGCAGAGAGCTGGATCAGAAGAGGAACAGCTGGGTTTTGAACCGGTGCCCATATGGGATGCCGGTGCTTCAGGCCAAGGTGTTAACCCGCTGCACCACAGTGCTGGCCCCAAGTTGTAAGAGTTCTTTATATATTCTGTATACTAGACCTTTATGAGATATATAATTTGCATACATTTCTTTATTTTGTGGGTTATCTTTCCACTTTATTCTTTTTTTTTTTTTTTTTAAGATTTATTCATTTATTTGAAAGGCAGAGTTAGAGGCAGAGACAGACAGAGAGAGGTCTGGTTCACTCCCCAGATGGCCACATTGGCTGGAGCTGTCAATCTGAAGCCAGAACCCAGGAGCTTCTTCTGGGTCTCCCATGCGGGTGTAGGGGCCCTCCATGCGGGTGCAGGGGCCCAAGCACTTGGGCCATCTTCTACTGCTTTTGCAGGCCATAGCAGAGAGCTCAATCAGAAGTGGAACAGCCGGGACTCGAACTGGCGCCATTTGGAGATGCCAGCATTGCAGGTGGCAGCTTTACCCACTACACCACAGCACTGGTCACTTTCTTAATGGAATCATTTACAACACAAAAGTTTTTGATTTTGATTAAGTATAATTATCAACTTGACAAAACTTTTCTTTTGATTCTCTTTTTTAATGCTTTTGGTTATTTTTAAAAACAATTCTCAGAATTCTTATCAACGTAAAATGCATGTTGACAACAGCAAAAGGACATTAACTTAGCCTTTCAGCTCTCACAAGGTTTACATTCTTAGCCGGCTATCCCTAACAGCAGTTCCATAGCCCCCATGTGAGAATCCTAACTGATGAGGAGAATTAGCGCTTGCCACTACTCAGGTGAGGTGACAAAGCATACACTGCTGGTCACGCACGTGGGTAGAGGATACTTAACTCTTTTATGTCTGTGCGTGGAAAACACATTATCTAGCTCCTAAACAAAAGGAATCCTTTCCCACCCTCCCCCACTGTGAAGAGTTTTTCCCTCTTAAACCAGGATCTTAGGTTCTGAAGTCTTTCTCTTTTTTGTCTTTTCAGCATCCCTCCTGTTTGCAGTTAATGCTCAATTGGTTCATGTGGAAAATGGGATTTCAGTGTGACAGGATCTCGGGGTTCAATTATACAGAGCTAGGTAAAGAGTAGCCTGGCCCTAAAATCGTCTCGCTGCGGGTTATTATCTTGTTTCCTCTCAGTCACCCAAAGCTGAATGAGCAACCCAGCTTTTGGAGTTCCCTGGTCTGTTGGTCTGTTGCCTTTTTTTTTTTTTTTTTTTTTTTTCTGGGTTCAGATTCAGTCCCTTTGTTATGGATCACGACTCTCCACTTTGTTAAGCCTCAACCCTGATGTGGCTCTTGGCCTAAATCTCCTTTAACAGAGCATTTAAGGTCTCTCTGTCCAAGGCTCTTTTTCTTCTTTGCCCTGAGAACTTTGCTCCAACGCACCTTGCTGCTGAATCTCGCCATAGCTGTCTGAACTCCTCAGCTAGGCTCAACTCAACATCTGTGTGGCGCTGCCTTGGTCACTGTGTGTCCTGTCCCCCTGGGCATTCTGGCCTCTGAGCTAATTCAAACCTGTAGGGACAAGAATTGACCCAGCAGTCACTTTACATGTTGCTTTCATCAAAGGGTGTCTGTGGGATATCAAGTGCCAGTCTGGGCTGGGAACAGGAATAAGAATTAGGAAAAGAGCCAGATTATGAAGTATTCAGGCCAAGATGAATTAGACTTCGCCCTCATAATTTCTGAAAAGAAGAGTTTATTTGAGAATCTACTAATCTTCATAACATAAAGCGTATACCCCCCCAAAGGAGGAAAAGGATATTTATACACTGTCACCATCCAAATTCCATCCCCATCAATAATGTATCTGAAAAATTAAAACAGAAAACAAGCCCACCTTTAACCTTGGCCCACATGTGCACACACTATATAAACCATAGGCAATTCTCGCTGGTCCCACCTGAAGGTTAAGTTTTGGGGTCTGGGAGGACCATGCCCCTCCCTCCCGGGCCTTGGCCCGCTAGTCACCTTCCCTGCCACCACCAGCACTTTCCCTGATAGAAACACTGTTTATTACGTACCAGCGTGCAGAAATACAGTATTGATCCTGTTCGCTGAAGTAATAAACCTGCCCGTAAATTAGGTCACCGAGCGGAGGTGCTGATGCGCAGTTCCTCTTGAGGTTTCATCTCTGATAAAGTCCTTGAGATGCACAGGGAAGCTTGCGGTGCCTGCGGCGGAAGTGAGGCTCCCCTGCACCCTCCTTTCAACCCCGCAAGTCCGCAGGGAGCTGGGCGCTGGGCCTGACGCGGAGGACACCACTTCTGGGGCGCCCTCTCACAGGCAACAGGGAGCACGCGCTGTGGTCTCAGCCTCACCCGGGTCTGCTCCACGTCCCGGGCTACCTGGGTATGGCTCCCCACAGGAAGGCGGCCGCCACGTGCACCTGCCCTCAGGATCCAGTGGACATGGGGTGTGTTCTGCGGGCCTCTTTGCCCGGAGTCCCTCAGTACAGAAGGTGCCTTACAAGCGGTTTACGAAGAGAACTTTCTGGCTTCTCCCAACTCGGGGAGGAACTTCCATCCCAGGCCTTCCCCGCACCCACTTGCCTAAGGCATTTGGGATGGTGTCCGCCCTGCCCAAGGACAGTTGCCACTTTGTGGCAATGGCCAGTCTCCTGAGAAGGAGCTAGCTCCTATACAGAATGGGAAGCTGGGAGGGCTTTTCTTTTTCTGCTTAAGTGTAACAGCCTATCTGGGGTCTTGAGAGCTTTTCAGATACCAATTAGCTTTTTTTTTTTTTGGACAGGCAGAGTGGACAGTGAGAGAGAGAGACAGAGAGAAAGGTCTTCCTTTGCCATTGGTTCACCCTCCAATGGCCGCTGCAGCCAGCGCGCTGCAGACGGCGCACCATGCTGATCCAATGGCAGGAGCCAGGTGCTTTTCCTGGTCTCCCATGGGGTGCGGGGCCCAAGCACTTGGGCCATCCTTCACTGCACTCCCTGGCCACAGCAGAGAGCTGGCCTGGAAGAGGGGCAACTGGGACAGAATCTGGCGCCCCGACGGGGACTAGAACCTGGTGTGCCGGCGCCGCAAGGTGGAGGATTAGCCTAGTGAGCCGCGGCGCCGGCCACCAATTAGCTTTTATTTATTTTTTTTTTATAAAGGCATGTGGGAAGAATTTGAACCTATTCCTTATTTTTCGGCCCCTGGTCCCCACTTTGCTTTTTTTTTTTTTTTTTTTTTTTTTTTTTTTTTTTTTTTTTGACAGGCAGAGTGGACAGTGAGAGAGACAGAGAGAGAAAGGTCTTCCTTTTGCCGCTGGTTCACCCTCCAATGGCCGCCGCTGCAGCCGGCGCACCGCGCTGATCCTGGCAGGAGCCAGGAGCCAGGTGCTTTTTCCTGGTCTCCCATGGGGTGCAGGGCCCAAGCACCTGGGCCATCCTCCACTGCACTCCCTGGCCATAGCAGAGAGCTGGCCTGGAAGAGGGGCAACCGGGACAGAATCCGGCGCCCCAACCGGGACTAGAACCCGGTGTGCCGGCGCCGCAAGGTGGAGGATTAGCCTATTGAGCCACGGCGCCGGCTCCCCACTTTGCTTTTATCACCACTTCCTTTGCTGCCACCACTACCTGTCACAGAAGAGGAATCTACTTGGAACAGACACTGATGGTGTCTGCTTTCTCGTTCTGTCTCTATTCAGTGTTCTCGCCGTTGAAAACCTCCTCCCCAAAGAAAGAGCTTCACCCCTTGAGCTCCTAGCTAGGACTCTGAAAGTCTCTCTAATAGTGCGGCGTTTGCTGACTTGACCTGACTTTGGCTTTTCCCTTTGCAGTCACTGGATTTAGCTACGGCCAAGCAAGCAGCACAGATACTGAGCAGAGGACTTCCAGCGACCACACAGACCACACCTATGTTTCATCCACGTTTACCAAAGGAGAGCGGACGTTACTGTCCATCACCGATCACAGCTCGTCCCCGGACATCCAGGAGAGCTCGACCTCTTATATTAAGATCTCCAGCTCCTCACACTTGGACTATCCTTCCTCTCCTCGTGCTCAGACTGAACGAAGCAACGTGTCGTCCTACGATGGGGGACACGCTCAGCCTTCCACCGAGTCGCTGGCTCTGCAGACATCCAACCTTCCAACCTCCACCTCCACCGTGAACGTGCCGAACACGCTGGTTCTTCTGGACGCGCGTTCGGAGTCTGCTGGTGGCTCATCTTCTTCCCCGTCAGGGTCCCCTTTGCCTCTACCGTCAGTGTCACAGTCCCATCAGTTGTTCTCATCAACCATGCCATCACCAATGGCCCCAGTGTACCCACTGCAGTCTACCTCTGAGGCGTCTACACCTCTGTCTTCCTCTCCGTCACCATTACCACTATCCTTCATGGCGTCCACCCCCGCCCCAGGTTCCGTCTCACAAACAGCCTTACCACATTCACCTTCTACCGCAGCCCTTCCCAGGGTAAAGGAGACGTCTGTGACTCCAGTTCAGACACCCACTGGGGCATCGTCCACGGCAGTGCTGCGCGGCAGTCACACAGCAGACCCCACGAACCACAGCACCCCGTACCAAAGCCAAATCACCACACAGTCCAAGTCACCAAGCCTGGTGTCTTTGCCCACCGAGCCCAGTAAAGCTGTAAAAATAGGTTCTCCTTCGGAGTCCCCTTTGCCCACAGCCTTAACAGAGTCCTCCACCAAGCAAACCATTCTTGCCACGAACACAAACGCAGCCCAAAAAATGCCTCCGGGTTTGACAACCACTGCCCCCGAGACTGCACATCCTGTGACCAATCTCAGTACGCTGCCAAGCACAGCAGTTCTCATTGAGGGCCCTGTAGCTGTGCAGACAACAACCGGGAAACAGCTCTTGCCAACCCATCCCGAAACTGTGGTGCCACAGATCTCAACAGAGGGTGCCATCGCCACGCAAAGGAACCAAGTACATGTGGGTGCTACTACCCAATTGGTCCCGCTGCCCAGTGCACCCACATCAGCAGAAGACTTAACCACAAGTCTTGGCGTTCCGGAAGAGTATGGCCCCGCTTCCCATTCCCTCAGAACATCTCTCCCCCAAACCACAGATCTATCTACAGCTGAAACGTTGACCCCTCGGTCTGCCACCTCTGCTGTTGAGAGCAGCACGCAGTCACCGCCACCATTCTCCTCTCCAGCTTCAGGTACAGTGTATCTTGCAAGTACACACTGACTGCTCTGGGCTTGGGATTGGTGTGGCTACACTGAAGTAGCTAGGATTTGGCATAGTGTCTGTTTGTGACCTAAAATGCTTCCCGTTGAAGCCCTTCAAGCATAAAATCAGGCCACAGTAGGACTAAGGTTCTCACCCTCAAGTTAAGTGATTCGTCATGTGATAGATGCGTATTTGTTCCTTACGTTAGTTGGTAGTCAGGTTTTTGGGTTTGTTTTGTTTTGTTTTGTTTTACTACAACAACATAGCAAAGATAAGCTAGTAATTAAGAAAAGAAAGGTTTATTTTATTTAGCTCACGGTTTGGGAGGTTCAGGGTTGAGATTGGGTGGCCTCATTGTTGGGGTGTCTGGTGAGGGTGGCAGATGGCAGTGGTGGAGCACTTACATGGCAAGGTTCACGTAGCAAGCCAGGGAGCAGAGAGAGTGGCTTCTATAAAAACCCTGTGGTGAGAATTGCCTTTCGAAGACACTGCTGATAACCTGGAGAGCCCCCCAGCCCCAACTTGGCCTCCCTCCTGAACACCGAATTTCCATTCTCTCAGTGCTATTAGTTTACATCTTTGGGGTTTAAATATCTGAATGAGTTTGGGAGCCAAATCATGTTCAGAGCACAGCATAGCTTTTAGCGAGCGATCCTTGCAAGCATGCCTTTAACTCTCGCGAGGTCAGAGCCTGGCAGTGAGGGGGAATTGGAGGGTGGAGAACTTGAAGTCAGAGAGCTTAAGGTGACAGCTTGTGAGCAGAGTACCTGCTTGCAGATCAGCCTGGAGCTTCTGAGTCGGTCGGCTGGCTTCCAGCAACCGCGGGACTTCTTGGGGTCAGAGAAGCCCAAGTTCCATTGATCCCTAAGATTGTGTTGCTTGCTGATCAGTGGGAAGGAGGACATGTAACTGACCTTCTCCCCCGTGTGACCATGTGACGGGGCGCCTTCCCATTGCACATTGGGTTATCTTCATCATCCCATTGAAGTTGCTGGAACGAGGGTGACAGACCATCCGAGTGAATCTTTATCATTTAAGGAAAGGTAGAGCAGGAGAGGCTCTCTCTCGATGTCCTGTCCAAAATTGCACTTTTTCTTGTCCACACCCAGGAAAGGAAAACTGCCATGGGTGAAGGGACAAAGCAGAGGCTGATGTCTTAGGGAAGAAGGAAAGAAGCTATGTAGTGACTGGAGCAGAGCACTCAGTTACCAGTACCGATGCGCTAGTGGCTCTGGGGACTGGAGTGTCATAACCACCCCCATCGCACCTGCTTTGTGCCGGGACTTAAACTCCGGGAAGTGAAAGGTGCCTCCTTCTGTAGGGAAAACTGAAGGCTCCCCGGCTTCACTTCCGGATGCCGAATAGATTCCGGTACCAGTTGGAAGGAGATTGATAGGTCTCCCTTAAAGCATATTGCGGCTGTTAGGATAGCTGTTGATAAGGATTAGGGGAATATTCATTGGCTGTTAACTTATTTTTGTGCCATTGATGGTACGGTGTTTGATTGCTTATATAGGTGACTTCAGGTAATATTTACAATAACAAAGAGTAGGAACACTGTTTAGCCCTTTTTTGTTTTCAGGGTTGTTCTTTGAGAGTGAGAACTCGTGACTTCTGCCTTCTTTTTCTCATTTCTCTGCTGATTTCCTCCTTGCAGACAATGCAGTTTTGTTGTAGGTTTCAGCTCTTCTAAGTATGTGTCAAAGGCCTTTATGAAGTGGTTACTACGTCACTGGAGTGTGACTCTGCCAGAAGGGATGTGGTCCCTGCCCTTGGGGCTCGGAGTCCCAGGTGACACTGAAATCTGTGTCCTGAGGGCCTAGATGAATTTAGGGAGGGCATGTTCACATCGTGTAAAGAGAGGGTATTGTATTCCTCAGCTAGTTTTCTAAGAGATGCACAACACCCACCCATGTGTACGCACATACAAACATAGTAAATCTTGCCGCAGGAAGAAGTTGGTCAGGGGTCCTTTTTGTCCTTAATATGTATGTTAAGTTGGCGCTGATTCAAGTAACATAGTCGAAGTGTCACAAAGGTGACAGTAGCCATCAGTCCTGAACTCCGTGACCTTTATGTAGCATTTGATATGAACTAGTTCATTCTTGCATTTAGAGATCCGACTGTCTAACGTTTATGTATAGACACAAACTAGTACCAGTACCCACTCCCACTGCACCTGCTATCTACACCTCTTGGGGACCTTCCTGTATTATAGAAATGTTGCTTTCAGGGCAAGTAAACATAGATAAGCAAAATGAAATATTAGCTGGGAAAATTAAACATTTACCTAAAGCTGCCTTTACATTTTCTCCGTGATTAACTGTGTTATTCTTGGAATGTGTGTTTAGTGAACAGGTGTGCCACAAACCCTTGTCTTCACGGTGGCAAGTGCATTGTGGAGCCTACCAGTCGCGGCCATCGATGCGTGTGCTCGCCTTCCTGGCAAGGGGACGACTGCAGTGTGGGTAAGGGAAACGAGTGTGGTTAGTGTCCGCACTACAGGCTTACAGTGGGTTATTCACTTAACTCCTTTCTCCTCTGAAACATGGAGGAACGTTTGAAAATTAGGACCCTGCCTGCCTGAGAGTTAGGACGCTTGTGTGCATTTGCAAGATGACCGGCAGACGTGCCGACCTGGTTCCCTTCTGCAGCTCCCTGTCCTGCCTTGCTGAGCTGCCTGCAGCTCCTGAAAGCCCCTGCACTTCGCTTGCCTTTGACCTCTGCTGTGCTCGTGCCTCAGCCCATCCTCCCACACCTACCTACCAGATCTGTTTGTTGAAGTTCTACTTTTAGTCCCGGTATTATTGGAAACAGTCCTTAATCCCCTGTTCCATCAAAGGCTGCTGTTTTCTCCCGCTCCTGCCATGGAGTTAGTAGCTTATGTCACTGTCTCCGGCCTCGATGGATGGTCAGCCACTTGCGGACCACGGTGATCTCTTGCCCACCTTGGGAGCCCCAGTGCACTCACCACCATTTGGCCATTAAGACTTACTGCATTGGACAGGATTCTGCCACCTGCCACAAATTCCATATGGCCTTTTTTTTTCTCCTCTGCAGATGTGAATGAATGCCTCTTGAACCCCTGCCCACCCCTGGCCTTGTGCAACAATACTCAGGGATCTTATATCTGCAGATGCCCAGTTGGGTACCAGTTGGAAAAAGGAATATGCAACTTGGGTAAGAATTTATTGGAATTTAATCTGTGCTACAATGTACTTCACAGAATAATGTTTACTATTTTTTTCCCTAATCAAAATCAGTATTTGTCAAAAGAATTTAAATAATATAAAAGGAAGTGAAAGGCATTGTGTATCATTCTAGCAGAGATATAGCACTTCACAATTTTTATTGCATTATATTTTTACACCATTGAAATCATATTGGTACAAATTTATGTCTTAAACATTTCTTTGTAGTATTAAAATATCACATATTAATATGCCATCATTTGCGCATAACATTATTTGCATAACCATTCTACCCTGTAATCAGGAAAAAAAACTATCTTAAAGAAATTCTGACTACATAGCAAAAAATATTTATATATATATTAGGGAGAGAAAGAGAAAATAAAATCCCAAATGAAAACTGACAAGGTATTACATGGCCAAGTTTATGTAACTGGTTGATGGGAGGCCTAGTTTCCAATCCATAGTCCTTTGTATTACGCAGTAATATCTTAAGCATAAGAGCTTTTTTGCATTACCTTGTTAGGATGCTAAGTTTAATTCATAACTTGTTGAAGAAATTAGAAATGAAAATACAGTTTCTAAGCTGGGTAAAGAAACTGGCATCTTTGAGTCATCCTAACTTGGCCATTGTGATACTTTGTTAAGCAGTTCAGTAACTATTGAAGGAGCAAATACATGTGTCCTTTGGAAGTTGGTACCCTACTAAAATAACAATAGAATTTTGAAAATTGCTTAAAATATAAGGATCGAGTCAAAGCATTATTTTAAAAAGAAGGTTCTGGAAAAATAGACTTCAAGAATTCCTCTTATTGTAATAATTTATTTGCATTTGGGCAACCTGTTTCATCTAGCCACATCCCATAAGAAATAAGCTGAGTGGGGTTTGATTTAGGAATGGAGAATTTGGCGATGATTTTTTGAAGCGTTGTGGAAAGCACACTCGCCCAGCCCTCAGGTGCTGGCTTCTCTGTCCACCTGGGGCACGTGAGCCCTGAGTTTCTACTTCCTCATCTGTAAGATCAGGTTAGCGTCTGCTCTGCAGGGTACAGTGACCATCACACAGACTAAAGGATTTGAAACAGCCTTGAAAAGTGGTAGAGCTGTCCAGATGGGAGGTGTCATTTTAACATTAGACTTTGAACCCTTGGACCAGAATTGAAAGACGTGAAACAGTCAACTGTTCTGAATACAAAGAAATAATTATAGATCTTTCAGTAAAAAATCACTTAGATCCGGTATGGAAATCAACAGAGATTTGAAGCAAACATTTGACAGGAGGCCAGATGATGTAACTGCAGGCGTGAAGGTATAAATGCCTTCAAAACACCCTGCTTTGGAGAGAGACTGGCGCATCTTCCTATTCACACTAAAGGCAGACGCCACGTTTACTATTGCAATTCGGAAGAGAGCGGCATCGCTAACATTTGTGATATGTGTATTTCTGTAAGGGGAGTCTGGGTGTGGACCCGGAGGCAGGAGCGGAAGCCTGTGTCTGTCCCCAGGTAGCAAGGAGGCTCCGGAGGAGAGCAGTTCTATTGTGTTAACAATCATCTTTCCCTTTTCAAGTCATTTAGCTTCATTGTTCATAAACAGCAGAGGAACATGCAAATTAGAGCATGCTGAAATGCTTTCATTTGGCCAAGAATGTTTTCAAAGAGCTCCCTGCTGTTCAGAAAGAGTCCTAAGCAGCTGGCTTCACTGAACTGTAGAACAAGCAAAAAGATGTTAAATAAGGATTAAGGGCTTTAGACAGTAAGTATAAGATGTTGAATGTTTTCCCTGGCTCATTTGTGGGCCTTTTTCTTAATTCAGCATGCAAGCTTTCTGTGATAGCACAGCTTGATGGGCTTCTGTGTTTTGGGTTCTTTTTTTTTCTGTCCAGAGGGAAAGATAAGAATTTAATATAATGAAAGCTAAGAGCCAGATATAAAGCAGGCTGTACTAATTTTTGGTTGCCTGCCCATTTTGTAAGTCCCATTCCCCTCAGGCCCAATCAGCCCAAATTGGTGTTAACTAGAATTTTATTTTATGAGTGAAATGGGCCTTGAGAATAGGGCTGCCTTCTTTCATCCCTGAACCCAGCGGTGTCTTGCATGTGGGTTGTTTTCATTATGTGACTTACAGTCATGGAGCCCGGCAGGCCCATGGAGGAGAAGCCTGCTTCCAGTGCGTCCTCCTGTTCTCCGAAGCCCTTTGGTTGTCCTTTGAATGTGATTCCTCTGAGGCCAGGGGGCACAGCGTGGGGAGGAGCCTTGGAGATGTACACATGCGAGCCTCAGTACCCATCTGGCCCTGGGGAGACGGGGTGGTCTTTCTTGGGGAGTTTGCCCGCCTCTGCACGCCTCCTCTCTCAGTGGTAGAATGGTCATTTCCCCTGATCAAGAGGGAGGATGGGAGTGGCTCTCATGAGAAAAGGAAGCCTCAGCACCCCCTTGAAGTGGGGAGCTTACCTTGGCAGAAGATCTCAGAGAGCAGGAGCCTGCCTGCCTCCGTCCACACTGCAGCCTCCCGAGGCCAGCTGAGCGTGTTTACTGGCCAGCGCGGCATCGGTCTCCTGCCGCCGCTGTGGGCTTACACTGTTTAGACCAGTGCATCTTTCTCCTCTGTCTTCCTTGAGTGGGAGAGCATTAGAGGGCTGCCAGGAGGAGACCCACTAAGATCCACTTACGCATCTACAAGGCTCGGTAGAGCCCCTCACCTAAAGGTGGACTTGGCCTGAGCCTCAGCTCCTCTCAGAGGAACCTCAGGGAAAGAAAGCAGAAAGAAATGCAGAGACTGCGGGCTCTGAGACTGCCCCAGAGGTTTGCAGACACACCTGGGCCAGTGTGTCACATGGTCTAACAGGTGATTTTGTTGTTGTTTGTTTGCAGTTAGAACCTTCGTGACAGAGTTTAAATTAAAGAAAACTTTTCTTAATACCACTGTGGAAAAACATTCAGACTTACATGAAGTTCAAAATGAGATCGCGAGAACGGTACGTGTCCTGAAAGGCTTTGCTGTGCTGGTCTTTTGTCTTCTAGTGCACGCTTTGTCCAGCGCTGGGGACCGCCTGAGGGTCGGCTCTTCACTTCTATTGCACTTGGTAAAATAAAAGCCTCTTGGAAATAGGAGAGAGATGTTGGAAACCAGCAGTGCCCAGTAGAAGTGATTCTTCAGATGTGCCTGGTGTGCAGCCTTGGTCTGTGCCTGGTGTTGGTGTTCCGTGTAGAAATTCGTAGTCCCAGCCCCCTAGATGACAGGCACCCGGATGTCATCTACTGTTGGTGAAGCAGGAAGGACTGAGCGCACAGTGCCGTCGCGTGTGCCGCTGGCTCGCCGTGTGGCTTTCTCCCCGTGCTTCAGAGGCTGGGGGCATGCGTCCTCAAGATGATGCCAAGGGGGTAACGCTTAATCCTGAGTACCTAGGGTTTGAGAACTCATGGTATAGGTGATCTACGGGCTTCTTTGCCTGCTTTTTATCAGAAGACAATGGAGAGGAAGAAAAGCAGGAATAAGATGAAGCTCACAAATAATAGGTTTTGCTTCTCGGCTACTATCTGACTCAAAGATTTGGTGTTCAGAAAGTTGGAATTTGCCATCAAAACAAATTTTAGAGATAACTGATTTCTGATTTCCATTCTACCTGCTCTTTATGGGTGAGAGTTTGTGTGTTAGTTAAGAATTACATGTTGTTTGTAGGACTGTGGGTTTTGTTAGTATAACAGTTTCAATTCCATTTTAGTATCTCCTTGGTACCTGTTCTATGACAGGGACTATGTGAGATGGCTCACTCCTCTTGGAGGTATTACAAACACCTGAGCAGGCATAGAACTGGACGTTAAAGACGCTTCCCAAGTCCTCACAGACCGAGTGCAAAGGTGGGAATGGTCCCCTAGACCACCCTCAGTGCTGACAGCAGTAGCAAGTTTGGGAAGTCCGGAGACCACCCTCGAGTTTCCATATTCACACAAAGTACCCCCAGAACTTACAGAAAGCTGTGACCACTCACGGTTCTGGCTCATCTCACCTATACGCCACAGGTTGAAGCCAGCCGAGAGACAGATGCGTGGGGCAGAGTCCAGGAGGGTTGTACACCAGCAGGACAGCGTTCACTCCCCTCAGCGCCCAGTCGTCACGTAGGCACGAGGGTTGCCAGGCTCACCTGAGCTGCGAGGTCTGCCGCTTTTACTGGGGCTCTGTCGTCTAGACACGGGTGACCGCCCGCGTGGCTGAGCTCCACCTCCTGCCTCTCTGGAGGCTGAGCTGCTTACCCAAAGGCCCCGCCACAGATCACGCGGTTGGCGTGGCCTCAGGCTGCCAGGGAAACGAAGGCAGTTTTATGAAGCAGGGAGTTCCAGGGGCTTGGAAGTGACCTCAGAAAGCCAAGGGCAAAGGCTCACCTCTCTTTAGGCAAGGCCAGGTTCTTTCCCCACAGCAGGGTTTTGTGTGTGCTAACCCTACACGTGGTGTTCTTGTCACCCCACAGCTGTCTCGTGGTTATGCTGTGTCTCTTAGTTTGGGGGCTTAGGGCCCCATGCCGAGGTCCAGTTCATCACACGACACAGAACTCGGTGATGGGGCTGACTTGTGACCTGTTGCCCGGTGTCAACGTGTCATTCCTGGTGATGTGACATACCTGCCTTCTTTCTGTGACACAGTGTAGAAACAGTGAAGCAGTGACTGACCAGATGGTCTTCCCCAAGATGTCATTGTCTTCACCAGCAGCTGGGGGAAAGTTGATGCTAAGAAGAAGAGCTATTGCTGTTAGACTACAAAGCAGTGGCAGACAAATCCAAAAGAGGGTTTCACTCCATCTTCTCAAGAGTGAGAAATCGTGGAGACTTGGGCTTTGAAGACAGGTCTGTCTGTGAGGGACAAGGCAGGAAGAGGGAGAGGAGCAAGCAGGCAGGCGCCGAGCGTGTGCTGGGTGGTGATTTTCTGCTCTCTCCCAGAGCACCAGGCAAACAGGGAGAGTCGCTCTTAATTTGCTCTCAACAAAAGGGCTCTTGACCCATGTAATGTCATTTCCCATGGAGAACCTTTCTGAAGAAGACCCATCTTTGAGTGAGGTCAGCTCATTGGAGGTGATGAGGGGTCGGAGCTGGGGGAGCTGAGAGGTGCTGAGCCTTTTCAGCGAAGCTCATTGTCTATGCAAAGGCCAAACAAACAGTTGCCTTTGAATTGTTTGAAACCCTGCATCTTAGAAGAGAGCTGCTCCTTTGAAGAGGTTTTGCATCCAAGGGTGCAGTTTGAACATCATTTCCTGCCAAGATTTCCCCACTGATTTACTATCTGCCTCTCTCCCTTTGTACTTCTGCAACAGCAGAAAGCGTTTAAGAGGGAACAAAAAAAGGACAGCACTTCTGTGTAAGAGCTGCCTGCTGCTAACTGGATGGCTGGAAAATGCCTGTTCTCTCCTGGAAATAGGAAATTGGTTCCTGGTCCAAGGCTTTTGTCTAACTCGCAGTTAATGACAAACCTGTTCTTCCTTTCAGTTAAATATGTGTTTTTCGACGTTACCTGGTTATATACGATCCACAGTTCATGCATCCCGGTAAGTGACAGAATCATTCACTTGTGACCCCGTCTGTGGAAGGGGGAGGCTCATTCTAACAAGGGTGACAGCAACGAAGGCCCTGTCTCGTCCAGGCCAGGGGGTGAGGCAGAGCCAGGCCACTGGACCTTCACGCTCTCCCGTGCCCTCCCTGGAGAGCGGCAGTGACAGCTTTTCCACCAATGCGGGGGCCCTCGTGTCATCGTAGGACAACTAAAACCTATAACCTCTGCCTCTAGGGGGTCCAGCGTAGTGGTGATCTCACTGCAAACCACCTTTGCCTTGGCTTCCAATGTGACACTGTTTGACCTGGCCGATGGGATCCAGAAATACGTCAACTCCTGCAGGTCCTCTGCTGAGGTCTGCCAGCTCCTGGGATCTCAAAGGCGGATCTTTAGAGGTAAGACAGAAGCCTGTGGCAGGACCCTGCCCGTTTGGTTAGATGCAGACCTGGGATAGAAACGTAAGGCATCTGGGGGCTCAGACCCAGGAAAACTCTTCACAGAGGCTGTTTGGCATGGGAATGAGGCAGAAGACCGTCATGTGCAGGCACACACGCATGCGCAGAGCCCCGAAGGCCCTTGGCCTGGCCCCTTGTTGGGTGTGACGTTGGAGTAGGAAGAGGAGAGGCTATAGGGGCTGATGGAAGAAGGCAGAGGTTGCTCTTCCTTCCCTGGAAAAGTTCCTGCTCTCTCCAGGAGACTGAAACTCCCAGCCAGCACGTCCATGCTTGTGGATGAGATCCAGATGCCTGTGTAAGTAAGACAGGCGTGTGCAGGGTTGTGCGTCTTGTTTGCCTGTTTGCAAATTGTAAATCTGTATAGCGAGCCTGGGTGAGTGCAGGCAGCTTGTCTCCAGGGTGCTGGTGATGAGGGTGCTTTTCCTTTCCCTCTTCTTCTTGCTTCGTTGTGTCAGAAGCCTCCCCAGTGCATCCGGAGTGAGGCGGATGAAGAAAGGGATCGGGGACAGCACTTTGAGAAGGCAGGATTGCGTCCTGGGGAAGTTTTGCTTCTGGGATGGGAAAACTGTGCCGGAAACAGAAGTGCTGCTCTGCCAAGGGGACCTGTCCCACTTACTGCCTTGCAAGTGATCAAAGTGGGCTCTGGTTAGCTCATTTGTGCAGCGAGGGCTGGCAGAGGACGGGGAATGGAGCTGACCCTCCCCATCTGCTGTGCAGATGCCGGATGGACGTCGACGGCTCAGGTTCTGGCGCTCTGTCTGCTCCCCGGTCTGGGCCGCTCCCAGGAGGTCAGGGTTTCGTAGCTGCCGTTCCAGAGGGCTTGCCTAAGCCGGCCTTTGTGCTGCAGAGCTTGGGAGTCAGGCTCTGCTCTGGGATAAGCACTGGAGTTTGGCCCATTTAAGGGCTAGTTATGCATCTTAAGAAAAAAAAGATCTTCAACTTTCTGGGGTTAGATTTGCTACTGACTAGGGAGTGAGTGAGTGAGTTCCTGCCCCAGTGTATCCTGCTTGAAACTTGGAGGCTCTCCAGGTTTTGTTTTTCTTGCCGTGAAGTCAAGGGTTCTAGTTCTTACTGGAACCAGTTCTTCCAACAGTGAGGTAGGCAGGGTACTTCTCAGCCCACTAAGCATCCGTGCAGTGCGTCCTGTGCCGCCAGCATCGTTCCAGATTACGGTTTTTGTCCCCAGCAAGTGCATTTCTGCCTTGCAAGCCAGGTGGCTCCATCTTTGGACTTGTGAGAGCCCGCCCACAGCTGCCCTGCCCACAGCTGCCCTGCCCGTCCCCCCCCACCCCATCTTCCTTGCTTCCCCACTCCTTACCTCTGCTTCCAGAGCCCCCGAGAACAAAGACAGTCATGCATACTGCCTGAAAACTGGCACTGGGTTCTTGCAGGTGCTAACATCTGGGTGTGCCCAGCTTATGGGCAGCGTGGGGCTCTTCTGGACACAGCCACTGGAGAGGAGGGGTCCCGCCTTCAATTCACAACCGTCTACTTCCTTGCCTTTCAAGGAGCTGCAGTTGTCCTCATCCCCAGTGGGCTGAAAAGCTTAGGATTCCCCGCAGAGTGCTGAGCCTTGGGTTTGCTCCCATTCTGCTCGTCTGTTTGGGCAGATGTTATGCCCAGGAAGGACCAGGGGAATTGTGAATGTAGAAGAATCACATCACCAGGCTGACAGAGCCAGCGGGATGCTAGGTGGCTCTGTGTGATGATTGCCAGTGCATCGTTCTTTGGGAATCTTTAGGCTTACTGCTCCTTCACTCCAGAGGCAGGGCCTGCTCTCCCCGTTTCCTGCAAATGTGCTTCCGTGCAGCCTGAGTGGCTGCCTTGGCCAGGCGGTTCGGATTTGCCGGCAGACTGGATGCACGGGAAGAATGGAAGGAAGACGTGATCTCGCCTCCCAGAAAATGTTGAAGTGGGCCAGGCAGCCCAGGCTGGCTGTTGAGCAGAAGTAGTGGCAGCCTGGACAGCTTTGTGCCCTGAGGGATTTCTTCCTGGGAAGGCTAGACGACGGGCAAAGCCTTCAAAGAGTTTAAATGAAGGGCTGTGGCACTTGAATACCTTCCTGGTGCCAGCTTTGCAGTGTTTGCCTGGTGAGACTTTCCATTTTTATTTTCCCCCCCTTAAATATAAGCTTTTCGCAATAAACAAAGGAAATTCTATCACAGATGCAAAAGGGCTTCTGATTTAGCATGCCAGCTTCCACTGATAAAGGCAGGAAATTCAGCGCTGAGAACCGAAGCTGTGTCCTGAGCTTACCTCCCCTCCGCCCAGGCTGGCCACTGCCCCCAGCTCTCGGGACTCACGGAACGGGGCAGACGCTGGGAACCCTGGGTGGGTGGTCAAGCCCCGTGAGCCAGAACCTGGCTGGGCAGCACGAGATTTGTGGCGTTAACAGATGGCACCTGGTTTCTGAATAGGTTGGAATCTTCTGGCAGGAGAAGGGAGACTGCCTGGCAAATTGGCAGCCGTTCCTCCCTACATAGCACACGCGTTGCCTTTCCATCGCAGCTCTCTTCTCGTTCTGAACTTGCCCTTGCCTCCCTGTAACAGCAGCGGCATGTACCCATCTTGCCTTCCTGAGCATGGGTTTAAATAAGTTACTATTTACGCCCCGGTTGGTTTCATATTTTTGTCTTGGGCTTACCTCAGATGGCAAAAGGTGCCTTCATGTCTGCCATAGACCAGCTCATAGAGGGCCACAGAATGGGTGTACGAGGTGATTCTTTGTCACCCATGAGAGGAATAAGGTCCTGAAGTGATGGTGTAACCATGTGAATGACGGGCTCTTCTCTGCCCGCCTCTCCTCTGGGCGTTGGCGCAGGGACGGCCCCTGCTGCACGTGCATCCTCCCTGGTCTCTGGACAAAGCCTGAAGGCGCAGAGATGGTGATCAGACCAAGCCCTCAGCATCGTGAGGGAGGCAGCCTGAAAACACAGCCCATGTGGGGGGATTCTGAGCTCTCTGAAGTCCTTGGAAGGCAGCACCGTCCCAGGAGTGGCACTGAGGCCCTTAATTTAAGCCACACGCACACCCAGAGCCCAGGCGCGGTTTTGCCTGGGGCAGGTCTGGCCAGCACTAGCTGTTCTTGGTTCTAGCCTCCCGGCTTCCTAACAGCACGGCCAGGCTTTGTGGCTTTGTGCTGTTCCGGGACTCCTTCCAGGGCCCCCTTGTAATGGGTGCAGAGGAGGGGACGCACCCCACTTCCTCCCAGTTTGCCTGGTGTCCAGGACGCACTGGGAGAGGTGCCCAGTGGGGAACACTGATGCTGAGTGACCGTGCACGGGCCGGCCCCAGGGAAGGAGGGGCCGGGGTGCCACAGCTCACGGAGACTTCCTGGAAAGCCGCTCACAGAGCCTCTTCCACCAGAAATGGGGTGTCTTAAGGATGGAAGTTTTTTGTTTTGTTTCACTGTCTGGTTTTCCCGTTGGCAGCGGGTAGCTTGTGCAAGCGGAAGAGCCCCGAGTGTGACAAGGAGACCTCCATCTGCACGGATCTGGATGGCGTCGCGCTGTGCCAGTGCAAGTCGGGCTACTTCCAGTTCAACAAGATGGATCACTCCTGCCGAGGTAACGCAGCGTCGCCGGCCACCGCGCTCTGGCCGGGGACAGGGAGCCATTCTTCTCTGTTTGCTAGCTCTCTCTTTTCTCTCTCTCTCTTTCTCTTGGTGGGAGGCTTCTGGACTGGGGGGTGCTGGTCCTTGTTATTTTGCTCACAGCAGGATTGAATACATTATCTCCTCGGAACAATAGCGGTATCTCTGACTGTGGCGCTCGGGTGTGGCCCGTCCAATTCAAAGGAAAGGAGAATGGAATGTTTGTGATAGCTCCGCCTTTTCTTGCTTTCTTAGGAAGTGAGAAAATGAGTGTTTGAATTGCCAAAGCTTTATCTGTTGTCTGCTAATCTTTTAAAGTGGAAACACCAGCGTGGAGCCAGGCCCGGATCTTTTAGGGGCACCCGTGGCTCAGAAACCCGAGGTAGAACCGGGCTCTGCCTCACGGGTGGTGTGGTGTCTTAGGCCAGCCACTGTTTGCTCTTGGATGAAACTGGCCGTGATGCGTTATTGGCTGTTGTGAGAATGAAGGCAGGCACTCTACATACAGGGGAACGTCGTGAGTGTATTTGCTCTTGCATTTTACCCAGGTTGTTGAATTAGTGAGTTATCGTTTTAAAAGCTCATCGAGTGTTTGAGAGCAGAAATCTAATTTTGCTAACCTTTTAAGGGAAGCTTAAATTCATTTGGTTTGAGATAAAGACTGCTTGATGAGAGTAATCCAAGAATATTGCTTTGGAATAAAAGTAATTCAAGTCCAGAGCACTGTGTACACCCACTTACGGAAGGCCTTCAGAAGCCTGGTGTCCCGTAGCCATGAGCCTTGCCTTCCACCAGCATGCGCATGGCACAGGTGTCACCTTGCTGGAGACGGGTGTCCTGGGATCTGAATAGAAGTCGTATACCAGGGCAAGATGACATGCCACTTACTTCTGTCATGGACTTGGTGCTTCAGAGGAAGGTAACAGTGCATCGCAGGGCCACGCTCTCGTCCGGAACTTCCAACCCCTCAACTCGGTATCGTCTGCTCTCCAGGCAGGATGGGAGGTGGGTTTCCAAGAAGAGGCCCAGCTCTCGGTGTTGGGCACAGGTCCTGGTGCACAGCCGGTACACAGCATTCCTCAGTGCCACAGTAGTCTGCTGCCTTGCTACAAAGAGAGGGTGCTTTCTAACTCCCTCTTACCTGGCGCAAAACAAAGCGTTCCTTTTCTAAAAAAATTTTTTTTATTATTTATTTATTTGAAAGTCAGAGTTACACAGAGAGAGGAGGAGGGGGGTCTTCCATCCGCTGGTTCATTTCCAATTGGCTGCAACGGCCAGAGATGCGCCGATCTGAAGCAGGAGCCAGGAGCTTCTTCCAGGTCTTCCACGCGGTTGCAGGGGCCCAAGCACCTGGGCCATCTTCTACTGCTTTCCCAGGCCACAGCAGAGAGCTGGATGGGAAGTGGAGCAGCCGGGACTAGAACCGGCGCCCATATGGGATGCCAGCACTTTAGGCCGGGGCTTTAACCCGCTATGCCACAGCGCCAGCCCCAACAAAGCGTTCCTTGCAATAGAAGTGGGAATTTGTGCCCAGCTTCACGTGAGGAGGGGACAGCACCGAGATCCTTGTGACTCAGGGTGCCAAGAAACACAAGGTAGACAGGAGTGGGGCAATCGGCATGGTAGCCCCTGGGAGGGCACCTTCAGAGCCACCCTGCCTGCCGCCTCTGCTTCCAAGTCAGCGATCATGATTGTGTCACTTCCAGGCCAGCGTGAGCAGCAGCAGAGCTGTCAAAGCTTTCCCCGGCGGGTGGACAGAGGCACCAGCAACCTTACCTCATCAAGTAATGACGCAAGGAGCCGCATAAGGGAACCTGAATAGCTCTGGGGCTTCTTGCCCAGGCCCCGCGGAGTCCCTCCTCTGCAGTGTCCGGCCATCAGGCCTCTGATGAGTGGGTCCAGGAGCTTCTTGTCTCCCAGCCCTTCCCGCTGGGCTCTGATGGGTTAGCAGTGACCCCTTCTGGTCGTTGGTGCTGGAGCACAGGCATATTTCTGAGAGCCCCTTTGGGACATCTTAAGTCAGGAGTCAGTCCTCTGTCTGAATGGAACACAGGGGTGTGTGTGTGTGTGTGTGTGTGTGTGTCTCTAAGCCACTGAAACTTCAGCTGTACATTAGCAAGTCTACATTGTTCTCCGTGGGATACACACACACACATACATGGGCGCACACACCCATGTGCTCCTTAGTGTCTCGTGTAAAAATGTCCTGATGATATTTTTACCAGGCTTTCAGAGCAACGTAAACAATTAAAGTCAGTGTCCTTTCCGCAGGTCTCTGAGCTCCCTTCCCACGTGCAGGCGTCACGATGAGTTCTAACAATCCGTTCTGCGTCTCATCACGCCACGAGTGCCTTGAGAGCCAGAGCCGTGTCTAGAATAGTGCTTCGCATATGGCGGGGTTCCACAATATCTTTTAAACAAATGCATGGGTAATAGAACAGCAAATGTGATAGCGAAAGACTGGGACATCTTGGCTTAGTTTCCAGCAAGGGAACAAAACAGTTTGTAAGACTTGCCATCTCCTTGTTAATTTATTTTAAGTCCAGAAAGCTTAAATTTGCTTAGGTCCCATAGCAGCCGGGGAGGCTGGCTTAGGTCTGTTTGCAGGCCATTCCTCGCATGTATTTCATCTGTGGTCCCCTGTGTGAGAGAAGCTGAGTCCTAAGGAGCAGCAGGGCCTGGCTGACAAGATTCCCCTGAGGCCGCAGAGCAGCAGCTGACACAGTGATGTCAGTCTTTGATGAATGACTGAGCCCATTTGAAACAGAACAATGTCGTGACATCAGGAGTCCAGTCACTTCGGAGGCAACCTACAAATGGCCTAGCCCTTGAACTTGCAGGCAGGACAACAGATGGGCCCTGGGCACAGCTGGACGGCAGCCATGGAGTGCAGAGTTCCCACCCAGCACGGGAGGTCGATCTGATCTGAAAACATTTCCGGGAAGAAGTATTCAGAATAGAAGAGAACAGGGTGACATCAGCCCGCCTCGGTGCCAAGCTGGGTGGAGGGAGGAGCTGCATAGCAGGGGCAGGACCATCTGTGCGGGGAGCTTCCCGCACCTGGCTCCCAGAGGCAGGAATGGCCACCTCCTTCCCTATAGACGGCCCCACCCGAGTAAGGCCTGCAGGCGGAGAACCCAAAGTAGCAAAGGTTGAGAGGTGGGACCTTGTTTCTCCTTCCCTGTGTGGGGTACGTTATTCTCTACCGGATACATAAAGTTAAGTAAATGCAATAAAATAAGATTTAAAAATATTGAAATCAGGTTGAAGGAGAAATAAACTGACTGCTTCGTTGAGGCCAGACAGAAAGGGAATATGCAAAAGGATACACCACGAGGCCCTTTGTGTTTGCCCAAAGTAGGCTGCTGGTTCAAGTACTGCGCTTCCTAGCACTGAAGCAGAGAGAGATGTGTGATTTTGGAGAGTCGGGGGTCCATGAAATAAAGGACCAGTGCTCAGGAGCACCCCCCTCTTTCAAGGCACTGTGGTCCACGAGACATTCCTCTGGGCACTCTCATCAAGACCTGAGTGGTGTGGTGGCCACGTGGCCCGTGGTCTCCCACAGCAAGCACCATGGGGATTTCCCGGGCTGCTGCTGCCTGTGATAAATGGCCCTCATACAAGGGCATGGCGCCCCAGACAAGCGGAACAGTGGGTCTGCATCCACAGCTCGCTCTCTCTCGCTGCTATGAGAGAACGACAGCTCATTTAGAACCGTGTTTTCCCAGCCGTGTCCCCAGAAACTCCAGTGATGTTAATAAATGGTCCTGGAGAGTAAAAGAGAAACCAGAAACTTCTTGCTTCCAATGTTAAATACGTCGGAGGAGGAGGACTGGTTAATCTGACAGTGCACGGGTCCGTAACAGAGGATGCCGGAGGGCCTGTGCGAGACCTGGAGGCCCTCAGCCCACCTGCCATCATGCACGCTGCTGCACGCACGAGTCGCCACTCACATCTGTTCAGCCACACATTTTTTTATCCGTGATCTTTTATGCAATGTACATTATACATTAATCATGAATCAGATTTCCGTCATTCCTTGCAGCAAGGAATTTGTCTACAAAGCCAGTTTTCATAGCTTTCATCTAAGCGCCGTGGCTCATGGTGTTCTGCTAGCTTAGTGTAGTGTGGAAAGTGTTCTCAGAGCAAGCAGACCTGGAGCTGCCGATGCAGAGAGGCAGTGTTCCAGACGCAGCACCGGCAGAGTGTCCGGAGTTGTGGTCTTGAACGAGGTGCCCATGAGGACCCCTGCACGGACCATGTAGGGTGAGCCTTCTCTGATGAAATCCTGGGCACCCACCAAAGCGGTGCCCCGGAGAGTGTCCCCCACAGCTCCATCACCTCATAGAACAGGGCCTGTGGGACCAACCCCAGGTGACAGGTTCAGTTTGCATTAAAGAGGATGAAAGGTTTATCTTTGTGGACATGGAAGGGTGTTCTATGGGGACATCTTTCATCTTTAGGTAACTTCTGAAAAGAACTGCATCTGTTGGATAGCAATCACAACCAAAACCAGTTATTTCGTCGTTACTCCGGGCCAGGTGTATGCTGAGCCATGTGCCTGCATTGTTTTCCTTACTCTCATCCAAGAAACTATCAAGGACATATTATTATTATTCTCTCTCTCTTTTTTTGGGGGGAGGGGAGACTGAGACCCACAAGGAACAATTTCTTGATGAGAACGTTAAGCTGGCAGCAGGATTTAGGTCAGGTTATACAGATCATTCTGAAGCCGTTTGCAGCCTTCTGGTTCTGGAATATTTTGTGGACTCTAGGCGTGTAATTAACTATAGGTTTGGGCCAAGGGAGGTAAATATGCACATTCTTGAGTTTTCCTTTTGTCTTTCAGCCTGTGAAGATGGATATAGGCTTGAAAATGAAACCTGTATGAGGTAGGCTCCATGTTCATTTATTTATTTATTTTTTTTATTTTTTATTTTTTATTTTTTTTTGACAGGCAGAGTGGACAGTGAGAGAGAGAGACAGAGAGAAAGGTCTTCCTTTGCCGTTCGTTCACCCTCCAATGGCCGCCGCGGCCGGCGCACCGCGCTGATCCGATGGCAGGAGCCAGGAGTCAGGTGCTTTTCCTGGTCTCCCATGGGGTGCAGGGCCCAAGCACCTGGGCCATCCTCCACTGCACTCCCTGGCCACAGCAGAGGGCTGGCCTGGAAGAGGGGCAACCGGGACAGAATCCGGCGCCCCGACCGGGACTAGAACCCGGTGTGCCGGCGCCGCTAGGCGGAGGATTAGCCTAGTGAGCCGCGGCGCCGGCCGGCTCCATGTTCATTTATTCTGATGGGTTTGATGCAAGTCTTACTGGAAATAGACTCAATTGTTTCTTTCGAGATCTGAAAGTAACTCTTACTCCCTTTTCTTTGCGGATTTATAGTTGCCCATTTGGCCTTGGTGGTCTCAACTGTGGAAACCGTAAGTACAGAAGTGGGGCCCTTCCCCCGCCCGCCCCTTGTCAGTGCACACGGTGCTCTCTCCTTCCATTTCCCTCACGTTTGATGCCGCTGCCCCCCAGGTCCTTGCTGGGTGGCCTGCCTGGCGTTGTCCAGGGGCTCAGGCTCTGGGAGGGGAGATAAAGTCTCTGGATCGCCTGACTCTGCCGAGTATTGAACAGGCAGGGAGTCTGACATCTGCAGGCACGGACCGCACTCAGCGCAGAATGGAAGGACACCCTGGGACTTCTTGGAGGGGCTGGGTTTGGAGCAAGGCTTAGAAAGAGTCTGGCTTGCAGGTGTGGGGAGACAGGGACATCCCAGACTGAGGGAAACACCTTCAGGCCTGGGGCAGCCAGGGGCCGTGGTGTTGTGGGGACAGTTTATAATGGCTGGAGTATACATAGAGGAAGGCAGACGGTGGTGGGTTGAGTTGGCAAAGTGTCTGGGGACCGAACTGCAGGGGCTTTGAACCTCAGGCTTGGAGTTGAGGCTGTGGTGGTGACCAGCGGGAGCTGCCAGGGTTGGAAAACAGGTGGCTTAAGGCGGGTGAGCTGGGCTGCAGTGAGGACGAGGCTGGACAGAGAACCTGGGCGCGGGTGGGAGGCTTCCCTGTGCTTCCAGCGAGGGCCCGGGCCTGGAGACCAGCGCCAGGCTGGTGCTGACGGCAGGCATGCTGTTGTCACACCTGACTCAGTTACTTGAGAAAAGCACCTGTGATTCAGTGACGATATTTTTTCCCACTGATGCTTTTCTTATTTTGAGACATTAGAAATTGAAGTGACCTTCAAAATTATGAAAGAAATTTTGGGAGCTAGGATATGATGGGCTGTAATAGGAATAATTAACAGTCAAATCTTTATTGCAACTTTGTCCTCCATTTTACAGATGAGAGGGCCAGTGGTTCATATTCTAAGTACACGTGGTTTTATTTGATGTGTATAAAAGCCCCTCGTCTCTTGCCCAATGGGATGCCTTACTTTAAATATCCTCAGTGGTATTGTCATTGTTCATAAAGCTTTTCTGTTAGCAAGTTTCATTCTGGGACTTTTAGTGAGCATAAATAAAAATAAAACAAATTCAATATTAGGTACAAAACTGATGTAAATTACCTTGGCGTCCCCAGCAAGAAGCTACTCTCAGGCTAGAGTCCAGAGACTTAGAGCTACATATCTGGTCAGGACAATGATGGGATTGGTCACCTAGATTATCCTGACTGCAGACGGTCAAGAGGTTACCATAGGTCGGCTCAGACGAGGGAGACATTTCCAGAAGCAAATATGTTTAGTCATTTGAGTAGAAAGGGAGGGACCCACAGAAACACTTTATAAAAAAGATTTATTTGTTTGAAAGCCAGAGTTAGTTACAGAGAGAGAGGGGAGAGAGAGAGGTTTTCTATCCAGTGGTTCACTCCCCAGATTGTTGTGAAATCCAGGGCTGGGCCAGGCCAAAGCCAGGATCTAGGAGCTGCTTCTGAGTCTCCCACGTGGGTGCAGGGGCCCAAGCACTTGAGCCATCCTCTGCTGCCTTCCCAGGAACATTAGCAGAGAGCTGAATGGGAAGTGGAGCAGCTGGGTCACGAACCAGGGCTGTTATGGGATGCCAGTGCCACAGGCAGCACCTTTACCTGCTACGCCACAGTGCCAACCCCAAAATGCTTAAAGTAACAGCCTGTGGCCACTGAGTGGTGGGTGAGCAGCCCTGAACTCTGCAGCTGTCCCTCAGGATGCCGTAAGACTCCATTTAAGATAATATTACTGCTTTTTTTTTTTTTTGGACAGGTAGAGTTAGACAGTGAGAGAGAGACAGAGAGAAAGGTCTTCCTTCTGTTGGTTCACCCCCCAAATGGCTGCTACAGCCAGCGCTGCACTGATCTAAAGCCCGGAGCCAGGTGCTTCTCCTGGTCTCCCATGCGGGTACAGGGCCTAAGCACTTGGGCCATCCTCCACTGCCTTCCCGGGCCACAGCAGAGAGCTGGCCTGGAAGAGGAGCAACCGGGACAGAATCCGGCACCCCAACTGGGACTAGAACCCGGGGTGCTGGTGCCACAGGCGGAGGATTAGCCTAGTGAGCCACGACACCGGCCCTTAATGCTTTTTTAAAAAAAAAAAGATTTATCTTTTTGATTTTTTTAAAAGATTTATTTATTTATTTGAAAGTCAGAGTTACGCAGAGAGAGAGAGAGGTCTTCCATCCACTGGTTAACTCCCCAGATGGCCACAACAGCCAGAGCTGCGCCTATCTGAAGTCAGAAGCCAGGAGCTCTTCCAGGCCTCCCACGCGGGTGCAGGGGCCCAAGGACTTGAGCCATCTTCTACTGCTTTCCCAGGCCATAGCAGAGAGCTGGATCGGAAGTAGAGCAGCTGGGACTCGAACTGGCGCCCATATGAGATGCTGGCGTTTCAGGCCAGGGCATTAACTTGCTACGCCACAGTGCTGGCTCCTATTAAAGCTTTTAAAAAATCACTTGGTAGATGAGCCAGTTTCTCAACTAAGTTCAGGGTCTTTGTGTTGTTATGTTCAGTTATGTTCAGAGAATTTCCATATAGGAATGCCTTTTTTTCTTTTTTCTTTTTTTTTTGGGGGGGGGGCAGGCAGAGTTAGACAGTGAGAGAGAGAGAGAGAAAGGTCTTCCTTTTTCCGTTGGTTCACCCCCACAAATGGCTGATCTGAAGCCAGGAGCCAGGCGCCTCCTCCTGGTCTCCCATGCGGGTGCAGGACCCAAGCACTTGGGCCATCCTCCATTGCCCTCCTGGGCCACAGCAGAGAGCTGGACTGGAAGAGGAGCAACCAGGACAGAATCCGGCGCCCCAACCGGGACTAGAACCTGGGATGCCAGTGCCGCAGGCGGAGGATTAGCCAAGTGAACCGAGGCGCCGGCCACTTTCTTTTTTTTTTTTTTAAGAAGTGTTTATTTGAAACGCAACATGGGTGCCTGTGTTGTAGTAGTGGGTAAACCCGCCACCTGTGATGCCAGCATCCCATATGGGCTCCAGTTCATGTCCTGGCTGCTCTACTTCCAATCCAGCTCCCTGTTAATGGCCTAGAAAATAAGAACATGGCCCAAGTGCTTAGGCCCCTGCTACCCTCATGGAAGACCTGGAAGAAGCTCCTGGCTTCTGCCTGGCCCCAGTGTTGGGTGTTGCAGCCATCTGGGGAGTGAAACAGTGGATGGAAGACCTCTTTCTTTCTCTCTCTCTGCCTTTCCCTCTCTGTGTAACTTTCAAATAAATAAATAAATCTGAAAAAAAAAAAAAGGCAATGTGACAGAGGGAGAGAGAGAGACATTTTCCATCTGCTGATTCTCCAAATGCCTGCAACAGTCAAGTTTGAACCAAGCTTAAGCCAGGAGCCAGGAACTCCAAACAGGTCTCCTCCATGGTTGGGTGGCCATCACCTCTTGCTTCCTAGGTGCCTTAGCAGGGAGCTGGATTGGAAGTAGGGTAGCTGGGACTCTAACTGGTTCTCCAGTACAGGGTGCAGGCGTCCCCAACAGTCCCTTAGCCTGCTGTGCCACAACATTGGCCCCGCGTGTGAACCTTTCTAGTTCTATGTGGCGCCGATGATTTTTTTTTCCCCTCAGGAGATTGGTAAATACTGTATGTCTGGAGATGCTATCCCCCTACATCCGTCTGCTATTCTTTAATAACCTGTGTCGGAGAAAAGTCAAATTGGCCTCATTGTGTTTATGGGGCCCTGGAAGGAGCCAGGACTTCTCTTTGATCCCAGAGACTGCCTTTTCCTCCCGCTTTGTCCCAGTCACCATCCTTACGTCCAGCAGAGGGCAGACGCCTGTCTGGACGGCTAGGTCCCAGCCACCTTGTGTAATGGGCAGCTTATCATTACAGTGTGGTGACTCCTGAGAGCTCTGTGATGCTGTGTGAATATCACTTTATGACATGATATCTCCATGAGCTGCAAAGCAGTTCCCAGTGTCTGATAATATTTGATGAGTCATTATTTACCATAATACTTTATACATGGAGCCACTTGCCACCTGCTTCCTTATCTGAGGTCTGACCAGGCCTGGGTGCTATGTAAGGAATCAGGAATACCAGGGGACTGGTGTTGTTGTGCAGTGGGTTAAGCCACCACCTGGGATGCCAGCACAGCTTGTCAAAGCACTGATTTTAGTCCTGGCTGTTCCACTTCCTGTCCAGCTCCCTGCTAATGTACCGGGGAAAGTAGCAGGAAACGGCCAAATGCTTGGGCCCCTGCCACCCATGTGGGAGACCCAGCTGGAGCACTGGGCTTCTGACTTCAGCTTGGCCCAGTCCTTGTTGCTGGAACCATTTGGGGAGTGAACCAGCAGATGGAAGATCTCTCCTTGGAACTGCATTTCAAATACATAAATAAGTCTTTAAAAACAGATCTGGACTTCGTCCACAGTGACCTTGATAGAGCTTGGGGAGTGTGGACCCCTCATTCGTTTGTGCCCTTGTGCCGGACGGCAGGGGTCTGGCTGCCTACCACTGTTGCTCCTGCTGTTGCCCCTAGAGACAGTTGGCACCTTACTGGCGCTGGGACCCAGGCTGGATTTTGCCACAGGCAAGAGGTGCTGCTTTCTCAGGCAGACTTCCTGGGGCCCTCGACCCAAGTCCAGTGAGGGAGGCCGATCCAGCCAGGTACACACTCCTGTGTCCCTTACTGCTGCACTCCTCACAGTCGTCAATGCCAGAAGGTTCCGGCTGAGGCGTAATGTGTGCCCTGCCTTTGTCAGTGTTTGTCCTTGTTCCTCAGAGACTCTCCTTCAAACTGGGAAGGGGCAGACCAGCCCTCCACCCAGGTCTTCAGGCCCTGAAGGAACGCAGGCCCCGTTGGCGTGGCCGAGCCAGGGCCACCAGGTCTACCCTGGCCTTAGCGCTGCTCTCCCCGTTCTTTCCTTCCCTTGCAGTCTGTGTCTCGTTCTGCCCCAGGTTCCCACAGTTCTGTCTGCTCCCGCCATTTGTCAGATGGCCCCACATTTGTTGTGATTCAGGGGCCTCTCCTGGCCTGCTGCCACCCCTTTTGTGGGCATGTATGTCTCGTGTGTCTCTTGGCGCTCACGAAGCCACGTGACTTCCCCCTCACGGTTTTATAATATCTGCCATGGTGCTGTGGTTTGCTTCACCTTTTCCTCTTTTTCAAATAGGTTAAGTGCATGCCCACTAATTTTTCTTTCATTAAGAAAACTCAGTTTAATCAGATAGTAGACATAAGGGAAGACAAGAGCTGAAGTACCCAGTCTCGTCGCCCGTTGCACATCCTCTTTCCTTGCTGCTCAGGGCGGCCCCGGGGCCAGCAGCATCCATATTCCCCAAGAGCTGTTGGAAGTGAAGAATTTCAGGCTGATCTTCTCAGACCTCCCGAAGCAGAATCTGGAGGGTAACCAGGCTCAGAGACTGGGTCAGTCTGCAGACTGCATGCTTAGGAAAGTTTGAGCACTGGTATTATATATCTTTCCAGAGATAAGTATGTGTGTATCTTCAAAAAAGTTATTTCTTTATTTGAAAGAGAGGGAGAGGCAGAGAGAAGATCTTGCATCCACTGGTTTGCTCCCCAAGTGGCCACAATGGCCAGGGCTGGGCCAGAAGCCAGGAGCTTCTTCCCAGTCTCACCCGTGGGTGGCAGGGGCCCAAGCATTTGGACCATCTTCTGCTGCTTTCCAAAGGAGCATTAGCAGGGAGCTGGATCAGAAGTGGAGCAGCCAGGACATGAAATCACAGGCAGGGGTTTAACCCACTACACCACAATGCCAACCCCTGTGTGTTTCTTTTCAAGAGAAATTGTATGTCACTGAACACACTGTTTTGTAACCTGCTTTTAAACCTAGTAAGCTGTAGGATGTTTTTATTTACATAATTCCATAATATTACTTTAAAAACATGCTATTTATTTTCATCTACTTGAGAGAGCAAGAGAGAGTTGGAAACACACACACACACACACACACACACACACACAGATCTTCCATTCACTGGTTCACTCCCTAAATGTCCAAAACCGCCAGGGCTGGTCCAGGCCAAAGCCAGAAGCCCAGGACTCCACCCAGGTCTCCCGTGCATGTGGCAGGGGCACAAGCACTTGAGCCATCATCTGCTGTCTCCCAGAATGCATCAGCAGGAAGCTCTGTTGGAACGTAGAGGTGCTAGGACCCACACCAGCACTTTGATCGGAGATACAGACATTCCTAGTGGTGTCTTAGCCCACTGCCCCACAATGCCATTTTTGATAGTTCTATATTATAGTGTAGTTTACTTAAGCATTGCCCTCTTGCTACCTTTTCAAAGTCTTTTTTATGTCCCCATACTTAAGCCATTGTTGTGTTTTATAACTGTTATCATCCTGTGATTACAGAGCTTATGTGATTTTCCTAGCCAGCTTTCCTCTGGCCACAGGCATTGTTATCCGAGGTTCTTTCCTATTCACCACATGTCCTTTTGTAGGCCACTCTGCCCACTCAGAGGTTCTGCATCTCTTTAGTGGGGACTCCCTGCCCGAGTGAGGCCAGGGAGGCTTTAGAGCCTGCCTTTCCCACTTACAGTCCTCTTCCCGTGGCACCAGAATACGCCCCACACCTACTTGTCCTGCTGCCTCTGCCCCCCCAGCCGAGGACCGCCCCCTCACTGTCGTCCCTGTTGGCATTTCTGAAGAGTCCAGGCCTGTTCCCCTGAATGCCTTGTGATCTCCTCTTTCTGCTTGGTTCCTTGTTTCTTGCAAAAATAAAAAAATAAAAAAAATTAATAGTTGCTGTCGTACAGCCCTAACTTATGCACTTGATGTTTGTCTTTCTGGAGACCTCTGTCATTGCTGCCTTTATCATGGAATAAATAAATCATGTTAAATGTGAAAAACCAACCCACTGTCCCGCAGCGGCAGCAGTATAAATGATCATTTAATTGTGCTCACCCTATTGTTGCATCAGGCTGTGAAACGATTCAGAGCCGTGGAGATGCTGTGTGTTGGCAGGAGTCAGTCCAGACGAGCATCCAGGAGGAACCTGTAGCTGCCTGGGAGGAAGGAGGGAGGACTGATTACCCAGACATCAGGTGGAAGTCTTAGCTCAGAATGGCCCTTTCGTTCCATCGTGACCGGCCTCCGCTCCATCCGGAGGGAAAGGAAGCGGGCTTTGCAGAGAGGAGAGGGCTGTTCTCCGTCTGCTCTCTCCCCGAGGAGGGACTCTGATGAGACGGAAGGGGCAGAGTCACGTGGGAAGTTGTTACGGTGGAAGGCCGAAGGCACGGGCTACGTCCACACACAGACTGCCAGAGGGCGCAAGGGAAAACAAAAAAGAATGCAGTGATCACAGATGGGAAAAGGCGGCATTCTCACCACACATCACCGATGAGCTCACGGAGGGGGAAAGTGAGGAGCACTGAGTGAATTGTAAGATAAAACCCATGTGGCTACTTAGAAAGTTCTGTAATCAAGAGTTTTATGGGAAGACGTATTGGCTGGTTAAGATTCTTCTGGATCAAATTAGCCTAGGTGGTTTAACAACAAGGAGTTTATTGGAAGGGCCGGCAGGAGGCAGGCACTTGCGGGGAGCCCTGGCAGCTGGAGGTAGGGCTGTCTTTTCAGGGCATGTGAGCGTCATCTGGTCTAGGCATCTCCCCTTGGTCTTTGCTGTGTGTGTCTGCCACTGGCTTTCTCTCCTTCCCAGACCACATGGTGGACAACAGGGCCACTGAACAGCTCTTGAGTGTCTGTCACTGGTTCAGCATTTTGACATTTTGGGAGAGAAGGCTCTCTCTCTTTCCCACTTTGAGACCCCTGGGAAGGAAGGAATTGGTCCAATTTGTATCATGTGCTTATTCCCACCCAATCAGCTGTGGTCAGGGATGGTATTGGAGTTACCAACCCCATGGCAGATGGAGGGAGGCGAACAGTTCCTTAAAGGGGGTTGACTAGCAGACAGTCCAGAAGGTTCCACCCAAATAAACATTTGAACAAAAACAAATGGAAGGCCTAAGGCCCAGAATAGGTTGGTTTGATGAAGAAAACACTAGCAGTGATGGCAGAGTGTCAGGCTGTGAAGGGAAAGGGGAAGAAGTGGCCATTGCTTGAGAGTTTTGCTGACAAATGTCAGGAGGAAACTAGGACTAAAAATTCCAAGTTCTTCATTTCAGAAACTCTTTTTCCCACTAGAAGGGATGGGACAGACAAGCCTGACCCAACATTCACTGCTTTCTGTCTCAATAAATACTCAGAGTACCTGTGAATCCAGTTAACGTTACAGTTGGCATTGATTCAAACTGTATGCACTTCTCCATCATAATAAACCTAGAGCCAGCACCTCAGTTTTAAAGATAAGTTGTGGAATGCATAGAAACAGATCCGTGGTGATTTTGTCCATAACTTACTGTAAGTCTGCAGTGACATAGCTGTCAAAAAACATCAAATGTACTGTTAAAATTGTGTACAGGGTACTGCAAAGGTTCATGGGAAATTTGTTAGGAAAAAACTACATGATTTCAAGGTTTATTTTACATTAAATAAACTTATCTTTTAATGCCATTTTCCACAAACTGAAGTTCTCCATTATATACAAATATATATTGGGATTTCTAGATTTTGAGGACGTATGTGTATGTCTGAAAAAAAAAAAGCACAAAGGAGAAAGTAAAAGTTAGGTTAAGCTGCTGCTCAGAATGCCCATGTCCATGTCCGAGTGCTGGTTGAAATCCTGGCTACTCCACGCTTCTGATCCAGCTTCCTGTTAATGTACTTAGGAGGCAATGGATGATGGCCCAGGTACTTGGATTCCTGCCACCCACATGGGAGACCTGGCTCCTGTCTTCATCCTGGTCTACTCTTGGCTGATGCTTCCATCTGGATAGTGAACCAGTAGATGGAAGATCCATCTCTCTGTCTCTCCTCCTCTCTCTGTCACTCAGCTTTTCAAACAACTGAATAAGTCTTAAAATGAATAAATCTTCAAAACAAAACCGGGGAGTCTAACTCAGGGCTGCCTGTTTTAACTGACTCAAGCATTTTTAAAATCTGTTCTCATCATCAAGTAAAAGAAGTTAAACAACAATTAACACCAAAGGGTGGGAAGTGACCAAGAAAAGATTCTGTGTTTTCTCCAGTACTTTTTAAAAATCAAGTCTCCTGAGGCATAATTTATACATGATAAAGGGCCTCCACCCTAAGTGAGAAAAAAGGGTCTAAATCTTAGAACAGCTATTTTTTTTTTTTTTTAGATTTTTATTTATATATTTGACAGGTAGAGTTAGACAGTGAGAGAGAGACAGAAGGGTCTTCCTTCCGTTGGTTCACTCCCCAAATGGCCGCCACGGCCGGTGCTGCGCCGATCCAAAGCCAGGAGCCAGGTGCTTCCTCCTGGTCTCCCATGCAGGTGCAGGGCCCAAGCACTTGGGCCAACCTCCACTGCCCTCCCGGGCCACAGCAGAGAGCTGGACTAGAAGAGGGGCAGCCGGGACTAGAACCCAGTGCCCACATGGGATGCTGGCACCGCAGGCGGAGGATTAACCAAGTGCACCACCGCGCCAGCCCCAGAACAGCTATTAATAAGATGGACTCATTAATTATCTTTTTCTCCTTTTACCCTGGGTGGTTGACAGTGTGGTTGACAGTGTCCTCAGGGGCCTGACTGCAGGTAGAGTTTAGGAGCCACCTCTCTAGCAGTGGCTGAGAAGGGGGAGCCCCTCTCAAGCCAGGGCAGATGCAGAGCCAGCCATGCAGGGTCCCTTGCCGGAGTCCAGGGAGAGGGAGGTGAGGCCAATGCCCAAGGTGGGGCAGGAGAGGAGACTGTCCTTTGGTATCCATCCATATTTTCCTTACCTCCTGCCAATCCATCTTTTGTAGCCTACCAGCTCATCACGGTGGTGATCGCAGCAGCGGGAGGTGGGCTGCTGCTTATTCTGGGCATTGCATTGATTGTCACCTGTTGCAGGTAAGTGATGAGCGTTCAGATACTCGTTCTGTGTCTTTGCCTGTGCCTTGCAAGTGTCACTTCTTACTTTAAAGAATATTTGAAATGGTTTATAGTATTAAATCCTAATGTGTGTCTGAACCTTTAAAAAAAAAGGAGCAAGGGAAATTTATGACAGTTGGTACCTTCGAAGGGAAGTACATGGAACTTTACTTTTTTATTTAAGAGGAACAGCCAAAAAGCACAATCAACAAAAGAAAAAAGAGAGAAATTGGACTTCATCAATATTACAAACTTTTGTGCTCCGAAGGTCACTATCAAGAAAGTGAAAAGACAGCCCCAGAATGGAGGAAAACGTTTGTAAATCATATGCAGGGCCTTCAAAAAGTTCACAGAGATATGCATAAACTTTTTCAAACTATTTATTTATTTTAAAGATTTATTTATTTATTTGAAAGTCATAGTTACACAGAGAGAGAAGGAGAGGCAGAGAGAGAGAGAGAGAGAGAGGTCCTCCATCCGCTGGTTCACTCCCCAGTTGGCCGCAACAGCCAGAGCTGTGCTGATCCGAAGCCAGGAGCTAGGAACTTCCTCTGAGTCTCCCACGCATGTGCAGAGGCCCAAGGACCTAAGCCATCTTCTACTGCTTTCCCAGGCCATAGCAGATAGCTGGATTGGAAGTGGAGCAGCTGGTACTTGAACTGGCGCCCATATGGGATGCTGGCTCTGCAGGCAGCAGCTTTACTCACTATGCCACAGCGCCAGCCCTTATTTATTTATTTATTTATTTATTTATGAGAGAGCAAGAGAGATCTCCACTGGTTCACTTCCCAAATGTCTGCAACAGCAGGGGCTAGGCCAAGCCAAAGCCAGGAGCTGGGAACTCAATCCAGGTCTCCTGTGTGGGTGGCAGGGGCTCAGCTACTTGAGCCATTGCCTACTGCCTTCCAGGGTGCACAGTAGCAGGAAGCTGGAATGGGAAGTGGAGCCAGGACTCAACCCAGGCCCTGTCATAGGAGCTGAGGGCATCCCAGGGCAGCATTTTAAGCACTGCACCAAGCACCTGACCATCCATTACCTTTTAATACATTTTCCATGAACTTTTTAAGGTACTTTCAGGGACATGTATTTAGAATATAAAAAGAACACTTACCACTGAAGAGTAAGAATACAATTTAATTTAAAAATAGGCAAAGGATTTGAATAGCCACTTCTCCACAAAGGGTATTCAAATGGCGAGTAAGCACTTGGAAGGGTGCTCAGCGTCATTAATCATCTGGGAAATACAAATCAGAACCACCCTGAGACACCACTTTACACCCCTAGGAAAAGCAAACAAACAACTCTTGGTAAGGATGTAGAAAAATCTGGGGTCCGGTTCTGTGGCATAGGGGTAAGGCCACCGCCTGCAATGCTGGTGACCCATATGGGCGCTGATTTGAGTACTGGCTGCTCCACTTCCAATCCAGCTCTCTGCTATGGCCTGGGAAAGCAGTAGAAGATGGCCCAAGTCCTTGGGACCCTGCACCCACGTGGGAGACCTGCAAGAAGTTCCTGGCTCTTGGCTTCAGCCATTGTGGCCAGTGGGGAGTGAACCAGCGGATGGAAGATCTCTCTCTCTCTCTCTCTCTCTCTCTCTCTCTCTGCCTCTCCTTCTCTCTCTCTGTAACTCTGTCTTTCAAATAAATAAATCTTTTAAAAAAATCAGAACCCGTATACACTGCTGATAGAAACAAAATGATACATTCACTTTGAAGAAGTCTACAAGTTGAATACAGCACTTTCACTCTTAGGTATATACCCAGGGGAAATGAATTCATATGTTCACACAAAAACTTGTACTCATATGATTGTTCATAGCAATGTCTTTCATAATAGCCAAAAGGCTAAAAACAACTCCCATGTTTATCAACTGATGAGTAAATAAATAAAACAGGATGTATTCATGTAATGAAGTATTATTCAGCCAAAAAAGGGAAAGAAGCTATTATGCGATCCTACTGATAAGAATTTTCTAAAATAAGCCAGTCTAAATAGAGACACAAAGTACATTAGTAGTATTGCCTAGGGCTGTGATGGTGGAGTGAGGCAATAGGAGAGACCTGAGGAGTGATGACTAAGGGGCCTGGGGCTACTTTTGGGGGGTGATAAAGTTGTCTTAAAATTGTGATGATGGTTGCGCAATTCTGAACATACTAAAAGCCAGTAAATGAGTAAATTGATGGTAAGTGAATTGTATCTCAATGAAGCTGTGTGTATATAGTCTATAGAGAGAAGCAAACCAAGAGAAAGAGGGAATTGACTTTTTTCGTGATTATTCAAATAAGAGGAGAGTAAGACCTTTGATTTAGGATGATAATTAATGGTAGGAATAACAGGTGGAGGAAGCCTCCCAAAATAGCAAGTTAGCTCTTCTACCATTGACTTAAGGCTATTTCAAGATCTCTTCTGTCCCCAATAAGGCCACAGAGAACAATTTGCCCTAACTGCCCATTTAGGAATGCAGGCCTTACAGTCTAGCCTTTGCTTATCATTTCCTAAAGTGCCATCAGATCATCAAAGATCAACCGTGTGAGTGGAAATAGACTTCTGGGTATGAGACGAAGCAGTTACCCAGAGGGACAGAGGCTGAATGCTCGGGGGTGCAGCCTCACGTTTGCTGTGTGTCTGTGTCATGTGGTGTGGCCGTTCCAGGAAGGTTGACTGGGAAGGGAAGGTAGTTATGAACCAGTAAGTCATTACTTAGGGACTGGACTGCCCCACTCACCAGGGAGCAGCACAGCGAGAGTCTGTTTTGAAATTGCACCAAGGGCCAACACCTAAGCCACACGCTGGATGTTTGGTTTTATTATCCTCAAGTCACTTTGTATGTTCGCCGGGAAATTCACTTATAGGAAAGTGAGATAGAAGGAAGAATCTTCAGACTATCTTATCCAAGGCAAATCTGACTTAAAGTGTCTGATCATAGGCCCGCTAGATAGGTGAAGAACGCATCGTCCAACATTGCTAGTAGTGAAATGTCACAGGATTTTTCTGACCTGCTGAAATGAGAATGGGTGTAGGTCTATAAGTAGGTGGGCTTTTTGGGGCAAATAAATCATCCTGTCTTTATGATTTGTAAAGTAGGAAGAGCACTGCCTGGGAGGGTGAGAGGCCTGACTTTGAGTCCCAGCTTTGCTGGTAACAAAAGGCGGCCCAAGGGGGACAAGTTGGGTCTCTTTACTGAGCCCCAAAGCTGCTGACTCAGTAGACCTGGGGAGGCCCACTCTGCCCACCCTTGTGAGTTCTGACGCTTGGGAGGATGGGAGCCTGGACTAGCCTTGTTAAGGGCCTCTGGCTGCAGCGTGCTGTGCGCTTGGGACTCCTCTTTCCCAGTCACAGTGACCCCTGTCCTCCACAGAGGCTTCAGTCTGCTCCTCTGCAGCTGTCTGTGACCTCCTGGCCCTGACGATCTGGCCCCTGCAAGGGATTTTTCGCATCTTTGTAAAAATTGTTTTAGGCAAATAATAAAAATAATGACAGTAGTAACACCCCACATTGGGCAACTTACAAAGAAACGTGATGGTGACTTTCAGTCTGAGTGAATGGTGAAGTGCTACGTGGTGCTCTCACAGATCCATTTCTTTACCAGAACCTATTCATAGAACTTTCTGAATATTTTTTATCCCGCAGAAAGAACAAAAATGACATAAGCAAGCTCATCTTCAAAAGTGGGGATTTCCAAATGTCCCCGTACGCTGAGTACCCCAAGAACCCTCGCTCACAAGAATGGGGCCGAGAAGCTATTGAAATGCACGAGAACGGAAGTACCAAAAACCTCCTGCAGATGACGGACGTGTATTACTCGGTGTGTATCCCCGCGCGCGGCGACCTCGGGTGCCATCGGCCCTGAGAAGCAGCGTTCCGTTTGTGGTGGTAGACGCACTCCCTGCTGCTGGTTGGGAGTTAAGAGGGTGGTGGCAAGGCCTCTCATTTGCAGCTTTCGTATTCAGTTTGCATCCTGTCTGTTGTGTATGGTATTTACTGATTTTGGTATTGAGCTATGAGGGCTATTTCCACATAGTACTTCAGTGGGATTTAGTGTTAACTTTCTTATTACTGAACTTGCTTTTAAGGTGTAGAAATGCAAACTAAAAGGAGGAGAAAGAACTCAGTGCTATTCAGCCCTTGGTCCATTTACCTTGTGCAGTTAAGTGAGTAAAACTGGGGTACAGAGGCATAAAGAGAACAAGTCAGTGTCGTCCTCCACAAGCGCACCTCACAAGGCCCACTGGATGGCGCACACGGTGGGGCTATGCTAACTCGCTCTGTCTAGCCCCGGACTGCTTCATTTGGAAAACAGGAGACCTTGAACCCTGGATTCTTGCGTTGCACGTTGAATTTAACCCAGGTGTTCGTGCCCCTGTGTACTGCCAGTTCAGTTCACGTTCCTCTGTGTCAACCATAAATCAGACACACATGGGGCTAACTGAGCTGGAAAATAAATAGGGGTCAGGTGACTCCTTGTGCTCTGTGGAGCTGTTTGAGATACAGCAATAAATCTGAAACCTTGCCCCATGGGGCCTTAATGAAGTACTAGACAATCATGTTCAGGAGCTATAGGCCCCCTGGTTGCCATGGGAGTTAGACAGGAGGATTCAGACTTTGGATGGGAGTGGCAGTTTTGTTGATGCTAACAAGTAGTTTCGATAGACCTTTTTTTTTTTTTTTTTTTTCAAAAATTTGAACCCAGAGAACAAGAAGAAATAAGGAAAAAGGTAAACACAGACACAGACACAAGCTTAGCTTTAAGGTACTTGCACTGATATTTCTGCCTACGGCTTTGCTTTTTCTAATTTTTCCTCTGTTGGTCAGGAAGTCCCTTTTGCTTTCCTAGCGGAAGCCATAATTGTCCAAGTCTGCCCCCACAGGCACATGTCCTTTGCTAGGTCCTGCTCAGCCACAGTGGGATGAAATGGCTTTGTAGGTCCGAGTTTCACTGATGTTTCCACGGCTTTGGCCTTAAGTAGGTCCAGTGCGTGCACACCATCTTCGTAGTAGGCTGAGCAGCCTGTAGAAGCAGAGCCCAAGCCTACAGTGTGAGACCGTCACCCGGGCAGAGGAGCCCCCCCCTCATGGTAGGCGCAGGTGTGGTCCAGGGGATCCCCGCATTGGGCTCTTAAATACTCCGGTTCATAATATGCAGCGTCTACTGGTGTGTTTCAGCTGGAAAGCATTTAGCTGTGTGCTCCTGTGAGCACCTCGGAGTAGCCTGGTACGAGTTTATTGTTTGGTTGGGTTTTTGTGTTTTTGTTGTGTTTTGTTTTTGTAGACCAGATGGTTGATTCATGACCCATTAAACTGGTATTGGATCAGACACCTGAGAATCACCAGTGGCCCCGGGAGGCAGGGGGGTGCTCACCATGTGGCCACTCTAGCAGTGGGAGTGGTGGTACCAGAAGCAGGTGGTGGAGTTTCCCTCAGCAGGGCGGTGGGTGGTGGAATGTGTATGCCATGGGCAGCTGAGGTGGGAGCCCTGCGGTGGCAATGGTGGTGGTGGTGGTGGGTGTGGGCATGAGCAAAGACGCAAGCCCCAAGGCAGCAGCAGTTGCTGACAGTATCTGGCTTAGAGCTTCTAACAAGGGGGTCGTGGGGCCCTGTGAAGTTCACGTCAGTTGTCTTCTGCTAAGTGCCAGGGAGACTTTAAAGCCAGTTATGCTCCACAGAGAAAGATACTTTAAAAAAACAAAAAACAAAAAAAGGTAAAATAGTATCAGTGAAAAGGATTGGCACCATGGCCAAATAGAGGTATTCAGTGCTATCTTCCTCTTCCACAAATTAGAATCAGAAAACCCAATAAAGAGCTGCACTTTGAAATGAGTGGAACTGGAACCCAGCAACAGAGAGACAGGAAACCTGTAAGACACAGGGACCTGACGTAGTGGCACAGAGTGGAATAAAGTGCACCAGACAACCACAGCCCTAGTTCCTCAGTCTGGGGAGTCCCAGCAGGACCCATCGCCATGGAAACTGGCAACTCCAGTGATGGGAACTCCATAGGCCCCACAGTCTTGGAGCCCAGTTAGGAGAGTTACATGGAGTCTGCATCCCAGCTTTGCTTCAGAGCCCAACTGCTGCCACACAGCAGTGTGTCGGGGGCAGAGTCATGCTGCCAGCCCATCATTGAGTGAGGGCATGCACCCTGTGCCAAGCCCTGCCTGCAGCCACAGCCAGCCCAGAGTTGTCCCTGAGCACCTCGGAGCCTGAGTGTACACATGCTGCACTAAGTGTTCCTAGAAGCCAACAGCTGCTACCGGACCTAAAGGCAGGCACTCTAAGCTGGATACTGCCGGTGACCCCTGCTGCCCTAGGGCTTACGCCTTTGCTAAATGCCCACCACCACCACCCACCCCAGGACTCCCACCTCAGCTGCCCCCAGTGTACACATTCCACACACCACACCCTCCTTGCTGAAGAAAACTCCACCACCTGTTGCTGGCACCACCACTCCCATTGTTAGAGTGGCCACATGGTGAGCACCCCCCACCACTGCAGTGTGTACATCTGCCTGGGCCACTGAAGTACCCCTTCCTCTACCTGGCTGTCAGAGTCACAAGCTCTTGGATGTCACCTCTGCAAGCGCAGCACCCAAAGCCATCGATTGAAGCCAGAGAAGCTATAGGGAGACCACACTAAGAGGCCACACGCAACTGGAATGAAAGCCATCATAGCCTGCCAAAGCAACCCCTTGTAACAGATAGACTCAGGAGAAAGCCACTACTGCAGAAGTTATCTTACGAAAGTGCTTGACACATCTGATCCACCTGATGTACAAATCTCAACATACGGCCACAAGAAATATAAAAACTAAGGTAGCATGGTGACTGCAAAGGAACTCAATAACTCTAGCAATAGACCTCAAAGAAGTGGAGATTGACATTCAGAAGAATGATTATAAGAGAACTCAGTGAGATAGAAGAGAATACAGATAGTTTAACAAAATTAGGAAAATGATATGTGGTATGAATGAGGAATTCAGCAGAGACAGAGATCTTATAAAGGAAACAAATATTAGAAATGGGAAAACTTAGGGCCGTTGCTGTGGCGCAGCAGGTTAACGTCCTGGCCTGAAGCGCCAGTATCCCATGTGGGTGCCAGTTCAAGTCCCAGCTGCTCCACTTCACATCCAGCTCTCTGCTATGGCCTGGGAAAGCAGTAGCAGTAGAAGATGGCCCAAGTCCTTGGGCCCCTGCACCCACATGGGAGACCCGGAAGAAGCTCCTGGCTCCTGGCTTCAGATCAGCACAGCTCCAGCCGTTGCAGCCAATTGGGGAGTGAACCCTTGGATGGAAGACCTCTCTCTCTCTCTCTGTCTCTCTCTCTCTCTCTCTCTCTCTCTGCCTCTCCTCTCTGTGTAACTCTTGACTTTCAAATAAATAAATAAATCTTAAAAAAAAAATAAAAGAAATGGGAAAACTCAGTAAATCAAATAAGAAATACAGCTGAAAGCCTCAACAGCGGACTAGATGAAGTAGAAGAAAGAACACCTGGACCTGAAGACAAGTCTTATGAAATATCCTATTAGACACAAACACATATGTAAGAAAAACAAAACAAAAGAATTAAGACAGCTTCTAGGAACTTTGGGACACCATTAAACAAATATTTGAAAATTAAGGGGGTTCCTGAAAGCAAAGAAAAAAGAAAGGCGTAGAAAACCTATTCAGTGAAATAATAGCTGAAAACTTCTTCACTCCTGGGAATGCTGTGGTCATCTAGATACAGGAGGCCCATGGGACCTCAAATAGACATGACTCAAAAAGATCCTTACGGCGGCATGTTACAGCCAAGCTGCCCAAAGTACAGCACAAAGAGAATTCTAAAAACTGCAAGAGAGAAGCTCCGAGTCACGTCTCAGGGCCCCCAGCTCTCCCCTGTTAGACTAGCGGCAGATTTCTCAGCAGAAACCTTACAGGCTGGGAGGAAACAGAATGCCCTGGTTCAAGTTCTGGAGGAACAAAGGTGCCAACCAAGAATACCCAGCAGAGATACCCTATGTACATGAATGAGAAATAAAGACTTCCCAAGACAAGCAAAAACTGAGGGGATTCATTGTCACTGCACTGGCCTTATAAAAGATCTTAAGAGAATCCTACATCCAGAAGCAAAATAAAGATAACTACTATTTATGGAAACATGTAAAAGTATAAAGCCCACTAGAAGAGCAGATAAACAAAAGAAAAATAGGAAAGAATCAAACCTTATCATACAGTAAACCACAAAGATAAACAACAGGAAAGGAAGAAAAGAACAAAGGATATTTAAACAAAAGAAGAAAGTTCTCTTAATGCTAGAACTTTGTTTTTACTTGCTGATAGTAACCTTGAGTGGAAACAGACTAAATTCTACCATTAAATGACCCAGTGGTATGCTGTCTACAAGAAATTCATTTCACTAGTAAAGACACATAGACCAAAAGTAGAAAAGAAAACATTCCATGCAAATGGAAACTAAAAACAAATAATCAGATAAAATAGATTTTAAGACAAAAACTGTAAAAAGACAAGACCAACTGAAGAAGATAGAACAATTGTAAATATATATGTTTCTACTGCTAAAATACCCAATTTTATAAAGCAAATACTAAAAGGAGACATAGGCTTCAATATATAGGATTTTTGAAAGGTCATGAAAAATGAATTTAAAAGATATGTATTTTTTGATGCAATAAAATTGAAATTCATGCATAGTTTATTCACAATATGCATTTTCCACAATCTTTGAGCACCTCTCCAATGCCCCACTTTCATCAATGGACAGTGTCCAAACAAAAAAAATCATCTATGCTAGACCTCATGGACATAGCAGACATTTAAAGAACATGTCATCCAACAGCTGCGGAGTAAACATTCTTTCCATCAGTACATGAACATTCCCCAGGACAGGCCACACATTAGGCCCCAAAAGTAATCTTAGCTAATTCAGAAAAAAATCAGCATTGTATTATGTATCTTTTCCAACCACAATGGAATAAAACTAGAAATAACAGGAAAAGAAACTTTAGAAGTTGTATAAATAACATGGCGCTATGGTGTAAAATAGATAGGGCTCATGTAGACATAAGTCATAAATGGACGGTACTAGGAAAAGGAAACTGAATCCAGTTATGGTGTTTAGGAGGTGGGCCCTGTGACCTCAGAGGTAGTTCTGTTAAGAGAGTTGATTACAAAAGCACAAGTCAAACCCAACCTTTGCTCTATGCTTCCTGGCACTCCATGTGATCCTCCTCAACTATTCCACCACTGCCATCTGTCCTCATCAGAGGCCAAACCAAAGGGATTTCCTGATCTTGGACTGTGAACCTCCAGAAAGAGCCGTGGGCCAAAGTAAAGATCTTTCCTTCTTAGGAGTTTGTCTTAGGTATACCATTGTAATGACAAAAAGCTCAAGAATACACATGGAGTTGAAACAACATGCTATTGAACAAATAATCACTCACAGAAAAAAAGTCAAAGGGCAAATTTTAAAGTTTATTGAAACATATAAAAGTTAAATACAACATGCCAAAATTTATGGGATACAGCAAAAGCAGTTTTAAGAGGTAAGTTTGGGGGGCCGGTGCTGTGGCATAGCGGGTAAATCTGCCACCTGAGATGCTGGCATCCCATATGGGTGCCAGTTCCAGTCCCGGCTGCTCCACTTCCAATCCAGCTCTCTGCTATGGCCAGGGAAAGCAGTAGAAGATGGCCCAAGTGCTTGGACCCCTGTACCTGCTTGGAGACCCGGAAGAAGCTCCTGGCTTCAGATCAGTGCCGCTCTGGCCATTGCGGCCATCTGGGGAGTAAACCAGCAGATGGAAGATCTCTCTCTTTGTCTCTACCTCTCTAACTCTGTCTGTCTTTCTATATATATATATATATATATATATATATATATATATATATATATATTCTACATATCTTCATGATAAAAACCCTGAATAAACTAGGTTTAGAAAGTATACATGACAAACTTGCAGGCAATATTATACTGAATGAGGAAAAGTTGAAGGGATTTCTTCCAAGATCTGGAACAAGACAAGGACATCCTCTCTCACTGATCTTACTCAATCTAGTGTTACAAGTTTTAGCCAGAACAGTTAGGCAAGCGAAGGACTAAAAGGCATGCAAATAGGAAGGGAGGAAGTCAGCTAATTCCTTTGTGCAGGTGATAGGATTCTGTGTACAGGGGAATTTACGGACTCCACCAAGGAACTGTTAGAACAAATCAATAAGTCAGTAAAGTTGCCGGATACAAAATCAACACACAAGAATCAGTAGCATTTTTATAATTAACTTGCTGGTAAAGAACTTGTAAGAGCATTTCCATTCACAATAATCACACACAGAAAAATAAAATACCTTGGAATAAATGTAATCAAGGATGTGAGGTCTCTACAGTGGAAACTAAAAAATACTGATGAAAGAAATTAAGAAGACATGCAGGAAATGGAAAGACTCCCATGCTCATGGATTGGAAGAATTAATATTGTCAAACTGTCAATACCACCCAAAATGATTTTCAGATTCAGTGCAATCCCCATCAAAATACCACGACATTCTTCACAGAACTAGGGGGAAAATTCCTAAAATTCCTCTGGAAAAAAAAAAATACCCCCAAATCACCAGAGCAGTCTTGAACAAAAGGAACACAGCTGGAAGTATGATAATAACTGATTTGAAGACATACTAGAGAGCCATAGTAACCCAAATAGATCCTGGCATGAAAACAGACACATAGACCAACGGAATAGGATAGAAATCTCAGGGAAAAACCCATGTGTCTATAGCCAAATGATTCTTGACAAAGGCAATGAAAATATACAGAGAGGGGCAGGCATTTAGCACATGGTTAAGACACTGCTTGGAACACCCACACGGGTTCAAGTCCCATCTCCGCTTCCCATTTAGCTTCCGGGTAACGTGCTCCTTGAGGGCAGAAGATGATGGTGCAGTACTTAGCTCCCTGCCACCTATCTGAGAGACCCTTATTGGATTCTGGTCTCCTGGCCTCAGCCTGGCCCAGCCCCAGCTATTGGTGGGCATTTGGGGGGTGAACCAGTAGATAGAAGATCTCTTTTTGTTCATGTGTGTGTATGTGTGTGTCTTTGTGTCTCTCTATTTCTCTGCCTTTCAAATAAAATGAAAACAAGTAAAACAAATAAACTTTTTTAAAAAAACATGCAGAGAAAAGACAGCATCTTCACTGAATTGTGCTGGGAAAACTGGCTCTCCATATAGAAACGCCCTAAACTTGACATTGCACTCCCATCTCTAATGACATACAAAAATCAACTCAAAGTTGATCAAAGGCCTGTATTTAAGACCTGAAACTATGCAACTACTAGAGAAAACATAAGGGACCAAGCACAGGAAATGAATCAAAAAATAGGCAAATGGGTTTGTACCAAACTGAGGACGGTTCTACACAGCAAAGAAAATAGTCAAGAGACAACTGACAGAATGGGAGAAAATATTTGCAAGCTATTCATCTGACAAAAGATTGATACCCAAAATATGTAAGAATCTCAAAACACTTAACAAAAATATAACAAGTGGGCATGTGATCTGAACAGACATTTCTCGAAGAGAGACCAATGGCTGATAAGTATGTGGGAAAATGCTCGATATCATTAGCCATCAGGGAAATGAAAATCAAGACCACAGTAAGAGATCATCTTACCCCAATTAGAATGGCTGTTATCAAAAGGACAACAACAGATGCTGGTGAGGCCGTTGATAAAAAGGAACTCTTACACTCTGTTGGTGGGAATAGAAATTAATAAGCTATTATGGAGAACAGTATGGGGTTCTTAAAAATCTGAAAATAGATCTGCCATATGACCCAGCCATCCCACGTCTGCGTGTACATCCAAGGAAGTGAAATCACAGATACCCGCACTCCCATGTTCACTGCAGCGCTGGTTACAGTAGCCAAGCTGCAGGATCAACGTGGGTGCCCCTCAGTGGATGCAGGGGTGGGGGAAACGTGGTCAGTACACACAACGCACCGTTGCTCAGCCAGCGGGAAGAGTGATGGCCTGGTAGCAAAATGGATGGAAGTGGAAGACATTTTGTTAAGTGAAATAAACCAGGCATGGAAAGGTGAACACCACACATTAGATGTGGAAGCTTTAAAAAAAAAATCCATCTGAATGTAGAATAGTGATTGGTAGAGGGTGGGGTTAAAGGGAGGTTGGATAATGGGAACCCGAATGCAGAAGGATGTGTTCCACTGTTGTGTAGCACAGTAGGGTAGCTGTAGTTCACAAGAACCTGTTACATATTATATGAAGAACCAGAAGAGAGGAGCTCATACTCTAAGCATAAAGAAATAATGAACTAGAAGTACTGATTATTCTGTGTTCATCAGCACATGCTATATGTCTTGAATGATCACACATTGAACCCCATAAGGATGGATAGTAATTACATGTTAATCAAGAAAATGTATAAAACCCTGTGAAATGTAAAAAAAAATAAATTTAGTAAAAATGATAATAATCATCATACAGGGTAAACCATGTTTTTTTTTTTTTTGTTTGTTTGTTTTTTTTTTTTTTTGACAGAGTGGACAGTGAGAGAGAGAGAGATAGAGAGAAAGGTCTTCCTTTGCCGTTGGTTCACCCTCCAATGGCCACCGCAGCCAGCGCACTGCGGCCGGCGTACCGCGCTGATCGGATGGCAGGAGCCAGGTACTTCTCCTGGTCTCCCATGGGGTGCAGGGCCCAAGCACTTGGGCCATCCTCCACTGCACTCCCTGGCCACAGCAGAGAGCTGGCCTGGAAGAGAGGCAACCGGGACAGAATCCGGTGCCCCGACCGGGACTAGAACCCGGTGTGCCGGCGCCGCAAGGCGGAGGATTAGCCTAGTGAGCCACGGCGCCGGCCCCATGGTCTTTTCTTACCTTAGTCTAAAGTCACTGGGCTGCCCTGAATTAAGGGTTTTGTTTTTGTTTTTTAAATGAGGCAGGGCTGATGTTGGCACAACCAGTTAAACCATCACTTGCCACACGAGCGTTCTGTATTAGAACGCCAGTTCAAGTCCTGGCTACTGTGCTTCTGATCCAGCTTCCTGCTAGTGCACCTGGAAAGGCAACAGATAATGACTCGAGTGCTCGAGCCACTACCACCCAAAGCGGAGACCCAGATGGAGTTCCAGGCTCCTGGCATTGGCCTGGCCCAGACCTGGCTGTTGTGGCCATTTGGGGAGTGAACCAATGGATGGAAGATCTGTTTCTCTCTCTCCTTCCCTCTCTCTGTCTCTGTCTCTCTGTCTCTGACTCTGGCTTTCAAATAATAAAGTAACATAGGGCAAATGTGTATCAGATTCCATAAAGAGACTTACCTGCTCTGCTTTTTATAATTGCTTTCATTTTAAGTTTATTTAAAAAATAGCATTTTCTTTAAAAAAAAAAAAAAAGTTCAACTTAAGAATAATCAATGCGCTTTCCTTTTCTTTTTGGCAACCAGCCCACGAATGTAAGGAATCCTGAACTTGAACGAAATGGACTGTATCCGGCCTACACGGGATTGCCCGGATCACGGCATTCTTGCATTTTCCCTGGACAGTATAACCCATCTTTCATCAGCGATGAGAGCAGAAGAAGAGACTACTTCTAAATCCAGGAAACAGAGGGGGACCCATTGCTCTGAGCCAGTTCCCTGGGCTCTCCGTGGCTCGGAAGACTGCAGCAGGCACTGGCCGCTCCCAGGACTTGTCGGAGCCCCCGTGAGTGGCAAGCAGGAGGGACGAGTGTGAGGGACATGACCGCAGCGGAAGGGGACGGATGCATGTGGAACTGCAGGCTGCTCATCCAGCACCATTGTCGTTACTGTGAACGTGAACGTGAACGTAGGCCAGTGCCAGGAGAGTCTCTGAGTGACAGCAGCCCGGCACTGGGGCCAGAGGTGACTGTCAGCCGAGGCAGCCCAGTAGGCGTCTTCACCAGGACCCAGTTTTCCCTTAGTTTGCACTTTAGTAAATCGGGCAGGGAGGCTTCCTTTTGGATTTCTTTCAAGGCTGTTCCAGAAAGGAGGCTTCCTTTCCCGAAACGCCTCCACAGGTCGCGAGTTGGTGATTCATTTGCAGCCAGGCGCTGGCCCCCTGGTTGTTTTCCTGCCCAGTGCCTGTGTGCTGAACAGCAGGTGCGCATGAACGTACTACTAAGATTGAAGTTGCTGCGGCTGGGTGTACAGTGCGTCAGTGTTTCTCGGTCATCTTGAGCCACAATTTTTAAGCCAACACCCAAATAAGGAATTGAAATTTGTGAGGCATGGCACACAACGCCAGTTTGGGTTTTTAGTTAAGGTGATAACATTTTTCTAGGACTGGGTGTTTTTTTCCCCTCCCTTTACAGTTAAATCTCAATTTTTCAAATAAGTCGGGATTGTGGCAAAACGACAGTTGGTTTTAGTTAGAGGCATCCAGCTACCCTGTGGTGGGAACCAGCAGGCAGAGTGGCCAGGGGGCACCTGTCATCCGGGAGGGCATTGCATGGGGCCCAGGGCTCTGACCACCACCACTGAGGCCAGAGGATGCATAAATAAGTAGAAACAGGAAGCTGGATGCAGGGGTTGGAGCTGGTGTTTCACCACTGGAGGGAAAGGAGCCTGCTATGGTGGCCTCTGCAGCCGGGCGTGGTTAAAGGAACGGGCTGAGCAGGGAAGGGGGATTGCCAGCGTCACCGGTGCTTTGGGAAGCCCTGGGTTGCTGAGGAAGAAGAGGGAGCTAGGATGGAGCCGTGGGGCAGCGTGCTGACCTGTTAGTGCCGTGTCTTTGTGTCCGTAGTCTCGTCCAAAGGCTCGGTGCAAGCTTTCAACCACTCAAGGCTATTCATTGAGGAGATAACTTATTTTTTCTTACCCCGTCGTTTGTACCTCGTTCCGCTACTGTGTAGTACCCTACAGAAATGTGGTTAGAGTTCAGGTCAGCGTTGGAGAACTGAAGACTTCTGGCCAGGCAGGGCTGCGAGAGCTTGCCTTCCTTCGGCAAGGAAGTTGCACGCGCCTGGTTCATTCTGCCTGTGATGGAGGCCGTGGCCTGTGCTCAGCGCCCGCGGAACTGTGCTCCTGATCCCGCTTTTGGAACGCCCTGGGTGTGGGTGAAGTGAACTGAACACAGAGGCAGAATCGTCCCCACCCTGCCGCTGGGGGCGCAGTGGCACACCCACTTATGGAAATGGCGCAATTCCGCCTGGGCTTGGTGGTTTCTTCTTGAAACTCCTCAACGTGTGGTTTTCAGCGTGAGCTGCCATGTTCCTTGGTCTCCCTGACCAACCACCACCTGCTGGAGCAGGAACGCTGGTCAGGTGCAATGCGTTTTGCCAATTGCACGGCACTCATGAGCTAAATACAAAAAGAAATCTGGTTTTTGTCTGTGGATGCTAACTTGAATTTTCAAAGCATCGCCTTTTTGAATACTCGGGTCTTGGCGTCCGTCTCTCCATGGAACCAAATGGTCCTCTGTGCCCCACTGGCTCAGCCCTCACTGGAGAGCCCCGAGCCCCTGAACTCCAGTCGCCCGGGCCAATACACGTGGCTCCTTTTGAGGCAGCCTCGCTTCCCGGCCCTTCCGCAGCTACGGGAGGGGCCGCGGAGGGAGCCGTGCGCAGGAGCACGCTCTGCCTCGTGCTGACGTCACTCCAGCTCCTATTTCGGGGCCTGAAGCTGTAAGCTCCGCAGAACGAAGGGTTCTGTCCCCAAAGCAGTCTTGGGAAGGATCCCAAGCCCAGAAAAGAGTGAGCTTCAAGAATACCCTCCTGTTCCTGAGCCTTTTTTGAATGGAGTGGGTTCAGAGTGTTTGGTTTTTGTCGTCGTTTTACTGTGAAAAAAAGGAGGCGCCATGCAAGGTGGCGTCCACGCAGCCTCTGGTTTCCTGGAGGCTTGCTGAGGTGGGAAGGCGTGGGAAGAGCATAGCTGGCCTCCAGCGCCTGCTGCCCGTCTGGGGCTGACACCCGCGGAAGGATCCTGCTGAGGCCATGCGTGGCGAGAGCCTGTGGACGAGAGAGAGGGCAGGATCGCGCACACAGAAACGCCCTGGGTGGGACCCCACAGCGGGGGAGAGGTGGGAGGGAGGGGCAGGGGACCCTGCCTGTGGGACGCTTCAGCTGCTGCCGGGAAGAGCCAAGCCAGGTGGACCCATGTGTCCCAGAGCGCCCTGGGGCGCGGCTGCCCAGCCCCGGCTTGGTGTCGTTAGAGGGTCTTGACTTCCACCGAAGTGCCTTCTAGCCCCGGGCACTGGGCTGTTTCCTTAGGAGGGCACATTCACGTCGCTCGGTACCTGCCCTCACAGCACCCTTGTGAGGTTGCAGATGGAGGAGCCTTAAGAGAGGGTAGAGCGCTCCCCCGCTCGGGCCCTCACAGCCCTGTCTGCCGGCTCACACGTTCCTCCTTCCACCCGCGCCTGCCCACCCTCAGAGAGGGCAGGAGAGAATGTGCTTAAATACGTTTCTTTTAAAGAACCTTAATATTACTGAGCAGAAACCAAACAAAGCATGCGAAGGTGCTGAATGCCCTTTTGGAACTGTCCCTTCAGATTGGTTTTTAGATCTGTAGAAGCGGTTTGGTATGTGGCTTTGGCTGAGGGCGGGGCAAGGCGAGGACCCGGGTGTCTCAATCAGCACAGCCAGACTCACGCATCCACCTGCGGGCAGTTTTGCCTTATTCCCATAGTGAGGCCATGGCTCGGCTCGCAGGCGTTGAAAGCTGTTTTGGTGAACAGCTCAGACATTTGAATGTGAATGCTGACACATCTCCCTCTCTTGGGGGCCACCTGATTTTAGAAGCGCCAGAGCCGTTCAGAGCCACAGTTTCTGAGTGGATGGCACAGTCGGGCTGACTGATGGCACTTCAGGCCAGAAACCAAGGTAAGACTGGTGCGTTCCTGAAGGATTTAGATGGCCCAAAGGAGAGGGCTGCGTCTTTGGAAGATGAGGCCGGGGGGCTACCCACAAAGTGGCTCCGAGTGATGGCGTCCATCCAGGTGTGAGGGTTCCGGAGCAGGCACGTGGCTTTCTGGGGTCTCAATCAGTCCTCTGATGAGGTCCCCAGCCACCCTGCAGCTCTTGAACTTGGCCTGAGGAAGGAGAGCTGCCCTGCCCAGTGGCCTGTGGCTAAGCTTGGCTTCACCCACCCCCAGGAAGGGCTGTGGCCCGGAGCTCTGACTACACTGGCTTTGAGATGAGAGCACTTCTGTGGAGAGAGGAAGAACGTCGAGTTTGGAACGTCAGTGTTCGTGTTTTTGTTGAAGTTGCCTTTAATACCAGAGACAGTTTTTCTGTCTGCAAGGTTTGGTGGGGAGCAGAAGGAATGTCTTATTTCCTGCTGGTGGACAAAGCGTCGCCCCAAAGTTCTCGCGTGTTTTGGAGGTAGATGTGCTTCTGTAGACTTTGCCTTTGAATCTGGGTTCTCCTTTCCTCCAATCTCCAAAGATCAGAGCCAGTTAAAGCCGCAGGAGCACGGAAGCGCTAGATGCCGGTGACTTTCTACTACAGTATCTCTCACCTCATCTCATCTGCTGTAAGCTGCTCACTGGAGGCCTGTGAGACCAGGGGGAGCCAGGTCCCAGGCTGGCTCTGCCCACCGCCGCCAGGCCTTTTCAAGGAGAACATGTCAGAGAATTTGCATATTCAGTTCTGCTTTTATTTTGTTGTTGTTTTGTTTTGGGTGCCCAGTGCTTGGGGAAAGATGGGGTGGCGCTGTCTGCGTGGGAAACTGACCCAAATCCCCTCTCGTTCTGTGCTACCTTGGCCTGTTCTAAAAAGGAAATGATTGTTCCATCACGAGTTGCTGTGAGTTTTGTAGTCTGTGTTGCAGGATTTGTGGGTAAATGAAGTGTGAGGCTGGAATCTGAGCGTTTGGAGTTTTCACATTGTCCTGGATTTTTCTCTTTGTAACCCTTTAAGCCCCAGACCCTGGTTGACTGTGTTAAATCCATTATGAGAATGTTATTTAAAGTTGTGTTATCATTGCAACCTCCACTAATTATTCAGTACTGTAGCAGCAAAGTATTATTTGTAAGAATTTGGTTATTTTTATATTTGTATCCACTATAAGTCTGGCGTTCTAGTCAGTAAAATGATGCAATAAAACTAATATCATTTTCATCATTTCTCTCTTCATAAGCAAACTGGCCCAGAGAGCAGCAAAGCATCCTTCCCTGAGGGGATCACTCCTGCCTGGCTGCACGGGCACTGAATGATCGCCCTGTGCTCCGTGCCCAGTGGCGAGGAATGACCCTCTTGAATGCAGAGTGCATGTGTGGATGGACAGACGGGCGGGTGGGACTGACCCAGCCCGTCTCTGATAGAATGCCTGCCTCTGCTTCCGTTTTCTCTGTGAAGAGCATAAGTACAAAGTCTCGGGGTGACTGCCTCCCTGCGCCACTGCGTGCCAAGTCCTCAGATCTGGGAGGAGGAGAGATGGCACGCCTGGGTGCTGGCGGAGACAGTGGGCCACGGGCCTGACGCCTTGGGCGGCCGGGGCATGTGGCTGCAGCACCCAGTGCGTGTTCTTTGGGGAGTGGCTTTCGTGAATGCTCCCCGTGGAGAAAGCACGAGCCCTTCATGCACTTCCTGGCAAAAAGCCTGGCACTAGGGGAGGCCAACCCAGGAGTGTGGGACGTGACGGTGACCTCAGGGCTGTGGCCCCTGGAGCCATTTCTGAGTGGAGATGAGCAGCAGCAGCACTGGCCCAGTAACAGGGCCCCCTGAGCCCACAGCCAGAGCTCAGCCCCACACCCTCCTGTTCCTGCCCAGCTCGGCAGACATTCCAAACCACGTCATTTCCAGACTTTCACGCCCCTGATAGTGAGTTTTATTGTTAATTTTAGTTTTAGAAATTGTATGTATTTCAGATATGCAGCATGACGTTTTGATACACATAATGAAATGATCACAATAGGCAAGCAAACCAGCCTGTCCCTCGTGTCACACGGTTACCCCTTGGTTTGTGGACGTGTGGTAAGAACACCGAAAATTCGTGCTCAGCGGACGTTTCAGTAGGGAGTACAGTCCTCCTATCTGTGGTACCCACGCCGTGTGCACCACTCTGGGCAACTCGCAGTCACACAGGGTGGGGGAGACCGCCCCTCACCTACTTCTCCCCATTTTCCTCCTGGTCCCCTGCTCTGCTAGGTTGCTGGGTTTTGGAGTCTCTCACAGACACCACAATGTCTTTCTCCAGCCATCTGTTGATGAACTCTTCAGTGGTTGCCATAGCTTGGCATTGTAAATGATGTGCGCCCCGGGAACTGTTCCGACCCTGCAGTGGGAGGCCCTTCTGCTGTGCACAGCACATCGTGCCTCTCGCCTGCAGTGCCGAGCCTCCACCCGAGGGCTGGACCTGCGGGCAGGTAAAGATCTCAAAAATATTTTTAGACACTTGGACACCAAAGACATTCACGGTGGGCTGTGAGCCATTTTCCAGCGAGAAGCAGCAAGGGGGCGCAGTGGAGACAGCATGCAGGTAGGGGCATCCTCCTGACCCGGGGAAGAGGCCACAGGGCAGCTTTCAGATCCCAGAACTGGACTTCGGCATCGGGCAGCCAGCCACACAGCCAGTGGGGACTGCAGGGGGTGAGACACCAGGAATAAAGGTTCTCGTGTTGATTTTTACTGCCCTCCAGGTTCAGAATTAAAACTTGTAGTAATGGGGCTGGCACTGTGGTATAGCGGGTAAAACTGCTGCCGGCTGGGCCAACATCCCATATGGATGCTGGTTCTAGTCCCAGCTGCTCCTTTTCCAATCCCACTCTGCTATGGCCTGGGAAAGCAGTAGAAGATGGCCCAAGTGCTTGGGTACCTGCACCTGTGTGGGAGACCTGGAAGAAGCTCCTGACTCCTCGCTTCGGATTGGCCCAGCTCTGGCCATTGCAGCCATCTGGGGAGTGAACCAGCGGATAGAAGACCCCTCTCTCCCTCTCCCTCTCCCCCTCCCCCTCCCCCTCCCCCTCCCCCTCCCCCTCCCCCTCCCCCTCTCCCTCTCCCTCTCCCTCTCTGTAACTCTGCCTTTCAAATAAATAAATCTAAAAAACAAAACACTGCTGGTACAAGACACCCTCAGCTGCTTTTCCCAGCTCATGATGTCAGGACTAAGAATCTGTTGCGCTCTCTCAGCCTCAGCATCCTGGTCGGGAAAGTAGGGATGATAATTATTGCCTTGCAGAGTGGTGAAGATCACAAGGGGAAATGGAAGCATTTTGTTAACTATGAAGACGCGGCTCACGTTCGTTCTCTTCAATAGGACCCTCTCGTCACCAACAGAAGGAAAAGCGGTTGCAGGAGTGATGGGTCATTCTGCTGCTAATCAGTAGTACTGCCCAGGACCTTGGCTTGTCCGAGCGTCTGCATTCAACCCCCCCCCCCCCCACACACACACACACTCCTCCAACCACCTGAAGGCGGTGGGGGCATTAATGGGCTCAAAATCCTAACTCTGTAGGGACAGGAATCAGCACTATCATGTGAGACATTGCATGTTCAGTGCCCGGCACCCCACAGGCTTTCACTAAAACGACGCAGGCGCGTTAATCATCCCTCAGAATACATGCGTAAAAGTGAAAGGTTCTGGAGATCTAGCGCCCCTAGTGGCTGCAGGCTGTTGGCTGGCTGATAGCCGAGGAATCCGAGTAGAGCTGGGCGAGAGGTGGGCTGCTCAGGGGTTCTTGTCTTCCGCATAAGAAAGAATTCAGACGCGAGACCGCCGCGAGAAGCGGTCAGGCAGGCGGCGAAGTGGATAATGAAGGGAGCGCCCCTGATAGGCCAGGCGGCCGTCTCAGGCGAGGGCTGAGAGTACAGCCTGCCCTCAGAAGGGACTTTCTATGGACGTGAGTGTGGGGCCCTGTTCCTCTTCTGGGAAGTTGCGGGTAGGGCTTCCTGGATGTGGAGTTCCAGAATCCTCCCAGGTGTTATCAGCACAGTGTTATCGGACCTAATAGGTTCCTTGGGCAGGGCAATGGGCATTCCTCAGAGCTGGCCCCAGGGAGAGGGTGGCAGCCACCCGGCCAGGGTTCCGGAGCAAGAGCTGTTGGCACAGGTGTACTCGCTGCTCTGCTCCCAGGGCTTGTTTCTTCGTCTCATTGCACACAAATTCATTTTCTTAAAAAGTCCTCACCTTCTTCCCGTTTTCTTCGGCCCCTCATACACTCACAGGCTATGACGCTGAACGGGGGCCCTTAGCAAAGATCGCGTGTAGCCGAGCTCAGGTGGGCATCTGTGGGGAGGCGGCTTTAAAGATGTACTAGGAAGCCCTTCTGCGTGGAGCAGCTGTGGAATGGGATACAACTCAGCGGTTGCAAGAGACCCACTGCGGCAGACTTAAGCGTGGGCGCATCCCACAAACAGCGCGCTAAGTGAAAAATCGGTGGGCGCCAAAGGCTGCGGCCTGTGTGGCTCCAGGTCTAATATGTTCCTGAAAGGAGATCCACAGAGACAGGAAACCGGGAGCGCTTGCCTGGAGGCTGAGGCGGGGGGGATAGTTACTGTCCTCCGGGTGTGTTCTGCCTTCCTCCGGCTCGGCTCGCACAAGGTCGGCTCTAGCTCCCCAGCCCTCTGAAGTGTGGCCATGGGACTTGCCTTGCACAAAGAAGTGGGAGTGGAAGTGCAGTTTGTCACTTTGGGGAGGAGAGTGTGTGGAGCTGCCGGCTTTCCCCACCACAGTCATGGGGAATGGGTGTTGGGATGGCACCGCTGTGGGCTGGGACCCCGAGCGCCCAAGGTGGACACAGCCCCTTCCTGCTCGGGATGGACATAAGGGAGCGGAAGCAGACTTTGGCTGTGATGAGGTGTCGCGGGAAAGCTGGTGAGATGAGTCGGGCTTGGTGTCCTGTGCCCATGACAGTTTGTGAGACTGGACACAACGGTGAGAAGAGAAGAAGCGGAGTTTTACTGGAATGGAAGACAGAGAAGCTCTGAGCAAGTTGGGGGGTGGGGCGCTGGTGGAGACAGGCCAAACCCCTGAGGTCTCACGGTCTAGGGGTGTTTGTATGTCTTTAACACGTCATCTCCGAAGAGCAGATGTAGTGGTTATACATTAGCTACCGCGAAGGCAGGTGCAGTCTTAATGGAGCCCTTGCTAATTTGTTTTTAGTCAAAACCTAAATCTTGTCCTTCGACAAATGTTTGTTAGGATGGACTTTTGTCCTGTTTTGTCTGGTGTGTAGGTGCTGGCAAGGAGCTGTGGGCTGGAGTTAGTCTGGCCTGCTTCTAGTCCCGGGCTCCCGCACAGGCCCTGAGGTTTAGGTGCTGTGTTGTGAACGCAACATTTCTGAGCCCCTCGGAGGAGCACATCTCTCCAGGAGTAGCACGGCAGTGCTCGTGCAGCTCAACATGACCGCATGCCTCCTGCGCCCATGCCATGGGTCGTTTATGATTCTGGTGGGAATTCTGCCACTAGGTTGTTTGAATTTTTTTTTTTAACAAGTGTTCAAATCAGAAACACCGAGCGAATGGGTCCCATTTGGGGAACCTGCTATGTGACACTTTGTGTTATGGATGGGCTTGTGATCCAGAATGACCTCGTTTGAAACTCCCGTCCTTGCTTGTTAACTGCAGGTGCTTTGTAAATTTCCCAGCTAATCCAAACATTAGCTTTCCCCTCTTCAAGGTACAGGTAATGATCATACCTAATTCAGAGGGCTGTTGAGGGACTGGATTATAGGATTCGTCTACAGTTGACAGCATATTCGGGGTAGGCAGAATGCAGCCAAGGCTCTGGGCCTGCGATGAAGCAGCCGCAGAATACATGTAAATGCATCAGAGGCTCCACACTTGAAGCAGCTGTTTTGCAATTTAGACTAAAAAAAAAAAAAACAGCTAGAAGACTAATTACTCCACCCTTCCCTCCTTGCTGCGCCGTTATGCAAGTCCCACTATGAGACATTATCCCTGAGGTGTCATTAACACCAGTAGGACAAGCGTCCTGTTGGACAGTCCACCATAAATCTGTAATCTGCACGGAACGCTGTCTATGGTTAGCCTGGTGATGGCAGCTCGTCAGGGAGCAAGGTCCGTCTTTTCCATCTTCCACGCCCGCTATTCCCGACACGGGCTGGTGTAGCGCTCCCTTCCTAGCACGCATCCAGCCGACTCCTCCCTGCACACCGAGGCACTGGGCTGTGGGCTGGGCTGCAGTCGTCCTCACCGGGAAAACGAGAGCAGCTGACACCCACGCGCCTGGCAGCGTGGAAGGGGAGACCTGCCTGCCTGTGGAGGTGGGGATGCTGGGTGAGGGGGAGGCTGGCACACTGGGCTGAGGACGAATGCAGAAAACGAGCCAGGCGTTTTTCAAAAAAGTGAGGTTTACTCAATTTAAATGCTGTCACTCGAGATAAAGACCTTTCTGTTTTTTTAGATATAAAATCCTCTTTATTTTGTGGAATAGTGGAGATAGAAGACAGAGTCTCTGTCCTGTGGTTCCCAGATCTGGTCCGTCCCCTCCAGAATCAGGGTGTTTTGGTTGCTCGCTTGCTTTTTCTTTTTGACACATCGCTAGTTGGAATCCGTGAGCCACTGCTGTGGTCTAACGCTGCTGGTTTACGAGAGGAAATGGAGCAGCAGCGAGGCTGGGTTACTTTTCCCCAATTTCCGAACGTGCCTGCTCGTGCTTTCCCCAGCAGACGGAAGCAGCATCGTGCGGTGGGTTGGGGTGCAGGCTTCAGAGACAGATATGGCTGCGAATTCTGGGCCCACACGAGGCCCTTCCTTCCTGGGATAGGGACTTGGTAAGGCCATGACAGCCCTCAGATCTCTGTTATTGCTTTCTGCTTTGAAAACTAGGATGGGGCCGGCACTGTGGCTTAGGGGTAAAGCCGCCACCTGCAGTGCTGGCATCCCATATGGGCACCGGTTCAAGTCCCGGCTGCTCCAACTTCTGATCCAGCTCTCTGCTGTGGCCTGGGAAAGCAGTAGAGGATGGCCCAAGACCTTGGGCCCCTGCATCTGTGTGGGAGATCCAGAAACAGCTCCTGGCTCCTGGTTCCAGATCAACTCAACTCTGGCTGTTGCGGCCATTTTGGGAGTGAACCAACAGATGGAATATTCTCTCTCTCTCTCTACCTCTCTGTAACTCTGTCTTTTAAATAAATTAATTAATTAAAAAAAAAAACTAGGGTAGTTCTGGCATAAAAAAGAAGTCCCCTTTTCAAGGGCAGAATTGGGCTGATTGTAGACTTCTGCACAGCAACACAGCAAGCCAGAAGCAACGAATGAGATGCTTCATTCATTCATGAAGGCAACAGGCAGACCTTGTTCAACAGAAAAGATTCTGGGGAACCTGACTCCCAAGGAAAAACGCTCCATGCGAAGTGTTGCTGACTAGGGGAGGAAGCAGAACAATGTGGGCATGGAAAAGAATGAATGCTAAAAATAGAAAAAAATTAAGATTTGGAAATATAATATTATGAGAAAACACATCAATCAAAACTTTTTTTTTTTTTAGCAAAGCAAAATTTATTTAAGTCAGAACCCTCCTGCTGCAGCAGCCAGCAGGAGGCTCCAAGAGAGGAAGACCCCAGTCTAAACTTTTGAATTGCACGCTTTATTTATTTATTTTTTTGACAGGCAGAGTGGACAGTGAGAGAGAGACAGAAAGGTCTTCCTTTGCCGTTGGTTCACCCTCCAATGGCCGCCGTGGCCGGCGCACTGCGCTGATCCGATGGCAGGAGCCAGTTACTTCTCCTGGTCTCCCATGCAGGTGCAGGGCCCAAGCACTTGGGCCATCCTCCACTGCACTCCCGGGCCACAGCAGAGAGCTGGATTGGAAGTGGAGCAGCTGGGACTCGAACCGGTGCCAATATGGGATGCCAGCACTGCAGGCGGTGGCTTTACCTGCTACATCACAGTGCCGACCCCTCTAGCTTACTTCTAATACCTAATACAATATAAATTGTTATTCTGTATTGTTTGGGAATAATGACAAGAAAAAGTCTGTTCACATTCAGTGCAGATGCAATTAAAAAGAAATTTCTGTGCACAGTTGGTTGAATCTATGGAGGCAGAGCCCACAGGTGTGGTAGCCTGACTGTGTTATAAAACCCTGACAATATACAAATAATTATTTTTTAAATAGATATGGCCCAGCACAGGTCCTCGCACAGTGTAGGCATGCGCAGATGCTAGGGGTATTCTTGCTTTCTTGTGGGAGAGAATAAGCTTTAGACCCCAGCACTTTATGAGTTGGGGTTCTGTGTTGCAGAGATGCACCCCAATCTGTGTGGGTTACTGAAGGATATCAGGTGGCTGACACATTCTCCAGGGGGCACTTGGAAGATCCCCAGATGGGAGCAGTGGCCAGCTCACCCAGCGGGGGATACTGCTCTGAAGACAGCCCCACTGCCGCCGCCACAGGGCACAGACCCTGCACCCCTCCAACTGGCCCCAGGCAGGATGCTGGCACCCCAGGCTCCACTGCCCTGGAAAGCCAGAAAAGTGGACGCCGCCTCTGCCCAGCTTACCTTGGTTTCTCTGTTCTAAATCCAAGCCCTGTGCAGGTGTCTCTGATTTGAGTCCATTTACAGCACTCAGAGACCAGAGAGACTGCAAAAGCAAGGTGCTGGCTTCTGCTTGCAGAGGCTGCACTCCTGCTGTGTGGACGGACCTTCAGCCATAGGAAAGGCAGGCACAGATGCTGAGCAGCCTCACGCGAGGCAGCCCTAGCCACTGAATAGACCTTACAAAGCTCAGCGATCCAAACACCAAAAGGATCCCCAAAGCACTTTACTCATTCACGACTGTGGGGTCCATATCTGTGGATTCAGCCAATCAGGGATCAAAAATATTCAGGAAAAGAAAAGTTTCATCAGTACTGGGCATGTGCAGGCTGTTTTTTATTCCCTACCCAGCACGGAATAGCCTGTATTTACATGACGTCCATGCTGTATTGGGTGTTATGTGTAATCGGAGATGATTGAGAATACACAGGAGGATTGTGTAGGTTTTGCAGACAGGGTTTGGGGAGCTGCAGAGGATCGTGGAGCCAGCCTCACGTGGATACCAGATTGACTGTATTTGCATAATATTCCAAGATCTCAGAGAAAGAGCCCTCCTGCAACGTGACTGCGTTATCAGAGACCTCTTAAATCTTAGCTGAAAGAGGGATTGAGTTAATGTTATTTAAACAAAAACTGTAAAGGAAAATTTAAAAAACTAAGGATTCATAGCAAATGCCATACAGAGGGTTAATTTATCTCAGTGTTCCGGGAACTCATGTGAAGTAACGTTAGAAAGAAGAGAAAACCACAAGAACCCAGTCAGTCCATGGGCAAAGGATGCAGACGGGCGTGATTGTCGGGGAGAGACGCAGGAGGACAGCTGCGATGGGCAGTGTGTCCTCATGCTGGGGAGGGAGGGGGACTGTCGTTGGGGGCCAAGCATCTTGTGTGCCTCTTCATGGCAGGCTCAGAGTCCCCACTTCCTAAGTGAGGACGTGAAGTGTGAGAAGGGCTGGGGCTTGTTGACCATCACCTCTTGGCAAAGCAGAAACTGAACACGAGACTGTCAGGCCCCAGGGATCTGGGTCCTTCCAGCCCCCAAGCTGCCTGTCTAGTCACAGGGATGAACCAAACCAAATGCTCTTCACCTGTTACCAAAACCCAGCGTTGATGAGAGAGCAGGAGAAAAATCTCAAGAGACTATGTGGGTGGTGAGTAAATTAATCAAACATTTGAGATCTATCACTGCTTTTTTTTTTTAAGCTTATTTTTTGACAGGTAGAGATATAGACAGTGAGAGAGAGAGACAGAGAGAAAGGTCTTCCTTCCGCTGGTTCACTCCCCAAATGACCGCTATGGCCGGTGCTGCGCCGATCTGAAGCCAGGAGCCAGGTGCTTCCTCCTGGTCTCCCATGTGGGTGCAGGGCCCAAGCACCTGGGCCATCCTGCACTGCCCTCCCGGGCCACAGCAGAGAGCTGGACTGGAAGAGGAGCAACCGGGACTAGAACCCAGTGCCCTTATGGGATGCTGGCGCCGCAGGCAGAGGATTAACCAAGTGAGCTACGGCGCTGGCCCCTATCACTGCTTATTAAGAGCCATAAAAAATGTTGATTTCCACTGACCTATTAACTCTACTCTGGAAGAATATTCTCTAAAGGAATAATTCATACATGGCAGCAGTTATGGGCAAGAAGATATTCCTGGTGGATTTAGAGCTGTGCCGGCTGCTGTCTCGAATTGCCTAGCCAGATTGGCACATGCCTAATCTCCCCTTCAAAGGATATTATGAGGGGTCGTCACAAAGCTCATGGAAAATGACTATTAAGAAAACAACTGCATACATTTAAAATGTTTTACACCAGAATGAGCTTACCATTTAATTCCATTTTCCACAAGCTTTTAGAAGTATACTTGTATGTCGCTATTTGTTATAACTATCATGTAATAAACAGAGAAAAGATCTTAAAGAGTTTGTTGTTAAAAAGTGTGTGAGGGCAGTCCTGTGGGTGGCAGGGTTAAGGAGTGAAGAGAGCTTTCACTTTTCATATTTCTGTATTCCTGGAAATTTTTTGGCCGGCACTGCAGCTCATTAGGCTAATCCTTTGCCTGCGGCTCTGGCACACCGGGTTCTAGTCCTGGTTGGGGCGCTGGATTCTGTCCCAGTTGCCCCTCTTCCAGGCCAGCTCTCTGCTATGGCCCGGGAAGGCAGTGGAGGATGGCTCAAGTGCTTGGGCCCTGCACCTGCATGGGAGACCAGGAGAAGCACCTGGCTCCTGGCTTCGGATCAGTGCGGTGCGCCGGCCACAGCACACCAGCCATTGGAGGGTGAACCAATGGCAAAGGAAGACCTTTCTCTCTGTCTCTCTCTCTCTCACTGTCCACTCTGCCTGTCAAAAAAAAAAAAAAAAAAAAAAGTGTGTGAGGGCAGTCCTGTGGGTGGCAGGGTTAAGGAGTGAAGAGAACTTTCACTTTTCATATTTCTGTATTCCTGGAAATTTTTTATAAATGTTTTATAATTTCAGAAAATAAGAAAAAATGGGCAAGATAAAAGCTTGAAAATAAACTCACCGAAACACTGACAATTCCAGGGTAGAAAGATTTATCCCTCTTTCTTCACTTTCAGATTTTCTTTGTAATATGTAGCTAAAAATTATTTTACAAAACTTTTTAAAAAGATTTATTTATCTACTCGAAAGGCAGGAAAGATTACACCTGCTGTTTGGTTGGTTCACTCCCTAGCTAACCACAACAGCTGGGGCTGGGCCGGTCGGAAACCAGGAGCTTCATCCAGGTCTCCCATTTAGGTAGCAGGGGTCCAACTATTTGGGCCATCTTTTGTTGCTTTTCCCAGGCCATTAGCAGGGAGCTAGATCAGAAGTGGAACAGCTGGGACACGAACCTGTATCCTTTGGAATGCTGGCATCGCAGGCAGTGGCTTTACCTGCTATGCCACAGTGCCAGCCCCCAATACATTTTTTTTCAATAGAAAATGTATCCTTCTAAAATTAAAATACAGTTCCAGTTTTTACCGAGTTGCAGTGATAGCAGTTTATGTTCCCTGGGAGGTCACTGTGACCTGGGTATCACTATGCATAAGGGGAAGGTCCAGGGGGCTGAGGAATTTGCCAGCCCCCGGAGCTGGGTCTCGAGTGCGCTTAGACCCGTCTGGCTCCTAAGTCTGCACACGTTCACTGCACCTGCCCTCAGGACTCTCCCTCTGAAGCCCTGGGCCCGAGAAGTTCTTGAGTGATCAGCTTCTTGGAAATCCATGACAGGTGGTAATAACAAGCAGAATCATCAGCCACTGGTATTGACCTAGATGTGATAAGAAGGCCAAGGTATTGGAAGTGACCCTTAGCATGAAAGGACATAGGGCATTGGGGTTTGCGAGGGGGAGCCATAGGGAGCCACTTGCCCCATTCTCCGGGATAAGCCCATGCCCAAGAGAGGACTAAGACAAGGACTGAACTGTGAGTTGGGTTTTTGTAGCTGATTCCACGTAGTGCCGTGATTCGTTTTTGTCCTGTTCCTGACGATCCCCTAACCTTTGCCAACAAGCTGAAACTCACATTATAGCAAGGAGGGCACACTGCTTTTGGCGCCCTTGCCCCACAATCCTATGCTCTTGTCCAGAGAGCTAATCTGGGCTCACCTGCAGGAACATTGGCACATCGAGGCTGTTAGTGTCTCCTGATTGGCAGTTTTCTCTTCTCCTCTTCAGTGGGAAGTAGGTCAAAAAGCACTCTGGCTTCCACGCCGGTGACTCCCACATTTCCATGATTCCTAACTTCCTGCTAGCTCCCGTGTCATCACCCATTAGGCTATAAGCAGAGACCTCGGCTTCATTCAGCTTTTTGTTTTGGAGTCAAAACCCACTTCCTTCTGTTCACACATAGCAAATGCTTAATAAATATTTGTAAAATTGGCTTTCATATCGACGCCGTATGCTCCGTTCTCTGCCCCCTCTCGCTGGCAGTTGGCTGGAAATCAAACTGGCCTCTTTGGTTAATTGATTCTTTTTTTTTTTTTTTTTTTTTTGACAGGCAGAGTGGACAGTGAGAGAGAGACAGAGAGAAAGGTCTTCCTTTACCATTGGTTCACCCCCACAGTGGCCGCTCCGGCGGCACGCTGCGGCCAGCACACCGCTGGCTGATCTGAAGCTAGGAGCCAGGTGCTTCTCCTGGTCTCCCATGCAGGTGCAGGGCCCAAGGACTTGGGCCATCCTCCACTGCACTCCCGGGCCACAGCAGAGAGCTGGCCTGGAAGAGGGGCATCCGGGACAGAATCCGGCGCCCCGACCGGGACTAGAACCCGGTGTGCCGGCGCCACAGGCGGAGGATTAGCCTAGTGAGCCGTGGCGCCGACCTGGTTAATTTATTCTTAAACGTCCTTGTGAGTATGACACCCAGAGGTACTTCAGGGGTGCTGTGCTTATTATAGACTATTGTGTCATACCTCAGAGCAAGGTTCATGTCCAGGGCTCTCTGGCCCTATCAGCAGTAATAATTTCCAGAGCTCTTACTAATTACTTTGAAACTATCAATGTGAAAATATGTGGGTGATAAAACCCAGTAGGGAATCAGTTGACTCAGGGAAGGCTAAAAATGGAAAGCAGCTCAGGAAGTGCTGGAACGCCACTCAGCCCCCATGCCCATTCCCAGACGAGGAAACCAAAGTCGGAGCTTCCCAGGCTTCTGCAGCAGTTCATGGAAAGACTGGAAGAGTCCAGGCCCAGGCACCGGGTTTGTCACGCCTTCCAGAGCATGTGTTAGCATTAAAGCTGTTTCATAAAAGTACTGAGCTATGGGAGAGTGCAGGAGGGAGAGCAGGCCGCGAGGCCCAGCCGTGATGACGGCCGTGTCACCGAGGCTTCTGGGAGAAGAGCTGGCGGGGGCGCGTCCCCGGGGTGCAGGGCAGGCCTAGACAAGCGGGGAGGCAAAACCACACCGTGCTGTGCAGAGCAGAGCGTGGAGCCCAGTCCCAGGCCGACCACCTCGCCCCTGCTGCTTAACTTTCTCTCTGGCCCCGAGTTTTAAGACTGACTGCTCGGAGACAGTGGTATCTGGAACATTCACCTCAGTGCCAGGAAGGAGCCCTGGGAGACGGTGGCTTGTGAAACCCTCATGGAGGTCAAGTTCGCCGTCGTGCTAGGAGGCTGAAAGTGAGCACCCGTTCCCCTGTCCATCCTTAGGATACTGCAGGCTTTGATGAGCTCTTATATTGGGGCGAGAGGACCTGTGCTCACCACCTGTTAGCTTCTAGATGAGGGGTTGGCCAACAGCATCCCAGGGGTTAGATTCAGCCAGCTGCCTGTTTTGGGTATAATAAGCTAAGGGGAATTTTTATATCGTTTAAATCACCAAATAAATAGGAAGAATTGTATTTTGTAAAATGGGAGAATTCTATAGGATCCAAACTTTAGTGTTTATAAGTGAGATTTCATTGGGAAGCAGCCACTCTGTGTATGGTCTACAGCTGCTGGCGTACTGTAAGTTTTGGACAGAGTCTATGTGATGTTCTCATCTTCTCACACTGAGACTTGGCGTAGTACACATCACGGTGGTGCAGTTATAACTCAACAGTATGTCAAGTGCCACATATATGACCATACCATAAAATTTTCTGTTTTTTTTTAATAGTCAATGGATACCCACCATGTGAAAACAAGAAAGGAAGAGAAAGATGGACTTTAAATATCATGCTTTTAAGTCACAATATGTTATTTCAGGGTGTGGCATATGAATTACTTTGTTATCAAATTATATGGCAAAGGATTGCATGTATTGTGTACTGACCTGATAGCTGGACTAAAATAAAATATTATATTAATATCACTACACTAAGCATAACCACAGTGTTTCCAACCTATAGGAAAGAAAATATCAGAAATAAAAACCTAGAAAATTGAAAACTGAATATCTCCTTATAGTAGGATTTCTTCATATAATTAAACAACAAAGGGACCAGCGCGGTGGCATAGTGGGTAAAGCCACCACCTGCAGTGCTGGCATCCCATATGGGCACTGGTTCGAGACCTAGCTGTTCCACTTCGAATCCAGCTCTCTGTTGTGGCTTGGGAAAGCAGTAGAGGATGGCCTAAGTCCTTGGGCCCCTGCACCCACATGGGAGACCCAGAAGAAGCTCCTGGCTCCTGCCTTCAGATCGGCACAGCTCCAACCCTTGCGGCCAATTGGAGAGTGAACTAGTGGATGGAAGACCTCTCTCTCTCTCTCTCTCTCTCTGCCTCTCCTCTCTGTGTAACTCTTTCAAATAAATAAATAAATAAATCCTTTTAAAAAAAAATAATTAACAAAAATGAGGCTGCAACCAAAATGTTTCCAAGTGGCTCATTTGTTATCCAAGCACGGAAGAGTTGATTATTAAATTGTGTTTTATTGCATCCAAAGAAATGTGTCCAGAGGAAAGAAACTTGCTAAAGACTATTCAAAACCACGTTAAGACTGGTCAAGAAGGGCTGCTCGAGGGGGGGGGGGGGGGCGCTGAGAACACTGGGAACGGTATCAAATAGCCAATTACAAGACAATGCCAGCGATTTTGGATGGTTTTTCCTTGGATTTTGGAGAACTGACCATTGTTATTAATGCTCTTCAGTTGTTTATGCAAGGACTCAGTGACAAGGTTTTTTTAAATTACTTTTTATTTATTTGAAAGAGAGACAGACATACAGAGGGAGATCTCCCACCTGCTGGTTGACTCCCCAAATGCCCGCAACAGCCGGGGCTGGGCCAGGCAGAAGTCAGGAGCCAGGAGCTCCATCCAGGTCTCAAGTACTTGAGTCGTCTTCCACTGCTTTCCCAGGCCATTAGTAGGGAGCTGGATCGGAGGTGGAGAAGCCGGGACTTGAACCGGTGCCCATATGAGATGTGCGTGTCACAGGCAGTGGCTCAACTTGCTGTGCCACAATGTTGGCCCCAAGAATATTTTCAGAGAAGTTGAGAAAACATTCTTTTGGTATAAACTGAAGTGGGTTACAACTGCCAATGGTAGAAATATGTTGGGGCAGAAAAATCTGTAGCCAGACTTGTCTACAAAGAAAAAGTGAGGCATTTCTTATGAATATTCACCGTGGAATTCGTGAGCCAGTATTTCGCAGAACAAATCTGAGTGTATCATGTTATTTAAACCGAAGTGTCAGTTGTGAACTTTATTCACTCTTAGTTGGCCTAACCATCATTGGCTCCACGGTTTCTTGTTAGGTATAGAAGATGAATATCCTCCCTTACACTACTCTACGGCAGTTTGATGGCTAACAGTGATCACATTTTATGGCAAGTTTTTGTGCACAGGGCTGAGATGAAAATTTTCTGGTTGAAAGCAACATCTCTCAACCACTCATGTCAAATATTGAATGGCTTTGGAAATGATCTTTATTTTGAAGTTTTGATAGTGCTTCTTAGTTCATATACCTCCATATCCCTCTCAGGAACTCAGCAAGTTTGTCCTAAGCTCCGCTATCTAGGTAGTTATGCAGTTAAATTGCTTTTTATGGGAGCTGGCCTTCTGGCATGCAGGTTAAGCTGTGGCCGGTGACACCAGCATCCCATATGAGTGCCACCTGGAGTTTCAGATGCTCCACTTCTGATCCAGCTCCCTGCTAATGTGCCTGGGAAAGTAGTGGAAGATGGCCCAGGCCTTTGGGCTCTGCACCCATGTGGGAGAACTGGATGGAGTTCCAGGTTCCTGGCTTCAACCTGGCCCATCCCTGGCCATTATGGGCTTTTGAGTGAACTAGCAAATGTAATATGGATCTTCCTCTCTCTCCTCGGTCACCTGCCTTTCAAATAAATAAATGTTTAAGAAATAAACTATGAAAATATTAATGAAACATGTATACAAATACCTTTGAACACGTGTCTATTTCCATAGGATAAATGCCCAGAATACAACTGCTAGGTCCAGGGCTAGGTCCAGTTTTAAGGGTCAGTGGTACATGTTGCCAAATCTCCCCCCCCCCCAAAGGCTGCCTTCCCCACTGCTGTGTATGAAGCCTATTTTTCACACCCTGTGGCCAACTGCAAGCGTGAGCAGTCTCTTAGTCTTTGCCAGTTACATATGTCAACATCTGGGCACCTAATTAATTCCTGGTGCTAAAGCAACCTCTCAGAGAATTGTTTATGGGAACATGCCAAAGTTTATTTCAAATTTGCATAAGGAGAAAAATCTCTGGAAAGGCCAAACCAAAAGACTTCCTCTTAGAAGGGACATTTTATAGGTGACCGAGAAAAATCGTAACATCTGGTTAAAGATTATTGAGATAGTTGCAAACTGAATTCAAGCCTTGAATGTTGACTTGAATACCACTATGTTTCCCATGATTGGCAACTTCGAGGAGAGGCATTTTCCAGGATTAAGGATAGATCAGAAATCGTTCAGAGTTCAGCTTCATTCAGTCTTCTCTTACTAGACTGTTATGACACTCATGCTGCTGAAATTCCTGGTTTTCTCTTGGTTAATGTGCTGCTGTTTGCTGCCACACTTTTGGAGGCTCCCCTGTGAAAGCTCTATTGCACAGTGTTTCGCATGTTCCAGTTGATTCCACATCACCCTCAAGATTTGTGTGTGTGTATCTTTTTAAAAAAATATTTATTTATTCGAGGTGCAAAAACACAGAGAGGGGGGCCGGCACTGTGGTGTAGTGGGTAAAGCCACTGCCTGTGGGGCCAACATCCCAGCTGTTCCATTTCCAATCCAGCTGTCTGCTATGGCCTGGGAAAGCAGTAGAAAATGGCCCAAGTCCTTGGGCCCCTGCACCGGTGTGGGAGACCCAGAGGAAGCTCCTGGCTCCTGGCTTTAGATTGGCTCAACTCTGGCCATTGCAGCAATTTGGGGAGTGAAGCAGCAGATGGAAGACCTCTCTCTCTCTCTCTCTCTCTCTCTCTCTCTCTCTCTCTGCCTCTCTGTAGCTCTGCCTTTCAAATAAATAAGTAAATCTTAAACAAACAAACAAACACAGAGAAGGTGCTTCCATCCACTGGTTCACTCCACAAATGCCCATAATGGTCCCTGTGTAGGACCAAAGCTGAGAACCAGGATATCAATCCAGGTCTCCCATGTGGGTGACAGAGACCCAAGCACTTGCACCATCATGTGGTCACCCAGGGTCGGCGTCAGCAAGCGGCTGAGGTCAGAAGTGGAGTCAGCTGTCAGACCCAGGCTGTCTGATACGGAATGTAGCTGTCCCAGCTGCCAGGCCAAACACTCATCCTACCCTCCTCAAGGTTCTTGACAAACCCTGTGAGGAGGCTTCAAGAAGCTTGTCGGAAAATGGAATTAAAAGATAAGTTCATTTTGATGCAAAAAAGATTTTTGAAATATTTGCTATTTTTTTTTCATTCTGTGCATTTTCCGCGAGCTGCTGCTGCAGACACAGTGGGAGAGCTGAGGAAGGTGGACAGGTGCAAACCAGAAATGCCTGCGATGCCCAAGCAGGTGCACGGGGCTTCCACTCTCCTCCCAGAGCTCCGGCCGGTGCTGGCGTCCCCGGGGGCAGTGCTGACATCTGCAGAACCGCTGCTACCTCTGTGAGATCTGAGCTAGGGCTGTGGCCCCCAGGAGAGAACCTTCTCGCATCAGCCGCCTGGCCGTAATTCCCCATGGTGAGTGGAGGAGGAAGGGGGTGAGAAGTCAGATGCCTGTGGGACAGCCCGTTGGGGCACCTTCCCCCAGGGCTTCGTTCCAGGAAACTGGATAATAAAATGCCATTCAGATGGGGACACAAATCTGTCCTGGGGAGAAGTATTTACTTGGAGAGAGCTGACTAAGCTAGATAAGCGATTGTGAAATTTTACAAGTGAATCCGAAAAGCCAGTGCCTGCTGCTTCTAAAAGTGGAGGCGTCTCGGAACACATCTCCAGGATCAAAACAGCCGTGTGTGTGTGTGTGTGTGTGTGTGTGTAGTGTGTGTGTGTGTGTGTAGTGTGTGTGTGTGTAGTGTGTGTGTGTGTGTGTGTGAGAGAGAGAGAGAGAGAGAGGAAGTCGCATGAGAAAGCTCAACCAAAACCAACCCTACCCTACGTGCTGGCCACACTTCCTCCCCACACCTATCTTTACGGGGCACATTTTTATAAAGTGCAACGTAAGAACATAGTTTAAAACCCTCCCCTGATTGCTGCCAGTAACCGCGGCATTGAGCTTCCTGTTACACTGTCACACCTCTCCCCCCCCCCCCCCCCCGCACAACCTGCTGCTGTTGGGTGCTTTTTAATTTTTTATACTATACATAATACTGCGGCCAACATTTGTACGTAGAATTTTCCCATCCTTTGAAATGATCCCCTTTGAGCAAATCCCCAGCTTCTTGGTACTAGGCATGAATTTTTTTTTTTTTTTACGCCCCTGACATTTGTCACCAAATTGCCCTTGAAGTGACAGAGTAAAGAGTTGTCCACGGGCACCCTCGTCAGAACTGGATGTTACCAATGTGCACATTTTAAAAGATGACGATAATATCTCTGTTGTTTTGTTTTGTTTCAGTATTAACATGTCTTTAAAATGAAAGGAAAATTGAGTATTCATTTGGTCTCGCTAAACAAGTTGTGGGAAATAAATTTTCCAAACGCACTGCGAGTCTGAAGACCCGGGAGCATGTCCTGTTTGCCCTCCCTGTTCTCTGCACCTAGAACAAACACAGCAGCATCCACTCATTCTGTTATTCCATAAATATTTACCGGGAACCTACTGTATGCCAGCTGTTTGCAATGCTGGAGACAGAGGAGCAAACAAGGCGGGGAGACTCGACAGGCAGCACGCGGCTGAACCGACAGAGAAGCGAAGCAATTGCACGTTTGAGCTGCAGCCTATAGAGGAAAGTAACTGAGGTTGGGTAGGGTCAGGTGGGCAGAGCAGCGCCCTTGGGTAAGACCCCCAGGGAAGACCACTCCAGTCATTTTCCCACGTGGACGTTCCTATGACTTCTTGTTACTGCACTTGCAGTAACCTCCACAGTCCGTTTCAAGGCCTGGAATCCCTTGTGGGGTCAGATCCCAGTTCATCTCTGATAGCTCCTCCTCCCACTCTCCTCAATCGTGGTGCTCCTCAAAAACACCAGACTTGTCCCAGCCCCAGGGCCTTTGCACACACTGTTCCTGCAGCCTGGAGTACTCTTCTCCCTTGTTTGAATAGCAGACTCCTTCAGTTCAGGTATCAGTTCCCACAAGATTCGGTTGACCGTCCTATTTCAGGTAGCACCTCCTCATCCTATTGTTGTGTTTTATCTTCTTCATAGCATTTAGCACTCTGTGAAATCATCGAATTTAATGATTTGGTTTCTGGGGACTACGCATCAGCGTATGGAAGCTCCAGGAAAGTAGATCTCTTCACCGGCTTTGTCGTGACAAGACTCACCTGATGGCTGCACGGAGCTGCCTCCAGCTCTGGTATCCACTAAACAGCCACTTAAACTGTATTCATGTAAGGTAACCGTTAGCGGACACCTAATTTCAGTAGACAGCAAATACCAGGATTGGAATGAGTTTGTCTGAGCTGGGGATTTTGTTTTTCCACAAGCAATTTCTCAGGAATGGTTTTCTGAATTAGAGCGATGCTGGTCAGCCTCGTTTGGTTGTCTCAGGATGCAGTTGATACATAGTGGATCTGGAAACTCAACTAACACCTCTGTCGAGGGGTTAGAATCAGGGGCAGGCAGCTAAGGGCTTGAAATGGGGTGCAACGTTCGGTCCTGCAGACAGAAAACACTCCGTGGCTCTAACGACCTGACCTTGACGGAGATGTTCGGTTTCTAAGGCTCATCCAGGGTGGCTTAGTGGTGCTGCTGTGTTGCAGAATCCAAGCAGTTCGCGGGGCTCGCACAGGTCCGGCCTCGTTCCAGATGGCATCAGTGCCGCACGCGCGGTTGTGTTCACTGTAGGTCCGGACACTGAACGGGCATCCCGTGTTCCTCTTCGTAGCCAGCGTCATGACCAGAGAACGGTGGGTAAGCGTGGCTCCTTTGAGCTGACTCCAGGACAAGCTCACCTATGTCCAAGGGTAGCATTCTTTCTGTGGGAAAAGGATCTGCACTCTTGATTGCATTTAGAGTCTAACTATGAAACAAGTAAATATCCTTTTTCCTGTGCAGGGTTCGAGTCCCATGAGAAGCAGGACAGAGAATGTGACAGATAGAGCCAAAACATCACGGTTATTAAGAAGCTCATTTGGACTGCATGGCCTGGGGCTTCCCAAGATGGAGGAATCCTTACCTTCCTGGGCACAATCAGCAGTCCTGCGCCCGGGGTCTCTGCGGTGAGCGTTCCCGTTTAACTCTCCTGGGCTAACTCACCCCACGTCACTCAGGCAGAACCAGAGGATGTGTGGAGAGCCCAGGCGCATGGCAGCAGGGAGGGAAGCATTTACATGGTCACGCTAAACTTCTTGGAAGCACCAAGAAGTGCGGTGTCCACTGTCCCGGCGGTGCTGGAATGCTGGGGGCCAGCAGGGGCAGAGAGAGCAGAGGGCACGAGAGAGAGCGGGGCTGCCTCATGCTTTGAGGACGGCCAGACTTCCTTGTTTGTCCCTGGGGTTTTCAGATAAGGCCAGAGACAAGTCAGGAAGCCAGGTGCGTGACCATCCTTCACCCCTCCCTGGCCGTGATCTCCCATCCACAATCAGCAGGTGAGTGGACTAGAAAGCTATGGTAAACACTGACGTGGTGGCAAGGCGGTGTCATTAGCAGATGTCCATGACAGCATTGTGCCCTTGATGTCTCAGGCCCAACCCGGGATCCAGCAGTGGGCCCTTGCTGGTTTAGGAGATAGGACTTGGGAATCCTGCATCTGATATTGTACACCTGATTCTGTGACCTCAGGCCACTTTTTCAGTTTTGCTAGATTCCTGGCTAAACATTTATAAAGTAAAAAGGAAGAAAATGTTTGCAATGCATGTTTAAAGAACTTTTTTAGCTCAAAAACATGAAGACAACTAACTGAATTTTTAAAAAAGATTTGTTTGAAAGGCATAGTTACAGAGAGAGAGCTTCCATCTGCTGGTTCACTCTCCAAATGGCTACAGTGATCAGGGCTGGGCCAGATTGAAGCCAGGAGCTTCCTCCAGGTCTCCAACATGGGTGCAGGGGCCCAAGGACTTGGGCCATCTTTTACTGCTATCCCAAGCACATTAGCAGGGTGCTGGATCAAAAGTGGAACATCTGGGACTTGAACTGGTGCCCATATGGGATGCCGGCATCACAGGCGGCAGCTTAACCCACTAACCACAATGCTGGTTCCAAGTAACTGAATTCTATAGTGGGTAAATTATTTGAACAGATACTTTACAAAGCAAGAGATATGTCTGGCTGATAAGCATATGAAAAGATGTTCAACACTGTATGCCATCAGGAGATTCAACTTAAAACAGAAATACCACTATGTACCAGTGGGAATGGCTAACATGACACAAACTGACAACATCTGTTGGCGAAGGATGGAGAATAAGCAGAACTCTCATTCGTGTAAATGGTACAACAACTTAGGAAAACAACTGGTAGTTTACTCAAATGTGAAACATACACCTAACATCAATATAGCTGTTCTACTCTACATAGTTACCCAAGGGAAATGAAAGCTATGTCCACACAAAGACTTCCATACAAGCATTCATTATACTCCTTTTTTTAAAAGATTTATTTATTTATTTGAAAGGCAAAAAGAGAGAGAGAGAGGGAAAGAGGGAGAGAGATAGAGTTTTCCATCTGCTGGTTCACTCCCCAAATGGCCGCAACTGCTGGAGCTGAGCTGATCTGAAGCCAGGATTCAGGAGCCAGGAGGTTCTTCGGGATTTCCCACGTGGGTACAGGGACCCAAGTACTTAGGCCATCTTCTACTGCTTTCCCAGGTGCATGAGCAGGGAGCTGAATGAGAAATGGAGCAGCTGGGACTCAAACCAGTGCCCATATGGGATGCTGGCATCACAGGTGTTAGTTTAACCTGCTACACCACAACACCGGCCCTGATTACACTTCTTTTTGTGGTAAGAAACAGAAAAATTCAAATGTTCTTCAATAGATGAATTGATAAATATTTTATACATCAGTACATTTATGTTTTAATTGTTTTATTTATTATTTATTTGAAAGGCAGAGAGAGAGAAAGAGAGAGATTTTCCACCCCTGCTGGTTCACTCTAATGGCTGTAACAGCCCAGGCTGGGCCAGGCAGAAGCCAGGAGCCAAGACTCCCTTGTGGTCTCCCACATGGGCCAGCATCCACTGCCTTCCCAGGAGCATTAGCAGGGAGCTGGGTCAGAAGTGGAGCAGCCAGGACTCAAACCAACACCCTGATTTGGGATGCCAGTCTCTCAAGCAGCAATCCAACCCACTGCATCCCAACACCAAGCCCTACACTGATACATTTATACAATGGAATACTATTCAGAAACAGAATTCTAATACACACATCAGTGAATCTCAAAATGATCATGCTGAATAAAAGAAACCAGACCAAAACTACCCCAAACCAAAGCAAGCAAAACACAGGACATTTGTGTGATTGCACTTATATAACATTCTAGAAAATTGGAACTAACTTGTAGTGACCAAAAGTGGGCCACTGGCTGCCCAGGATTGGGAGTGATGGGAGGGATGGACCACCACATCCAGGAGAAACTTTTGGGTGTGGCGGGAATGTAATGATTGTAACAGTGTTTTCACATGTCTAAACGAGCCATTGAAAGCTGTTGAATTGTATGGTAGTTTATTGATATAAATCATATCTCAATAAAATTAAAAAATAATGAATAAAACAGGCCTTTATTTAAATCCTGGAGCCAGGAGTCATTCAAGCTAAGAATAGCACAGCACAGTATAATGGGCCTTGAAAGTGTCTTTGCTTTGGAAAAAGTGAAAATAGGCTTCTCAGCTGTAAAATAACAAATCCCTACTCCTACTCTTGAATGGAGACTTTGGAACAATAAGGAGCTAACTTTCTGGGTAATACTATAAGAAAACAAAATTGTGATTCCTAAAGTCAGAGTTAACATCATGGCTAAAATTCACACAGTATTATTGCTTGCTATGTCTCTGGCTGGGTCTGGACTCGAAGGGGAAGGACTTCGTTGAGAAGAACCTAACCCAGGGACTGGAATTTGGCCCAGAAGTGAAGAACTCAGGTTAGAAGGCCCACATCCCATGCATGAGCTCTGGGTGCAAGTCCTGGCTTCCCTTCCAATCCAGCTTCCTGCTACTACACCCCCAAGGAGGCAATAGGTCATGCCTCAGACAGCTGGGTCCCGCCACCCACTCCACCTGGGTGGAGTTCCTAGGTCCTGGCTTTGGACCCTCTCCTGGGTCCATTGCAGATATGCGGGGAGTCAACTAGCAGATGAGGTGGGTCTTTCCCTCTCTGTCTCTCAGCCTCTCAAATAATGTTTTAATGGAGAAGACCCTAACCAAGTGATGAAGCTGTTTCCTGAAACAGAGAGGTCAGGCGCTGAGCAACGAGGGGCCGGGGGGTGGGGGACTGAGAAGCAGAGCATAGCAGTGAACAGCCAGAAGTAGATCAAATAGCCGTTTTGAGTCTTCCCATGTTGCCTGGTACTGTGGGCCAGCAGGTTAGGTCGCTGTTTGCCATGCCAGCATCCCTACTGGAGTGCCAGCTCAAGCCCTGGCTGCTCTGTTTCAGATCCATGTCAACGTATCTGGGAAAGCACCAGGAGACGACCCAAGAACTTGGGCCCCTGCCATCCACAGGGAAGACCCACATGGAGTTCCAGCCTCCTGGCTTTGGCCTGGTGCAGCACTAGTTGGTTGCCACCATTTGGGGAATGAACCAGCAAATGGAAGATACTTCTCTGTGTCTGTCTCTCTGCTTCTGTCTTTCCCTCTGTTTGCTCTGCCTTTCAAGTAACTGTTTTCCTTAAAAAAGTCTTTTCCCCACCCACCCCTCTTTTTTTATTTTTTAAAAAAGATTTTATTTATTTATTGGAGAGGTAATGTGAGAGAGACAGACAGAAAGAAAGGTCTTTCATTTGCTGGTTCACTCCCCAAATGGCTACAATGGCCAGGGCTGGGCTGATCCAAAGCCAGGAGCTTCTTCTGAGTCTCCCACAGGGGTGCAGGGGCCCAAGCACTTGGGTCATCTTCTGCTGCTTTCCCAGTCCATTAGCAGAGAGTGCGATGGGACGAGGAGCAGCTGGGACTCAAACCAGCACCCCTCTGGGATGCCGGCACCGCAGACAGAGGCTAGGCTTACTATGCCACAGCACCAGCCCCACTTTAGTCTCCCCATTTTCTATGTTGTATTTTCACCAGTCTCCCACAGCCTTTAGTACAATGAGGTTAAATTCTGTGATTTGATGTTTACAGTCGGCGGGGGGGTGGTGGTGGTGGTTCTCTGGCTGTGTCTATGTGCGCTGCTATGTGGCGAGCCATGGAAGCCTGGAGCTGTGAGTGCAGAGCTGCTGGGAATGACCATCAGAGAGTCCCCGGGGGGTCCCAGCACAAGGAGACGCAGCCAAGCAGCAAACAGTCTAAGGACACAGGTGAGGACTCCCAGGGGTGCTCAGATCAGCTGCAGGTGGCTGGGTTTCCGTGGCTCCACTGTGGGTACGCGGAGTACAGACGATGTCACTGAGCATTTACAGGGAAGGTAGTAGCCTGGGGACATCCGGGAAATAAAGAGATTAGCCAAGCTCACCCACAAACAACCTCATGAGGATACTTGAGATATCTGGAGTTATTCTGGACTTTGAGCCAGAAAAATAATCCATTAGGCCAACTTCCAGATGAACAGCTGGGGAAAGTCCCAGTGTAGGGCCCAATCCTAACTACTAATTGCCTTTGGCAATTTTGACGTCATGAATGGCTGGACTTTGAACCTGAAGGAGAGTTAAAGCCAAATGCAGTGAGGGAAGGAAGTCATTTCCTCCTTGGATTTCCCAGCAAGAGCGACAGAGATGAAAGCCTTTATTCTTCTTCCTCTTCTCGCTCTCCTTTTTGCAAGCGTGGGTAAGCAGCACTTTTAACTTTCATTGTTCTGCTTGTGTTTGTTGTCTTTGAGACATGGCCTGACGTGGACAAATCAGGTATATCCTCCAACTTAGCATGAGGATGCATGCATTTTTGTCTGGGACGGGGGAGATAAAGAGGTCTGTGGACCAAGACGTGGGGGTTCAGCAAACCCAAGGTTTCCAAGGTTTGCCTTGGAAGGTTCCTAAGATCGAATAGGGACCATAGAGTTCTGGACCTCTCCTTGTGAAAACCAGAGAACTGGCCTCGGGACAAAGCTCTCCTTTAGGTCAGGCACTTGAATTGAGGATTGGTCGTGAAGCTCCTCAGCCCTGTGCTGTCTCGGGAGTGCCTGGGGTAAGGTCATCTGTATAAGTGAAGGCCTTTGAGCTGCAAAGTGGAAGTTGTCTACAGAAAGGAATGAAGTTTTTGATAAGACAGATGTACAGAGAAAGAGAAGCCATTTATAGAACCAGAGTGGGGGAGGTGGGGACTTGAGTTTTTGAAAAATGGCTTTTAGTTCCTACTAGAGGGAGGGTCAGAGAAGACTGCCCTTACAGTGGGGGTGGGGCTCGCCAGCTCTCCCCTGTCAACCCTGGGAGCAGGGGTCATGGCCAGACCTTCAGCTGCAAGTCAGCATTGGTGAGGTTGGTGTGGCTTTCAGGAGCCACTGCTGAGAAAGAGTTCTGTGAGATCCAAGACAAGAAGGGTTGCTGGGAAGCGAAGATTTGACTGGAAGAGGACAGGGAGGTGGACGGAGACCTGGAAATCGGGACTCACAGAGCCTCTGGGTACCTTAGGGAAGTGAGGAGGCTGTCTCCTGTCCCAGGAAACCCAGGGGGGAGGCAAGCTACTCAGTGGGGAGCAGGCGGCCGAGCTCATGCCTTGGCTCAAGTACTGTGTCATCAGGCCGTGGCCGAGGGGGGACTCTGAGCCTCAGTTTCCCCCTTTGTGCCAATAGTGCAGCTGATGAGTGATCGAGGAGTAAATGAGACCAAGTGGGCTCTGGCCTGGCACCTCGTAGCTGGAGTTCAAAAATGGCTTTCCCTCAACGCCTTGTTCTTTGTCTGCACTTGTGTCCAATTTTTACACTTCCGTTTTCTTTTGTTCTCCTTTGTTTAAAAAAGTTTTACAAGGAATGCAGACCCTTTGTAACAGATGCAAACAGTACAGATGTGTGAGAAATAAGTGGGAGCACCCCCCCCCCGCCCCCGTCCTAGCAGCCCCTCCCAGAGGGACTGCTCCCGCAGGTTGGTGGCTAGCGAGGTCTCCTTTTTGGTTTTGTTCTTTTTTTTTTTTTTTTTTTTTTGGGGGGGGGGGGGTCTTTTCCTGTGGAATTTTAGGAGTTGTTCAGGTGTGTGTAAGGAAGGACTGTTTCAAAACCAAGTTCCATTTCAGGGTCTTAGAACCAGGGCAGGAGTGTGCTTGGTACATGTGTACGTGCACTCCCCCTCCTGGCTTGCATAGCACCGGGCTGTATATCATTCCTCATAGGTGTTTGCTGGGAAAAAATGGAAAATGTGCAGGTGGCGTTCAGTCGCTTTCACAAGCAAAACCTCCAGGTTGTTCTTCCTTTGTCTGAGGTGAGGGCCACTCTATTCTGCAGCAGCCGATGGCTTCCTTTGCGAACCATCTCATGATATTGAAGAGTGTAGACCTGAACACAGGCGTTCCACTGTGGCCCTCAGCTAGCTTTGATCAGAGCAGCTCCCGATGCTCTCTGGCCAGGCCCGGTGTCCAGAAAGCAGGCAGACCACGGCCTTTTCTTCCCACTTGAGCCCATGGTTCCTACCCGCCATGGGTGCCCCTCCTGGATGTCCCCCACACCCCTGCGTTGTTTAGAAGCCCAAGGCTTGTGGAAACAAAGGCCTTAGAGCTGTTTTCACTATTCTGATGCCTTAATATATTTCTGTGGACTATAAATTGAACAGACTAAATTATAATTCCTCCGGGCCTTTTTACTACATGATGTAAGCCCTGAAAATCTGCTATAAATTGTCTTCCCTGAAATCGGTACAACCCTCAGATAACACAGACAGGGACACACACACACATGCATGCTCACACATCTATATTTTAGTTTTTAAAAAACAAACTGGGGCCCGCACTGTGGCATAGTAGGCTAGCCTCCACCTGTGGGGCCAGCATCCCATACGGGTGCCTGTCTGTGTCCTGGCTGCTCCACTTCCGATCCAGCTCTCTATTGTGGCCTGAGAAAGCAGCAGAAGTCCTTGGGCCTCTGCACCCACGTGGGAGACCCAGAAGAAGCTCCCGGCTCCCAACTTCAGATTAGCACAATTTCGGCCATTGCGTCCATTTGGGGAATGAACAGTGGATAGAAGATCTCTCTCTGTCTTCCTCTCTGTCTATAACTCTCTCTCAAATAAAGAAAAAAAATCTTAAGGAAAATAAAACCAAATTGTACCATTCACAGCAATGAATCACTGTCAGCTTGGGATGTGTCCCATTTATTCAAATGAAGTAAGCATTCTTTTTAAATTTTTAAAAAACTGTTAATTTATTTACTTGAAAGGGGGAGAGCCGGCACCATGGCTCACTAGGCTAATCCTCTGCCTGTGGCGCGGGCACACCGGGTTTTAGTCCCAGTTGGGGCACCAGATTCTGTCCCGGTTGCCCCTCTTCCAGTCCAGCTCTCTGCTGTGGCCAGGGAGTGCAGTGGAGGATGGCCCAAGTGCTTGGGCCCTGCACCCATGTGGGAGACCTGGAGAAGCACCTGGCTCCTAGCTTCAGATCAGCGCAGTGCGCTGGCCACAGCGGCCATTGAGGGGTGAACCAACGGAAAAAGGAAGACCTTTCTCTCTGTCTCTCTCTCACTAACTCTACCTGTCAAAAAGAAAGAAAAAAAAAAGGAAAGAAATGGGGAGAGAGAGAAAGAGAGGGAGGGATATCTGGTTCACCCCCAAATAGCTGCAACAGCCAGGGCTGGGCCAAGCCAAAGCCAGGAGCCTGAAATTCCATCCAATCCCAGTCTCCCACAAGGGTGCAGGGGCCCAAGCACTTGAACCATCTTCCACTGCCTTCCCACATGCATTAGCAGGGAGCTGGATCAGAAGTGGAGCAGTCAGGATACTAGCATTGCAGGCAGCAGCTTAACCTGCTGCACCACAACACTAGCCCAAAGTAATCACTTTTTAAAAATATTTATTGGGGCCGGCGCTGTGGCTCACTTGGTGAATCCTTCCTGCGGCGGCGGCATCCCATATGGGCACTGGGTTCTAACCCCGGTTGCTCCTCTCCCAGTCCAGCTCTCTGCTGTGGCCCGGGAAGGCAGTGGAGGGTAGCCCAACTGCTTGGGCTCCTGCACCCACGTCAGAAACCAGGAAGAAGTACCTGGCTCCTGGCTTTGGATCGGCGTAGCGGCCATTTGGGAGGTGAACCAACAGAAGGAAGACCTTTGTCTCTCTCTCTCACTGTCTAACTCTGTCAAATAAATTTTAAAAATAAATAAATAAAGGTATTTATTTATTTCAAAGGCAGACTTAGAGAGAGAGAGAGAGAGAAAGAGAAAGATCTTCCATCTGCTGGTTTACTTCCTGGCTGCAGCAGCTGGGACTGGGGCAGGCCAAATCTGCCAGGCACGTTAACGGGGAGCTAGATTCAAAGTACAGTAGCCGAGACTGGAACTGGCTCCTGTATGGCGCTTAACCTGTTACGCCACAATGACAGCCCCCCAAAGTAAGCATTCTTGAATGCAATCTCCCTAGCAAACAGAAATCCAGGGCCCAGTGCTGTGGCTTAGCAGGTAAAGCTGCTGCACACAGCGCTGGCATCCCATATGGGCGCCAGTTCGAGTCCTAGCTGCTCTACTTCCTATCCAGCTCTTTGCTATGGCCTGGGAAAGCAGTGGAAGATGGCCCAAGTCCTTGGGCCCCTGCACCCACGTGGGAGACCTGGAAGAAACTCCTGGCTCCTGTCTCCATCCTGGCTCATCCTTGACCATTGCAGCCATTTGGGGAGTGAACCAGCAGATGGAAGACCTCTCTCTCTCTCTGCCTCTCCTTGTCTCTTTGTGTAACTCTGACTTTCCAATAAATAAAATAAAATCTTAAAAAAAAAAGAAATCCAGAAAGCAAGGTAGACAAGCCATCAGGTCCAAGATCGATCCCAGCGGCCTACATTAAAACTGTTCAGAAGTCCCAGTTAGCTGTGTTTGTATCTACAGGATTCTGTGGGTTATGTGGCAACAGCAGAGATGAAGCAGGAAACTCAAAGTTGGGTGGGTCAAGGACATTTGCACTCATGTCCTGCCAGGCCTTCTTCTGTCCAGGATTTTCTATGGCTTGGGTCAGCCTCTGGCTGCCCTGAGTGTGGCCCCCATGATAGAAGACACCGTGGAGGTGACTCCTGCTTCCACGGCCTCATTCTGAACCCACAACCCTGTGCTTTCTGAGTTAGCTCCTCTGGCCTCCTCCACAGCTCCCTACCCGAGCTGCAGTTAAAACACTGGCATTGCACAGTCTTGACTTTGCTTCTGGACAGATCCTTCAATCTGAGTATTGGCGGACTCCCCCCTTCAACTGTGGGTGCTCATGTCTCTTGCACAGGTGCTGTGGGCTACAGGGTAAGCGCTTTGGCCAAGGAGAACCACAGCAGAAGAGCGGTTGCAGTAGTCAATGCTTGCAGCTGGGGGACTGTTTTGCAGCCCAGCAGAGCCCTGTGTGTCTCTTCCACACCTCTGAATGCTAGGCAACCCCACTCCGCCCGTAAGGGACCCAGGCCTCTAGGGAGACCAGCCAGCTTCTTCAGCAGTCCGTGGTACCCTGTGTTTATGAATTGCTTCCTGTCTACAATATTTTAATATTTGGTTTTAAACCATTTGTCAGTGTCAGAACTCTCAGAGACAATTAAGGATTCTAGACAGTGGGTCACTGGATCAGTTAAGATTTTTCTGCTCTGTGTGTCCTAGGAGTTGTGAAAATGCAGCTTGGATGACACCGTCAGACTTAGGACGACAATAATTTATCTTCTTTTAAAAGCCCGCATGTTGAGAATTGTTAGTGGGTGGAAGCTACTAGAAAAACAGTTTTGGAAAAAGTTTAATAAGCCCTTAGTGAAGTATTTTTAGTTCATCATTCCTTAAACTATTACCCCTAATCTTCTCCTCCCTCAATCCAGCAACAGAAACAACTGACATTTAATGGAAAATCGAGGCCGATGTCTTACGGTGTAGAGACCAAAGGAATCTGCTTTCTGGTGGTAATAGCACCACCTTGTGGCATTTAATTTTATTTATTTACTTTTACTATTTGAAGGGCAGAGAGGCAGAGGTTTCCAGTTTGCTGGTTCATTCCCCAAGTGCCCCCAACAGCCAGGACTGGGCCACAAGTCAGAAGTCAGAGGCCCAGACTCAATCTGGTCTCCCACGTGGGTGGGAGTGACCCCAGTATTTGGACCCCGACCTGCTTCCTCACAGGGAGTGCGTGGGCAGGAAGCTGGCGTGGGAGAACCCATGTGCTCTGACTGGGGATGTGGGCGCCCCAAGCAGCATCTTAACTGCAGCACGGGCACCAGTCTCGCTTTGTGGCGTCGCCCCGTTGTCTCCTCTAAGGAACAGGAAGTCTAGACCTGCAGCTCTGCAACTGGAGGCACTCGTCTCAGTCTTGGTACTTATCTTAATAAGCATTAACTCTATTTCTCATGTTTCTCAATAAACACCCTTCAGTTTTATCTGTTTAATTTTTAGTTTTATTTGTTGCAGGTTTTTCTGTGTATGTTTTGCAGTAGTCATGTGTTTTCATTTTTAAGATAGTCATAAGGGCCAGCATTGTGGCGCCACTGATTTGAGTCCCAGCCGCTCCACTTCTGATCCAGCTCCTTGCTAAGGCACTTGGGAAAGCAGGGGAAGGTGGTCCAAGTGCTTGAGCCCCTTCCACCCAGGTGGGAGACAAGGTTGGAGTTCCAGGCTCCTGGCTTCAGCATGGCGCAGCCCCAGCTGTTGTGGCCATTTAGGGAGCGCATCAATAGATGGACCCCGCCCCAGTCTCTGACTCTCTGCCTTTCAAATAAATAAATAAATAAATCTTTTTAAAAAGTCATATACATTCATTTGACTCAGTTGATTACTAGTTGGTGTTAAGTAATAGTAACTGACACTATTTATTCAAGGTATTGCCTTCTGAAACTTGGTATCTTTGTTTTTCCAGCCATCAACCAAAACAGCATGGCTGCAGCTAGCAACCCAACAAGTATAGCTGGTTCCCGAAACTCCATGGCTGTCATCATGGACTCCTCTCCTTCTGGCCTGGGCCCCGGCAACACCAGAGATCCTGGCAACTCCACGGACCCCGACAACACCACGAACCCTGACAACACCAAAAACCCCAACAACACCACAAACCCCTCTCCTCCGGTACCAGACCCTGACAACCCCACAAACCCCGACAACACCACGAACCCTGACAACTCCACGAACCCCGCTCCTCCGGTCCCAGGCCCCGGCAACCCCACAAACCCCGACAACTCCACCAATCCCGACAACACCACGAACCCTGACAACACCACAAACCCTGCTCCTCCGGTACCAGACCCTGACAACCCCACAAACCCCGACAACCCCACAAACCCTGACAACTCCACAAACCCTGACAACACCACAAACCCCGCTCCTCCGGTCCCAGGCCCCGGCAACCCCACAAACCCCAACTCCACCAATCCCGACAACACCACAAATCCTGACAACACCACAAACCCCGCTCCTCCGGTACCAGACCCTGACAACCCCACAAACCCCGACAACTCCACCAATCCCGACAACACCACAAACCCCGCTCCTCCGGTACCAGACCCTGACAATCCCACAAACCCCGACAACACCACGAACCCCGACAACACCACAAACCCCGCTCCTCCGGTACCAGACCCTGACAATCCCACAAACCCCGACAACTCCACCAACCCCGACAACACCACCAACCCCACTCCTCCGGTCCCAGGCCCCAGCAGCTCCACGAACCCCGACAACTCCACCAACCCCGACAACACCACGAACCCTGACAACACCACAAACCCTGCTCCTCCGGTACCAGACCCTGACAACCCCACAAACCCCGACAACCCCACAAACCCTGACAACTCCACAAACCCTGACAACACCACAAACCCTGCTCCTCCGGTCCCAGGCCCCGGCAACCCCACAAACCCCGACAACTCCACCAATCCCGACAACACCACGAACCCTGACAACACCACAAACCCTGCTCCTCCGGTACCAGACCCTGACAACCCCACAAACCCCGACAACCCCACAAACCCTGACAACTCCACAAACCCTGACAACACCACAAACCCCGCTCCTCCGGTCCCAGGCCCCGGCAACCCCACAAACCCCGACAACTCCACCAATCCCGACAACACCACAAATCCTGACAACACCACAAACCCTGCTCCTCCGGTACCAGACCCTGACAATCCCACAAACCCCGACAACCCCACGAACCCCGACAACACCACAAACCCCGCTCCTCCGGTCCCAGGCCCCGGCAACCCCACAAACCCCGACAACTCCACCAATCCCGACAACACTACGAACCCTGACAACACCACAAACCCTGCTCCTCCGGTACCAGACCCTGACAACCCCACAAACCCCGACAACACCACGAACCCCGACAACACCACAAACCCCGCTCCTCCGGTCCCAGGCCCCGGCAACCCCACAAACCCCGACAACTCCACCAATCCCGACAACACCACAAATCCTGACAACACCACAAACCCTGCTCCTCCGGTACCAGACCCTGACAACCCCACAAACCCCGACAACACCACGAACCCCGACAACACCACAAACCCCGCTCCTCCGGTACCAGACCCTGACAATCCCACAAACCCCGACAACACCACGAACCCTGACAACACCACAAACCCCGCTCCTCCGGTACCAGACCCTGACAACTCCACAAACCCCGACAACACCACGAACCCCGACAACACCACAAACCCCGCTCCTCCGGTCCCAGGCCCCGGCAACCCCACAAACCCCGACAACTCCACCAATCCCGACAACACCACGAACCCTGACAACACCACAAACCCTGCTCCTCCGGTACCAGACCCTGACAACTCCACCAATCCCGACAACACCACGAACCCCGACAACACCACAAACCCCGCTCCTCCGGTCCCAGGCCCCGGCAACCCCACGAACCCCGACAACTCCACAAAGGCTACAACTGTTAGCAGCACAACTGCTGGTAATGTATCAACCACAACTGTTTCCCCACCTCCCAGTACTCACATCAGCAAAGCACATTCCTCAGGGGACTGTACCCGGGTGGCGAACATGCAGCCCAGGCAATCATTTGGTGCGGTCTTGCCAAGGCAGGCTCGGGTGGGATTCCAAATTCAGTAAGTCTGGAGCCCTCTGATTTTTAAGTTGATAATTTTGAATGGCCCACTTTTAAACTCAAATGGCCCTTGGCAGAAAAGAAAGTTCCCTACCTCTGCTGGGCCCTGTGACGTCAGTGACTGCCAGCAGCCCAAACAGCGGAACCACAGGTGAGAGGCGGTTCCTCAGGTTGCTCACCAAGTGCAGGCCAGCAGGTGGGGGTGTTCCGGTGCAATAGGAGAGGAGTTCATGGATGTGTATGGTGGACTTACACTCTGAGTCACAAAGGCTAGCAGTGGTGGCAATGACCTTGAACCATTACTTCAGTTCTGCTCTCCTTTCCTTCCCACCCATCCCACCCCAAACTATTCCCCAGTGTTCATTTTGTGAGCGCCACCTTTTCTCTCTTCCCTCTAACTAGCGGACTTCTAGAAATAGGTCAGTGTCTCTGAGAACAGGTCTAACTGAGCACTGACTCTCCACTCGACTGGCCCAGCTCCCTGGTCTACCCTAAGGTTAAGACGATGGCTGATCACAGTTTGGAACATGAACCAACTCATGGAATTCAGGCCTGAAGGAACAAAAACCAAACAATAGCAGTGCTCAAGCCGGTCCTAGGCAGGACAAGGGCCATTGTCCAAAGGACACATCTTTTGGGAATATTATCTAAAAACAATTAATCTCGAGTTGAGTTATTGAAACACAAACCAGTTGTGTCTTTTCCCTAAGTCTGTTCTAAAACAGAGCCCCGCAAACTTTATCAGTGGAGACTGAATACTATCTCAGGTCTTACGGGCTACTTAGAGTCTGTTGCCAGTGATCTACTGTCATTTTTTAATAGCAGCCATCGTCAACATACAAATGAATGAACCTGGCTGTGTTCCAATAAAACTTTATTTACAGAAACAGAAGTTTGGTTAGATATGCATGAGCCACGGTTTGCCAATCCCTGGTCTAGAAGAATCCTCAAACCTAAGAGCTTGGGAATGTAGATAACACAGGTCCTGCTCAGACGAGGAGGTGAGGGCAGTGAGATGGAGCTGGTGTCTCTCACACACACCTCTGAGCTCTGCCCCAGTGTTCTTGGACAGATCTTAGAAATACACGGTTAAGCAAATAGCCCAAAGCCTGTGTCAAATCTTCTTTCAAATCTGAAGGGACCGCTCTGAAGCCTCGGTCAGACGGATGCAGTTACACAATCAGCTCCACTAGCACCAGGAAAGGGAGCGTGTCCAGGTCACGGCTGCCTCCCAGACACTCTCAGAATAAGGCCGCCTTCCCGAGGCCTGGCCCTACCACCAGCTGTGGGGCATGGGGCAGATCAGCAAATCCCTTCCAGCTGTGATATCCTGTTAACCAGTTCCCGGCTGCAGTGAGCTGTGAGCCTGTTCTTCATTGCTCAAGGGAAAGCACACCAAGAGTTCTTTGGTGTCTTCCAGAGGGAAGCTGCACTCAATTTCTTCTCTAGAATTTTCCAGATCATCGGGGTCTACATCTAGGTTTGTAAGACTCTTAAGATAACTCTTAAGGTGGTCACCCACTTAAGCAACTCTGGAATCAAGACTCAAAACCACTTCATTTGACGGAGCTGAAGCAAATGACTCAGCAGGCTCCAGCCCTGAACTTCCCTCCCCCAGTCCCGTCAGCTCTTGGAGAGGGAAGATGCTGAACTCTGTCCGCCCCAGGAGTCTCAGCCGGTGATGTGGCAGCCATTGCAGTTTTATTTTCCCTGTTCAACTCGATCACTCAGAAAGCCAGAGGCTACAGTGACCCCCATGACCTCCTCTCTGCCCTTGTGGGGCTAATCCACATTCTGTTTTTTGCTAAGCTTTCCCCTTTCTTCAGGAATGAGTATTCTGTGCATGGCAACCAGAAAGTGACATCTCCTTTCTTTGAGGTGCTTCTTAGCTGCCCTTCTGTCTAGGAACATTATTCAGAACTTCTTATAAGAAAAAATAAGACCTTCTCTCCAGTGGTGTTAGAAGACCAGCCATCAAGGTTATGGAGGGTCCTTGGGGGTTGGAAGATTCCTGACTCCATGGAATCAGAGGCCTCCACATTTTTTTTCCCCTGAGCGGGTTCTCGTCCACCCAGCTCTGACCTCTACTGTTGAAAGAGACTCAGCTCTAGAATTTCTGCAACAAACTCCCTAAGACATATGAAAGTGTGTGTTGGTTTCTAGTTCTTAGGGCACACTGTGGAGTAACACAACCTGGGGGGTTGGAGGGGCCCCATTGAAAAATATGCTTCCAGGTGTTGTCATTTCTGCAAATTTATAATCTCTTTTTGCCCCACCTAAGGTCCTAGAAATCCTTGCAGAGACAATCCCTGTGATGGTAGTTCTTCATGTGTGGCCTTGTATGATAGGCATTTTTGCCTGTGTCCTGAAGGATATTACTATCACTCACCAACATGCATGAAAGGTGAGTGACACGGGATGAACCATGACAGAGCTGTCTCTCACATCTAAAGGGGAGGAGAAACCGAAAATGATGGCAAAAAGAAACTGCAGATTATTAGGAGGGAAGTTGGGGCAGCGTAGTGCAATGAGGTGTTGAAAAGTCTCTGCCTTTGTCCCGCTGAAGCCTCAGGCGCGAGGAGGGGGGGCCAGTTTGTGAGCGAGTCCTGAGGGTGTAGAGAGGCTGCGTGCACCTGAGAACCACACAGAGGAGTCAGGAGACAGGAGACGCTGCGACCAAGGGTGATGTGCTGGGGACCTGGTCTTCCGCCCTGGGTGCACTTCTCCCTCAGGGGATGTGCCCACATTAATAGCACACCCTGCTTTCTTTCTTTTTTTTTTTTAAAGATACACTTTCTTTTTTTTTATTTTTTAAAGAGTTACTTATTTATTTGAGAGGTAGAGTTATAGACAGAGAGAGGGAGAGACAGAGGGAAAGGTCTTCCATCTGCTGGTTCACTCCCCAGATAGCCACAATAGCTGAAACTGGGCTGATCCAAAGCCAGGAGCCAGGAGCTTCTCCAGGGTCTCCCACGCAGGTGCAGGGGCCCAAGTATTTGCACCATCTTCTGCTGTCCCAGGTGCACTAGCAGAGAGCTAGATTGGAAGACAAGCAGCTGGGACTTGAACTGGCACCAATATGGAATGCTGGCACTGTAGGCAGCAACTTTCCAGCTATGCCACAGCACCAGCCCTGGCATTATTTCTTATTCAAAGGGCTATTACAAAGTTAAAATCGTGCCAGTACCGCAGCTCACTAGGCTAATTCTCCACCTGCAGCGCCGGCACTCTGGGTTCTAGTCCCGGTTGGGGCCCCGGTTCTGTCCCAGCTGCTCCTCTTCCAGGCCAGCTCTCTGCTGTGGCCTGGGAACGCAGTGAAGGATGGCCCAAGTCCTTGGGCCCTGCACCCACACGGGAGACCAAGAGGAAGCACCTGGCTCTTGGCTTCGGATGGGCGCAGGCACCAGCCGTAGTGGCCATTTGTGGGGTGAACCAATGGAAAAGGAAAACCTTTCTCTTTCTCTCTCACTAACTCTGCCTGTCAAAAAAAAAAAAAGTTAAAATCATAAGATAAAGTATCATTTTCTAATTTTGTTTTATTTCAAATTTTATAAATGTTTACTAAGCACACAGCAACTGTGCTGTTTTGTCGCAATGAAGTTATCCCTTGCAGCATGAAGCTTTTCCCATCAGATCATGTGGCTGCTGTGCAGGTCCGGGGCCTCTGTGATTCTGAAATCCACACTTTTCCCCTGATGAATGCTGTGCCGGAGCAGACTAATTGTACAGGAAATGGATGCGTTCCATTGCCCACAGGGGTTAGGGCTTAATGAAAAGTTCATATTCCCAGCACTAATACTCTCTTTTTTGAGGATCCACCCTAAGTAGATGATCCCAAGTACAGAACTAGAATTCTCTACCTTTTAAGTCATTGGAAGTAGTAAGTCCAACAACAAAAAATGATTCTGTCAACAAAGGGATGTTTACTTCATTTAATATTGTGCAACCTTCAAAAATGATGGTTATAAAGAGTAGGCAATGATTTGGCAAAATGCTTATCATGTAATAGTGAATAAAAAGATACGTGATATAAGCAGAGTTTTAACAGTGTAAGCTATGAACAGAGAGCAAAGACAGAGAAATAAACCAATGTCAAAAAGGTTGGGTGGATTATGGGTAATGATTTGTTGTATTTCTAGTCTTTTATAATCGTACAATGTTGAGAACTTTAAAACAATGATCTCTTTTAGAACAAAATGGAAATGATCCTCTTTACATGAAATTGTACAAAAAGATTCTGCTTGACTTTTCAGGAAAAACATTCCCTGGAGAGGTCACGGTAAATGTCGCAAACACACCTGACTTTGAAGATAAGAACTCTGCAGCGTATCAAAACTTACACGCCACTGTTACCGAGTTTGTAAGTATTCCCCTTCCTTCCTTTTGGAATCGACATCTTGTCCCACTGAGCTGCAGTGTGGTGCACCCTGGCTGGGAAGTACCAGGTGTTCACATAGTGAAATGCAGCCCTACAGTGTGGTAGACAATAGCTACCTTGAGCCCCCTGGACCCGGGTCTTCCCAAATGCCCAGCCTCCTTCCCTGGTACCCTGTACATTCCTGTGGGCTTGCACCTGGAGGCAGAGCTCCTGGCATGGCAGAGGGCCCTGTCATTCTTTGCCTCTCCCTGTGCCCATTGTTACATGTTATTTATATTTATTTATTTTTGACAGGCAGATTTAGACAGTGAGAGAGAGAGAGAGAGACAGAGAGAAAGGTCTTCCTTCCGTTGGTTCACCCCCCAAATGGCCGCTAAGGCCAGTGCACTGTGCCAATCAGAAGCCAGGAACCAGGTGCTTCTTCCTGGTCTCCCATGCGGGTGCAGGGCCCAAGGACTTGGGCCATCCTCCACTGCGTTCCCAGGCCACAGCAGAGAGCTGGACTGGAAGAGAAGCAGCTGGGACAGAATCCGGCGCCCCAACTGAGACTAGAACCCGATGTGCTGGTACCTCAGGCAGAGGATTAGCCAAGTGAGCTGCGGCACCGGCTGTTATTATTATTATTTTTTAAGATTATTAGAGATACAGGGAGAAAAGGAAAGAGAGAGAGGTCTTTCATTTGCTGGTTCACTCCTCAAATAGCCACCATGATCACAGCTGGGCCAGACCAGAGCCAAGAGCCAGGAGCTTCTGACAAGGGTGCAGGAGCCCATTGGTTGGGCCATCTTTCTGCTGCTTCCTCAGGTGCGTTAGCCGGGAGCTGGATCTGAAGTGGAGCAGCCAGAACTCGAACTGGCACCCATATAGGATGCTGGCCCCTATATAATGCTATTAACATGGTTTAAAATGGACAAGAAAGTTTAAGGATTTTTCTTTTAAAGATTTATCTGTTTGAGGCCAAACTTAAGAAGCTGTATCACCTTATTTTTAAGAACATGATCATGGGTGGGCTGAGCGTTTTAAGCTTCCTTCCTTTTCCTGGACAACTCTGACTTCTACCATCCAACTCCTAATATGTCCCGGCAGAGAGTACTGAAAAGCATTAGAATGCATGTGAAGAACGAATAATTTGTTGTAATATATCGTGTGTATTTAATAAATGAGGTTAGAAATTCATGCTGAAACCTAGAAAATCACCTTTAAAAAGTTTTTTTCAACGTGTTACGAAATCTTTTCTCCTCCACAGTTTCGAGATGTGTTCACCAATGCTGATTATGGACAGACTGTAATTCTGAAAGTAAGGTGAGTTGACTCGGGCTGGCGGGGTGCTTTGGAGGCCTGGCATGTTTGTCTAACTTCTGGGTCGCCTGAGGAACACCAAGCCCTGCTGTAGCATTCCCAAGTCCGGAAGAGGTGGCCGTTCTGAGCTTTGAGAGGGGACTGTGCGCCTGGGCCTGCCTCTGCTGGCACAAGCACTTCAGCCTGGCTGGGCAGGGTGTGGCCTGGGGATGGCCAGCTGTGGGCTGTGGTTGGCTACTCAGCAGCTCGTGCGTGTGGTCCAGCGTGGCGTCTGGGTCGGGGTTTTGGCTGATTCCTTGGCTGCGAACCACACTGCCGCCAACTCCTAGAATATATATATCGTGGGGCAAAAGGAAAAAGAAGGGCTCATAGCCATTCCTTGCCTCAGGGCAGGGAGTGAGGGAAAAAGAACACCCGCACCTGGCTGCCGCAGGCCAGGAGAGCTCCTGGTGCAGTCAGAACACCACTAATTGAGCTATTCTCCATGCAGTGACAAGCATGGGTGCTACTTAGGGACACAGAGGCTCCTCCTCCTCAGCCCTCTCTGAAGCAGGTTAACATGCAGGTTCTCCGCCTGAGGAAAGAATGCACTAGATGGGCGGAGGTGTAGCCTAAGGCAATATTTATGTTGTGAGTTTTGCCATGGCACATTAAGTCCTTTGTGGAGTAAGATTAGCTACATGCCTGCATAGTCAGCCTTCCACATCCATGGGTTCTGCAGCCATGGACTTAACAACCATGCATCAAAAAAAATTTTTTAAAAGCAACTATGTCTGTACTGAACACATGCATGCAGACTTTTCCCCTTGTCATTATCTGCTAACGATACAGTGTAACGACTGTTCCCATAGCCTTCAGGCTGCATCTGATATTGTAAGCAATCCAGGAGGACTGAGTAGGCTATATGCAAATACTGTGACACTTTATAAAGATGTTGAGATTTTGTTGGCCATGGGGGTTCTAGAACCAATCTCTCATGGATACCCAGGGATGGCTCTGTGTGTGTGTGTGTGTGTGTGTGCATGTGTGTTTGTAGCTGTATAAAATGTCATAGATGATGTCCTAGAGGTGGTGAGTTCCCAACTTGGTCTTGAATGAGGGGCAAGTCTGATTGGCAGCCAGGAGGTACCTGCATGGTGAGGGGTAGGCGGCAAGCAGCAGCCTGGCCCCAAGCTCAGAGGCTCCAGAGCTGGAGGGATGCAGCAGAGAGTGGCTGGAGGACTGTGAGTGATTTCAAGGTTTTAGGTTTGGTTTCATGGACAACAGCCAGTCGGTGCACAGGGGATACTGTGCAGGTTGCAGAGAAGCCAGGCAAAGCCGTGCTTCAGCCCTGGCCTTGGCACCTCTTTGCTGTGTGGCCAGAGAGGAGCGCTAACCTCTCTGGACACTTGGTGCTCCGTCTGAGTAGTGGGGTGATCTGGCCAACTTCCTCGGAACCCATGAAGGAGCCAATGAGATCTTGTTTGTGAAATTCCCCAGGACATTGTGGACTTCAACACCAGTCTGTTCCTTTCCAGATTCTGGGACCCGCAGAGTGATGGAGAGCTGGCTGTGGGGGTCCCCAAAACCGTGGTCTCCTTTTATTCTTAAAGAGTTCCTCCTAGAAGGGAGCCAAGGGTGTTTGCAGCAAACCAGTCCCTGTGTGCCCAGGGCAGGGAGGGGAAGTGCCTCCCTAGCTCCGGGGCGGGGCCGCTGCAGGGCAGATGGGCTCGGCTCCCACCTAGCAGGACGCTTCCGAGGTTCCCGCGGAGCTTCTCTCCCTCCTCCTAGTCCCCAACTCTCTCCCTGCTGCACAAGTGCTGGAATTAGAAGGGTCCTCGGAATTTCTCTCTCCCGAACCTCTAATTGGGCAGAAGAGGAAAGTCAGGCTTGGAGAAACCATGACTGGTCGTGGGCCACAAAAAGATAGGTAGAGATGATCAGTGTCTGGCTTGGGTCTCTCTGACTCCGACTCTAGCGTTGAGGTCATTTACACGCAAGTACACTGTGGCACCATCCTTTCCTTGCTTCCCAAAGTAGAGTGCAAGCTGGTGGTTTCTTTGACTGAGTGAAGGAATGCATTATGGATGGCATTTTATTTGGTAGCCCCAGTGCCAAATTGTCCTATAGAATTCTGGATATTTTTTTAACCAATATAGAAAAATATGTATTGTGTACCCTTTTCTCACTGCCTTATCCATTCCATTGCCACTCCCCAAACCCTAGCATGAATTAATTATGATAGAGAATTTTAAATGAAAATTCTAAAATCCCATTTCACTTTTCAGACTCCCTTTTGAGGTGATTGTTCCTAGGAATGGAGTTTGGCTCTTGTTTTGGATTTTCTTGATTGCTCTGAGGACCCAACATGGCTATAAGCATTTCTTTAATAGCCAGCTATATTTTCAAGCTTCTGTACCTCTTTTTTTTTTTTAAGATTTATTTATTTATTTGAAAGGCAGAGTTACAGAGAGAGAGGTAGAGACAGAGAAAGAGGTCTTCCATCTACTGGTTCACTCCCTAGATGGCCGTAATGGCCAGAGCTGAGCCGATCCGAAGCCAGGAGCTTCTTCTGGGTCTCCCTCACAGGTGCAGGGGCCCAAGCACTTGGACCATCTTCTACTGCTTTCCCAGGCCATAGCAGAGAGCTGGATGGGAAGAGGAGCAGCAGGGACTAGAACCAGTGCCCATATGGGATGCTGGCACTCAGGCCAGGGCTTTAACCCACTGAGCCACAGCGCCGGTCCCTTCTATACTTCTTAAAAGATGCATTTATTTGTAAGGCAGAGTGACAGGAAGAGAGAGAAGAGAGATCTTCCATCTGCTAACTCAGTCCCCAGAGACCTTCCTGCAGCCCTGGCCTCCATATTTGGACCTCAGCTGTGGAGATGGGGCAGAGGGTCGGGGGCAGGACTAGAGCTGGGAGATCTGCTGAGTGACTGCTGGAATGTGTATCTGTTGACCCTTCAGTTCAGCTCATCAAGTGACACATTCATTTTTATTTTTAGCACATCCCCTTCTCTGTCAGCAAGATCTGAGGTGCGTGCTGGTAACGACGCTGTCCATGTGAAAGTAATAAACATTTTCTCTCAAAATTCAAGCGCAAATGCAAGTACTGTGTCCAATGCAATTGAAGCCGCAATTGCCAACTCAGATATCATTGCGACATATAGTGGTAAGTATTAAATTTTACTCAAGGGTTACCTAAACTACCTGCTTTTAAAAAACCTCCCAATTATATGGAAGGGAGCAATAACTGCAGAATTGAGTGGGCAGCTGTCTTCAGCTTTCCTTTTAGAGAATTTGTTCTTCTCTTTCCTTCCCCACCTGCCTTCTCCTCCTTTCCAGCCACCTTCCAAATCATCAAACTGATCAGTTTGTTCCTCTCTTGGAAAATGTAGATGATCAAACCAATCATTTCTGCACAAAGACGAGGAAAGGAGGGCTTTGCACCAAGTCACAGCTTTGCAAGTGATTATAGAAGGCTTCAGCTGTGCTGCCTGCTCTGCAGCCTGATGCACAAGCCTGCCTGTAGCTGCAACAATTGGTGTTTGCAGTCTTGCAAAGCATCCGGAAACCTAGTGGCCTAAAACTGCTACAGCTTATTTATTTCCACCTCATAATTCTGTAAGTTTGGACTGGGCTTAGCTGGTAAATTCTAGCAGCCTAGGCCAGGCTTGCCTGACTCCTGCTGGACTGGCTTAAGTGCTGCCCGCATCTGCTGGGTCCCTGGGGACAGCACAGCTGGATGGGTGGTCTCTGCCCCACCGAGTCTCCCCCTGCAGCAGACCAGCCTAAAGAGTTTCAGGGGCAGCAAGAGGGTGTGGTCCAGTGCACAAGGGCTTCTCAAGTCTCTGCTTAGGTTGTATTTACAAGTGTCCTGGAAGCTGCGGCGACTTGTGTGACGTAGCACGGGGTGGCTAGGCCCCACCAAAGACCATGGACCCAGAGACTCGTGAATACATTGATGCCATGACCTCCGTCAACCCTCCACCACCAGCATCAGACGCCACTCACCCCAGAGGTGACCAGCAGGGACTGTTTGGGTGGAGGTGTGGCACAGCTGGTATTCCATCCTGGTTGCCAAATCCGGAAGTCTCTGTTGAGCCACAGTTTATGAGGGCGCTTCCACTGCTTTCTCAGGCCATTAGCAGGGAGCTGGATCAGAAATGGAGCACCTGGACTTGAACCAGCAACCCTATGGGATGCTGGTGTTGCCGGTGGTGGCTTAGTCTACTGTGCCCGACACCCACCTATCTTTAGCTACGTGGGGCACTGAATTTTCATTGTTTTTTGAGTCTGGACCACAAATCTTGTGCTGAATTGTGATTTGGTTGCTATAACTCTACAAAGAGAATACCCAAAAGTGATACAGTTTCTAAGTCACTTGTAATATAGCACAGAGACAGGTACAAGAGGGATCTTTTTTTTTTCTTTTCTTTTTTAAAGATTCATTTTATTTATTTGAAAGACAGAGTTAAAGAGAGAGGTAGACCCAGAGAGAGAGAGAGAGAGAAAGAGGTCTTCCACCCACTGTTTCATTCCCCAAATGACCGCAATGGCGGCCAGAGCTGAGCTGATCTGAAGCCAGGAGCCAGAAGCTTCTCCCAGGTTTCCCACGTGGGTGCAGGGGCCCAAGGACTTGGGCCATCTTCTGCTGCTTTCCCAGGCCATGGCAGAGAACTGGATCGGAAGTAGAACAGCCGGAACTCGAACTGGCGCCCATATGGGATGCCAACACTGCAGGCCAGGGCTTTAACCCAAGAGGGATCTTGAACTTGAATCTAATTGCACTGAATCAGCTGAATAAAGAAATAGTCATTGAAGAGAGGATTGGAGAACTTGATTTCAGAATCCCAGATTTTCTCTTTTTTTAAAAAAAAGGTTTTGTTTATTTGAGAGGTAGAGTTACAGACAAAGAGAGGGAGAGACGGAGAGAAAGATCTTCTATTTGCTGGTTCACTCCCCAAATGGCTGCAATGGCCATTGCTGTGCCAATCTGAAGCCAGGAGCTTCTTCCAGGTCTCCCACACAGGTGCAGGGGCCCAAGCAATTGGGCCATCTTCTACTGCTTTCCTAGGCCATAGCAGAGAGCTGGATTGGAAGAGGAGCAGCCAGGACTAGAACTGGCGCCCATATGGGATGCCAGTGCCAAGGCAGAGACTTAGCCCACTATACCACAGTGCCCCCTTTCCCCATTCTCTTTTGTTAAAACACATATTGAAAGGCAGTAGAATAACAATGGAGCAGTTGCTTTCACAAATTACCTCACGCACATTGTCTTGCTGAATGTGTTCTTGAACTCTTTGTGCCTCACTTAGGGCAAGATCTCTGTGACTATTATGGCTGTGTAAAGCAAAATGATCAAGATGATTGCAGTGATGGCTTGTCATGTGTATGTAAAGATGGACTGGGCAGACCCAACCCTCTCGTGGGTTTTTGTCTTGGTAAGTGTTCCACCTGCTGCTGAATGTTCGTTAGAACTCCCACACCTTCTGCCTAAGTAAGATGCAAACTCTCCTGCTCCAGTTTCCACGAACCTGAGTGCTGTAGATCTTGGCTTAACCCGTACAATGGGGGGATCGGACCCTGACCAGGGCTGGGTAGACAACTTCAATGCAGGTGTCATTTGTGGAGCCAGTGAGCGCCACATTTCTCTTAGGGATAGCAATGTGACAAAAATGGCCTTCTGTCATGTGTCCCTTTGGGGTTGGAGAGGTTGTTTCTGAAAATGACTGAGCAATCACTCTGTTTTAAAGCGAAGTGTCCCGACGACTGCAATGCTGAGAACAATAAGCAATGCTTAATGACCCAGGAGGACCAGAGCCCCAGCTGCACCTGCCTGCCGGGCTACAAGGATGATGGCAGAGGGAGCTGTGAAAAGTAAGGATGCCACTCCGTGTTTGTCTCGCCCCAGCTGGAGCTTGCCACACATAGACAGGTTTAGAGTGAGGAGGTTGGTCGGCTGGCATGGGTCAGGAGGGGTAGCTCCTCCTCTCCCTCCTCTTCCGCACCACCTTTGACAGTCTGAGCAATCTCCAGGTCCCAGGAACACTATTAGGTAACACCTATCATGCAATGACACTATGGGGTGCCTATTAGCTCCCATGTTCCATTGAGGGAACAGGGTGGCAAACAAGTGGCAGAGCTGTGTGGCGTCACCCGCTGAGAAGGGTCCTGCTCGGCTCCACACCTCTTGGGTTCATCTTCGCCCTGAGCTGCCAGATCTTCCAGGAGCTCGGAGGCTGCAGTGTTCTGGCAGTGGCCAACGAGAGCTGTTGGGACCGTAAACCTTCCCAGCCTTCCAGAGCCACTGGAAGCTGCTCTCCTGGGACAACGGGAGTGTAAGGAGCACAGGAAACAGGAGCAGGAGCCAGGGAGGGCAGGAAGGAAGGGGGATGGAGACAGAAGGGAGGTGGGGCGGGAACTCGACCTGCCCCGTGCAGGGGCTCTGTGACACGACCTCCTGCTCGCTGTGTTTTAGGTGTGCATTTGGCTACAGCGGAGTGGACTGCAAGGACCGTGAGTATCAAAGTCTTGTTTTATAAACAAGTTGTGAAACATGGGAGAATGTTAAACAGTGGCCACACTGAAAATCCTGTCTAGTTTCCACCCCTACCCCCTACCCTCACCCAAAGTCTCTGTCTTCCATCATAAAGACAGAACATGTACTTGCGATTTGTCTTCTGGGTCAGGCCATCTCATGCCCATAGCAGCAGCAGCTCTGGCATCAAACACAACGAAACTCAGCCCAAGGAATGGGCCGGGTGCCCTAACATTGATTTTCTACATTGGCTGAAATATGCATTCCCTGCTACTAGAAAGTATAAAAAAGGAGTTAGATGATTATGGAGAGCAGATGTAGAAACCGGACATTTAAATACAAGAGTACTTCAAAAGTTTCCTGGAAAAATTGAATGAAAAAATAAGCTTATTTTGGTGAAAAAAATTTCTAAATTTATACATAGCTTATCCATAATACACATATTCCATGAATTTTGAAGACCCTACATGAGCATGAATTTCAAAGTTTTTTGCACCAAAATAAGCATATATTCTAATTCCATTTTTTATGAACTTTTTGAAATTTCCCTCATACTAAAATCTAAGAGCCGTTTCCTGGTTTAGGATGTGTTGTTGCAAATTTAGGTTCTTTGTCCCATCCCATATCCCATCCACACCAGACTGGGATAATATTAACTTTAAATTGTAGATAATTCTATATTTCAAAAATCTATATAGTAAACTAAAAGGAAGCAATACAGTCAGCCTCTGGCCACCCAGACAGTAAGGAGAGACGCTCGTGGTTTCCGCTGTGACTTGTCGCGAGGATGGAGCTGCTGAGTTTCCACACCTGTAAAACGAGAGGTCGGGAACAGATGACCTCGCAAGTGTTTCCCAGACCTAATGGACTGTGGTCTCCTGCACCCAGGTTGGAGGAGGCATTTGTGGCGTTCTCATCCACAGCAGTGTTGTGCAATGGAAGACTAGTGTGAGCTGTGTGGTCCATGGTACATTTTAGAAAAGCAAATTCTAAAAGTAAAAAGAAATAGGAACCTTGACTTTAATAACATTTTATTTAACCCAATGCATCCAAAATGTCATTTCCACAGGTAAAATTCGATAGAAGAATTGTTACTGAGCTAGGTCACTTTGTTCTTCCTCCCGGTGTTTGGAATTCCGTGTGTGGGTCACACTGACGGGCACCTCAGAGCTACATGTCAGTGTCAGCAGTGCTGGGCGGGGCAGAGTGGGTCTCCACATCCTTAGAGACAAAGTGAGCGGCAGCCTGGCTCCTCTAGTTTATCAGGAAGGTAAGACGTGGAAGGCAGTCAAGGCAGCTGAGGTCCTTGGCGGAGATCCCAGTCCTCACATAGCCAAGACAGACCCTGCTGCGTAGCCCCACCCCGCCCCCAGTTGGCATCTTTTATCTGAGGCTGCTGCTTCTCACTGACATCTAGAGACTCAGTTAGTAGTAGACCCTGGTACCTCGCCTGGCCCCAGAGGGAGCAGCGGCCAGAGCTGATCATCCAGAGAGCCAGGAGTCACTGGGGACGCACGCACCTGTGCACTAGAGCCATTCCGACTCTTTTCTCTCCTAGCGTTTCAGCTGGTTCTCACTATCGTGGGCACCATTGCCGCTGTCCTCATCCTCAGCCTGGTGGTCGCGGTGATCTGCTGCACAAGGTACGCAGTGGGAAAAGGGGCCCCTTCCTGGGGCACAGCACGGCCAGCAAGATGTTTTAGTTTCCAGATGCACCCAGCCACTCCTGGACAGGACTGGGGACATAGAGGAGGCCCCTTTAGTAACGTTACATTGATGTTTTTTCTTGCATTCCTTGTCTTGTGATTATATGAGCTGGACACAGTGGTGGACGAAATGGAGAGATGTGGAATGATAAAGAATGTGAAATCACCTACAAAACTTACCATGTTGAAGCAACTAACACTTTTGGCATATATGAGGGTGCTTCAAAAAACTCATGGAAAAATAGAGTTAAAACATAAACGTATTTGGGACTGGCACTGTGGCTCACTTGGTTAATCCTCTCCCTGTGGCGCCAGCATCCCATATGGGTGCGGGTTCTAGTCTCAGTTGTTCCTCTTCCAGTCCAGCTATCTGCTGTGGCCCAGGAGGGCAGCGGAGGATGTCCCAAATGCTTGGGCCCCTGCACCCACATGGGAGACCAGGAAGAAGCTCCTGACTCCTGGCTTTGGATCGGTGCAGCTCCAGCTGTTGCAGCCATTTGGGGAGTGAACCAGCGGACAGAAGACCTCTCTCTGTCTCTCTCTCTCACTGTCTATAACTCTACCTGTCAAATTAAAAAAAAAAAGTATTTTGGTGCAAAAATAGTTTGAAATCCCGTGTCTGATTATGCCACAATACGGATTTCCCACAAACTTTGTGAAGACCCCAGGTTTGCATGGATTTCAAACATTTTTCCACCAAAACTAACACCTTTTAATTCAGTTTTCAGGAACATATCGTCCCAGATTATTTTCTGGCTCTTTGAATGATAGTATAGACATAACGTGTGTGTCCTTGTCTTAAACGCTTGTGCCGACATTCACCTTTGCTGAGCTCTGCTGTGTGACTGCTGCTGGCTTCTGGTTGCAAACGCCTGGTTGGCAGTGTTGAACTCCACTGGCTCCGTCAAACATAATCTCCTCCAGCTACTTGTCTGCCTGTGCCGCTGCTACAAGAGGTCTAAAACCAACCTCTAGATTAAAAAAAAAATTAAAGATTTATTTATTTATTTGAAAGAATTACAGAGAGAGGGGGAGAGAGAGCTCTTCCATCCACTGGTTTACTTCCCAGATGGCCTTAACGGCCGGGGCTGAGGCAGGCTGAAGCCAGGAGCTTCATCTGGGTCTCCTACACGGGTGGCAGGGGCCCAAGCACTTGTACCATCTTCCACTGCTTTCCCAGCCAGGAGCAGGGAGCTGCATCGGAAGTGGAGCATCTGGGATTAGAACCAGTAGGCATATGGGAAGCCAGAGTTGCAGGCGGTGGTTTTACCTACTATGCCACAATACCACCCCTAAAACATGACTATTTCTCGGCTGGGTGCTTTAAGTTCTCCTCTCTTAAGGGAGGAAGACTTATTTTTTCATCAGATATTAGCTGTGTCAGAGTGCTTCCCATTACCAGGGACAGGAATGCTGGCATCTCTTTTCCATTCTACAGGTGCCAATGGGGTTCCACTTCGATAAAAACAAGCTGCTTTTCCTTTTGTTTTCTTTCTTTTTTAAAGTGTTTTCTTTCTTTTTTTAAATATTTATCTTATTTATTTGAAAGAGTTACAGAGAGAGATAGAAATAGTGAGAAACAGTAATAGAGGTCTTCCATCCACTGATTCACTCCCCAAATGGCCACAATGGTCAGAGCTGAGCCACTCCAAAGCCAGGAGCCAGGAACTTCTCTGGGTCTCCCTCATGAGTGCAGGGGCCCAAAGACTTGGGCCATCCTCTGCTGCTTTCCAAGGAGTATTAGCAGGCAGCTGGATCAGAAGTGGAGCAGCTAAGACTCAAACCAGTGCCCATGTGAGATGCCGGCATTGCAGGCGGTTGAGGTGGTAGCTTACTCTGCTGTGCCCAAATGCCAGCCCCAACAAGCTGCTCTTTCTAACATTTAGCTCATGCCTTATCTTTTGGCAAAATGGGTATTTTCTCTCTATAATGTGAGAAGATAAACAGATTTTCAGCTCCTAAACTATTTTGCTTAGTCTTCTTTTTTTCCTTTTACTGCATTTTCATCCTAACTTTGTCCCCAGACTTAATTGTGAGGAAGCAAAGGCAAGAAATGGGTGTGTGAGCACCCTTGGCCCCTGATTTCCCACTTTCTGGGACGGGGAGCCAGAACGTGCCTGGCCGTGGGGCAGGGCTGTGCCCTCTGCTCTCGGGGGGACTGGCTCGTGGTCCCGGGACTTCAGGGGCCTCAGGCGTTGCTGTGGGATCTTGAGCCAGGTCTGCCCTTAGCCCAGCCCAGTTTGGGACTCTGGGAATAAATGAGGAATTTTAATTTTCTCGCCCAGGTCAAAGGGTAAGGAAGTCTCTCCTCAATGACCTTGGGCAAGAGTGCTGTCATGGGCTGTACTGGCCATCAGGGTCACAGCATGAGTGACAGCCCCAGTGTGACTCAGGCACAGTAACTGGCACCCTGGGGCTGGCCCACCCCCACAGCCACCACCCAGGACCTTGTCTGGGGCCAGGCAACATCAGCAGCAGACCTCCCTGGGGAGATGCGTCCCTCCCTCTCTTGTCTGTAGCACTTCCCCCTTGGCTTTGAATAGGCTCGGGACCCTGGCGGGGGCACAGCAAAGCCCGGGAACCCTGTTTCTTCTTCCGAGGCCTTTGTGCCCTGGACTCATTTTACACACGGGGGTGCTTCTGTAGACATTGACTTGGCGCGAGTGAAAAACTGTGTCATCAATCATCTTTCTCCCTGACTTCTGTTGTCTCTCATAAAAAAAATTCAAAAGCACACCTGAGAATACAACACTGGGGCAGGCGTTTGGGTAGTGGTTAAGATGGCATGGGACACCCAGTGCAAGTCCCAGCTCCACTCCCTCTCCAGCTTCCTACTAGTGCACACCCTGAGAGGCAGCAGGTGAGGGCTCAAATATTTGATCCCTGCCGGCTTCATGGGAGACCCAGGCAGACTTCCTGGCTCTTGGCTTCAGCCTGGCCTTGCCCCAGCAGTTGCAAGCATTTAGGAAGTAAGTGAGTCGATGGGTGATCTCAATCTCTGCCTTTCAAATAAAATGAAAATCAATTTTTTAAAAGAACATCAAAAAATGAATAAAAAGAATGCAATACTAACATTACTAGCAAAAGTTCAGCGAGGCTGTGGGATGGATGGTAACGCTGGGTCAGCATTCATATCCTGGTCCTGTGGTCGCACAGAGCTTATGAGGAGACTGTCCTGAAATTCAGGGCAACTACCCTGCGTGGCATCATGACGTATTATGGGTAATGGCGCATCAATCTGCAACTTCTGCTTAACTGGTTTGGACTCTGTGTGATGGGTTCGTGGGAGCTCTGTGTGTAATGTTTTTTGTTAACTTACCTGTAAATTTGAAATGGCTTACATTTGAAAACATTTTTAAAAAGAACATGAACATTTGTATCGGGGAAAATGGGTGTCGCTGTCAGATCCTAATTCCTGTTCCTGGTTACAGATCCAAGAACAAAAGGAAGAACATAGAAGAGCAGAATCTGATTGACAACGACTTTCAGAGCCTGAAGCTGCAGCAGACGGGGTTCATCAACATGGGTGCTGATGGGAGTCTGTTCCCCAAAGCCAGGACAGGGCCCCCCCGCAGCGTTCAGCCACAAAACCCCTACGCAAACCAGAGGGGCCTACCCTTCCCCGACTACTAGGTGAGCCATGGGCCTGTCCCAGAAGCCCTGTGCAGACCCGAGAGGTTACCCTGCTCGAACTACCGTGGGCCTCCAGTTAGCTCTTCAGGGTGGGCTGGGGACCTCAGCTCCTGTAGCTTCTCCAGGCTGCATAGGCGTCTTTGCTTTTTAAACAAAAGAGAAAGATGAAGGAGGAGGGTGAGAGAGGTCTTCCATCCGCAGGTTTGCTCCCCAAATGGCCACAATGGCTGGGACAGGGCCAGGCCAAAGCCAGGAACCAGGAACTTCTTCTGGGCCTCCCACGTGGGTGCAGGGGCTCAAGCACTTGGGTCATCCTCTGCTGCTTTCCCAGGCCATCAGCAGGACGCTGGGTCAGAAGTGGAGCAGCTGGGACTTAAACCGGTGCCCATATGGGGTGCCTGCGTGCGCTGAAGGTCAGGGCTTTAACCCGCGGTTCCATGGTGCCGGCCCCCAGGGTGACTTTAGACGCATCACTTCCTCTCCCTGGCCTTCTGCTTCCTGTCTGCAGAAAGATCAGCTTGCTTTATGTGCCCTTAAGGTTCCTTAAATTGCAGGCCTCTAGGAATAGGACCCCAGTGACTGTGATGACAATTCCCAGGCTGTTTAAGGGGCCAGGCCCAAGGAAGGATGCAGAATGTGACCAGGTCTCTGTGGCCTCCTTCCCAGTGGGGCTGCGTAAAGGCACAGCCAGACTGCAGGGTAACTCGGCCAGTTTCTCAAGAGATAAAGCAAGTGAGGCTGGTAACGCTTTATTTCACTCCGAGGACTTTCAGGGGAAAAAGCTTCCACTCAGCAGGTTCTTACTGGATCATGTAGGCCGGTGTTGAGAAGAGGGAGCCGGTGAGAGGTGGCTGAAGGAGAGGCCAGGGGAGAAAGTGGCCAGGTCAGAAACAGCAGAGAGGCCAGGCAAGGGAGAGTAAGGGGGAAAGCCGAAGAAAGCACATTGTGTTAACTAAGTAATGTTAATAACTTAGGGATCTAAGTTTTCTCATAGGTTTCTGTTGGAATATTTCTTTTCTAACAGTCTTCTCGCTCGCTTGCTCTCTCTGTCTAGAACAGTAGAACTTTGGAGTCGTCCATGTACCTGGCCCAGTGCCTGAGCTGCTGTTTGGTGGAGAGGTGAGACCTGGTGAATCGTGGCCTGCAGGATCTCTCTCCCACCCCGTCCGCCAGCCTCTCTGAATGGAAGTTGTGAGCGCTAGGAGTATGGCTTGCTTCCCGAATGCTTCCCGAATAAGAATCTGCAGAATTAAAGGCACATGGACACTCTCAGCACTTGTGAGGTCGCTGCTTTTCTCCAGTCTGTGTGGACTCCTGAGACAGTGCTTTGGTCTTTCCTCCTACTGGGCTGCGGTAACCATGTCCCGTCCAGAGGACAGGCCTTGGTGTGGGTCACTCCTGGGAGGAGCCTGTGCCTGACCCACATTGATAGCCCACGGGTGAGCGGCCCAGAGTGCCGCGGGGACAAGAATTGCCATCTTCTTCCATGGCTCACTGTGATAAGGTAAGGTAGGGCTCCTACGTCTAGCCCTCCGGTCAAGGGATTTTGGCTACCCTGATACTGCCAGGAGCTTGCAACCTAGCCTCACCCTAGAGACAGCCTTTGTAGGAGCACCGACTGGACGGCCAGGAACTTTTTGATGTTAATTAGGCATCTGGTACTAGATAGGCTTAAAGTGCTGGTCCATGGGAGGGGCAGGATGAGGAGAGGGGGCAGCCGCCGGGGTCCACCTCCTCCCCTGCGTTGACCCTTCTCCCAGGAGCGGGCAGGCCTTTCTTCTGATTCATGCCCTCCTCAGGACTCGGGGCCTGGGAGAAGCTGTGCAAGCAGGAACTCCAGCCAGGAGCTCCTTCGGCACCTTTGACGTTGCTGATGTTCCCTTTGGCCGAGGGTGGGAGAGGGAGTGAGTGCCGGGTGTGGGGAGGAAGGAGAAGGGAGGTGTCCCGGTGTCCAAGCTCAGCAGGCTGCTTCCAGAGGGGCGTCACTGGGGCCCAGCCTCCCCTGGAGACAGAGGCTTCATTGTAACTCCCCCACCACACCCACCCAAGAGTGGGGGCAACCACGCCCAGCACATGCTTTACAAAATGTTATGAGTGTCCTTGTTTACGCCTAATGTCTGGTCCCTGTGCAAGATATTTTTATTCATTGCCATTGTTATGTGTTCTTGGATGTGAATGCAATAAAATGTCTTTGATAGATGGTGTCCCTTCTCATGTTGGGAGCTTTTGGTAGCGCACATAGCAGTGAGTCTTATTTCAGTTAGCACATGACATGTGACACACCCAAGTGACTGGCATCTGCTGTCCTCGTGGGGGGGCTGCTGGATCACCCACAATGGTAGGCACCTCTTCCCTCCCGCTACTCATGTCCCCCTCCTCCTGTGTAATGGTTAACTTTGGGTGTGAACTTGACAAGATTCAGGAATGCGTGGAAACCTGAAAAAACGCTCTATTGGGTATATCTGTGACGGTGTGTCCAAGCAAGGTTAGTGTGTGCACCTGAGTGGGTGGGCGGGGCAGGGTGAGCCCTGCCTTCCAATCAGCTGGGGGCCTGCAGAGAATGAATAGGGAAGGTGAATTGGTCCCCCGCTCTGAGAGCTGGGATGTGTCTGATGGCTGTGTTGGACGTTGGGACTCCGGAGCTGGTCTTTGGCTCAGGCCAGCAGCTGCCCACCTGGGCTTCTTTGCTTCTGAGGCGTTTGGACTTGGCCTGGAAGTCGCTCTGCCAGCATCCCCAGGTGTCTGATGTGCACACGGCTCACTGTGGGACTTCTGCCATAAGCACATTGACAACCCCCTCCCCCTTTGTCTATCTGTAGGCATCGCCTATCCATTGTGTCTTTCTGTGGGACTCTGGCCAACACCTCTCCTAGGAAGCAGCTAAGCATTTTGGATGAGACTGATCCAACTCCTAGTTTCCAAGGTTGGCTTGGGTTGGCCCATGCTGGTCAGTGCACTCCCATCTGCCCTTGCAGCCCTGAGTGACTTAAGGTGATGCACATGAACTAAGTGGCTACAATAAAAATAAAGCCCACACTTTGGTAGGAGGCTTGAGGGAAGAAAGCCTCCTGGAAAGATCTTGGGGATGCTATGCCCTTGAATTGCTTCAGTTTTCCTGAGGACAGAGCTGACACGTGGAGGAAGGCAGAGCCGAGTCAATCCCAGAGTTACAGAGCTGGAGCCTCCATCAGATCCGCCCAGAAGCCTCTGGACTTGCCTTTGCTGTTTGTTCCCTGTTATTTGCAGCTGAAATCACCCACACTGAGGCTGTTCATGCCTACACTTGTGTTCTCAAGGCCAGGAGGTAAATAGTATAAAAGAAACACACTTTTGTGAGCTGTTTATGCCGACAGGAAAGACAACAGCCATCAACTGATTAGTGAACGGCTGCAGAGTTCCATTCCCACTGTACCTCGTTTCTGCCCTGCATGCTACTGCCTTCTACTTATAGATGGTGTGGATCCCGTACTAGCAGTGGGCTATTTGAACCGTGTTTCCATGGAGCCCCACAGCCATGGTGCCCCTCTGAGCCTCAGCATTCCAGCTCCTATCGAAAGTCCTGAGCCATTCTTCAGAGACTTCCATTGCTATTGGTAGGATAACAGGACGTCTCCTAAACACGTTCTTGTGAGATATTGAAGGAAAGGGCTGTTGCATTCAAAGCTGCTTTGGAGTTTCCTGTAATATGGCCTGGGACCCGTTCATTTCTGTTTGTTGATACCTATGCAAATATTTTTTTTAAAAAAAGATTTATTCATTGTTATTTGAAAGGCAGAGTGACAGAGAGAGGGAGAGACATACTGAGAGAGATATTCCACTAGCTGGTTTACTCCCCAAATGGCTATAATGATTGGGGCTGAACCAGGCCAAACCCAGGAACCAAGGTCTCCCACTTGGGTGGCAGGGACCCAAGTACTTGGGCCATCGTCTGCTGTTTTTCCAGGTGCATTAGCAGGGAGCTGGATTGAATGTGGAGAAGCTGAGACTTGAACCAGCAGGATGCCGGTGGTGGGTAGCTGTGCAAAGATTTTCTAGCCGACTGTCCAGGAACCTCTGGAGGGCTGTCAGGGTGAACTTAAAAGACGAAATCTGATCATGGGACTCCCTTGTTGAAATGCTCTAAGGGGTTCTCCCCTGAAAGAATGGGGCTTATATTCTGAAGCCAGATTCCTTGATACGTAATCATCCCTGCTCACATGGCTGCTGCCTCCTGCCCCTACTAACACGCTGGCCAGACCTGCTGTTCCCCAAGCACCACCACCTCTATGTCTCCCTCCACGTGGACCATGCCTTTCCCTCAGCTGCCATTGCTCCGGTCAGCACGGGCGGCACCCACAAACCACTGTGGCTTTGGGGGCCTCCAGACAGCAGAAGTTGACTTCTTGCAGTTCTGGAGGCCGTGGGGGCCAAGGTCAGGCTGCAACAAGTCTGGTGTCTAGCGAAGACCCATTCCTGTCCATGCAGTCACGCAGGTTGGAGGGGTACGGGGTCTCTCAGGGCCTCTGTTTTAAGGGCACGAATCTCACCCCGGAGGGCTCCGTACTCATGTCCCCCAAGGCCCCGCCTCCCACACCATCACAGGGGTGTTATGGTGAAACCTGGGGGCCCCCACACATTTAGACCACAGCACCTCATAAACGCCTCCGTCTGTCTAGGTCAGCTGGACTGTCACCTCCTCCAGCCAGCCTTCCCGAATCCCTCTCCTCTCCCCCCAGTGCTCTGAGCAGAAGTGCCAGCAGGGTCCTGTCACAGGTTACCTGGAGAAGAGCCTGCTCCTCTTCACCTAGCACAGGGCTGGCGTAGAATGAGTATTAAGTGAATGAGAAACGGGGATGTGAAACGGGCCTGTTCAGCTCATCTGTGGAGGATCCACTCATTGCCTGTTGTGTGACAATGGTCTCATCGGTGTACACAGACACCAGAACTTGTCGAATGGTACACTGTGCACAGGTACTGCTCATCGCGTGTCAATTATATCTCAGTAAAGCTGGGTTTTTCAAAGGAAGTGGACTCTCCTACAGGGGCTCCTCCAACCCTGGGGGCTACCCCTTCTAGGCGCAAGCTAGCATAGGACAGAAGCCTGTAATGTCATCCTGCTGGCTCTCCACAGACAGAATCCTCGGGCCCACTGTGGGTGAAGCCAGCTGGGGATGGGGTGCTGCCCTGACTGCAGCAAAGCTCAGTTGCCCGTTGGGGTTGTGCAAGGCTGGCTGGCCCCCGTCCCAGAACACTTCATGGGTGTTGGACAGGCCTGAGCCTGGGGCTTCAGCTTTGCAGCAATGCTAGTGCTCTAGGTCAGTGGTCAAATTTCAGGTCACGTCATTTTTCCACACTTCCCCGAATTTAGAAACCAGCAGTCCACTGGGCACGGGATGATTCAATGTCTTCTAACCCTCCCTATGGAGAAGTGCTCAGGCGTCCATGTGGCATCAACACTAAACCTCTTAGGACTTAAATCTTTGGGGTAGCTCTGCCCCTGAATCCTCCTACTCTGGTCCGCTCCTAGCTACTGGGCAATGTATGCAACCAGTAGGTGGCGCTATATCCTTCTGCTTGCAGGAAACTCAACTTCTGGTGGGGCTGCTCTTTCAGCAGACCTGCTAGGAATTTGTAACTTTCAATGCACTAATTCTGAATAATTTTCCCCATTGACATTCCTCCAGTCACTTCAGTTCTTGCTCTGTGCCAGAAAGACATGCATGTCAGCTCACTCTTGTGGAAATATTTGCATCATTTTCCTGGAGCCCACACATTGTCCCCTTTACTGCAGGAATGTTAATGTCTTGTTAATGGTACCTAAGTATTTGGCATAATTTTTATTTAGTGGCTGATTTTACAGAATGAAAAAGGAGCTGAATCCATTTCCACTGAAAAATTCTTCAGTTAAGATGGAAACAAAATGCCACCGGTGAGAGGTTTCTGCTTTTCATCACTTTTTATGAGGTGAGCAAGGTCTGTGGGGGTCTTTTCCCCAAGCACTCTCTGATAGTTTGGGTTCGTCATTAACTGACAACCCAAGGTGCCAAAGCGAGGATAGAGAATGAGGTTGGGGAGAGCCTGGAGCGGGTGTGGGGGTCTTCTCCACATCCCAAGACAGAAGCCTGGGGCAAACCATCAAAGGCCTCCTCATGCCTGCAGGCCTGCTGACATATTTTCTGAGCCCACGATTATGACACGTGGGCCAGTAATGAATGGAATCCTCCGCTGCCTCCAGACGAGCGGGTGGGCCTGGAAAACGACCAGAGGCATAGGCAGGATGTTAGGAAGCACTTGGAACGCCGCCCGCCCTCTGCATCTCACAGTGGCTGTGAAGCAGGTCCTGTCATTTGCCCTGTTCACTAGTGGGGGCAGGGCAGGGAAGGAGCTCGCTCAAAGCCACTTGCTAGGAAGTGGCACAGCCGGGATTCGAGCCCAGCGATCTCACTCTCCCTCTCTGTTGTTTCACACAGGCCCGTCAACCCTGGCAGGCTACTTCAATGGGCGGTAGGGACTGAGACACATGTCTGAAACTGAGTGTGTCCCATAATGACCAAGGGGAAGCGGAGTTGATCATCCTGGAGCTCACAGGCCTTTATGAGCAAAGTCAGGCATTTTTTCTTTCTTTCTTTACATCGTGTTCAAGTGTAAAGGATTCTCCCCACTAAAGCAATTCGCCTGCAGCACCTGGGCTGCTTGTTCCTGCTCCAAGCCTGGCTTCCCTCCCTGCCTGGGGCCCCCCACTTTCCTCTCTCAGGGCTGTGCTGTCCTGCCCTTAGGTGGTGATTGCAAGAATCTTTGAAGTGTCTTTCCTTTTGGAGGGAGTCATAACTTCCTGAAATCTCCAAGCCAAAAACGAGTCCCCCTGGGCTGGCATTGAATGCGCTACTGATTGTCCATGCTACCTTCATCAGCCAGTGTCCTCACTGTCACTGGGCTTCCTAGGGCAAACCCTGTGCCCCACTCTCTGCTATGCATAGAGAAGCTTCTCAACAAGCAAGGCAACAGAATTAGGGCCAAGCATGTTAGCCAGCAGAGTCTTTGCCATTTTCTTAGGAGAATTAACTTATACAGGGCACTCTCAATGGTCCATAGGTCTCATTTTGTAATTGAGCATCTGCCACTTTTACCTAATTCTTTTCATTTTCCATTAGTATCTGAAGTCTCAGATTTTAAAGACTCTGTCAATATAGACATTTGGATGGTGGACCCCACCTGAATATTATAATCAAGCAACATCTTGTTGTTTGTGCATCTTCCTGGTCAACCCCCGACACACACACACACACACACACACGTTATTCTGGCTCCTTCTTGTTTTGCTCTCAAGGTTTCTACTCATTTGCATCAATCCAGTCAAAAGCAAGAGTATGGAGGCTCTTCCAAGAGAGACTTCTAAGGGTCAGTTCTGGTATGAATGCCCCTGATTTTCCCTCCCTCACCCCTGCTTAGACTCTGCCATATAACCATGCCCAGTACGCCCAGGCAGACAGAGGAACGCCGCAGAGCTCTCTGTCTGCACGATGAGGGTGTGGGTGGTTTGTTAAAAGCCTTCTCATCTGTTCTTCCCCACGTCTTCACCTTACAAAATGTTCTCATCCTTTTGGGACTCAGCATAACCAGCACTGTCCTATCCCTAATCCTAGAATGTGGCACATGACACACACTCAGTAAGTATTTGTTGAGTTAATGAGTCACTCCACAGATACTTTTTCAAGTGCCCACTCTCAAGCAGTTGATAAAAAGATGGTCATGCCAGGAGCAAGCGACTTCAACCTTAACAGTTTCAGCGGAGGCGGGGCCGTGGCTCTTGAGGACCCGAAGGGAAGCATTCTGTCCATGGGGGATCTGGAAGGCTTCACCCAGGAGGCAATGTTTGAGCTTGGCATGAACAGATGAGGAGAGTTTACCAGTCCACGGAGAGCAGGGAGAGGGCCTTCTGTGGAGAAGAGACCCAGTGTGTAAAGGTGGGCACGTGTCTGGGAGGGAGGGCCCTGTCAGGCACGCCTTCACCTGATTCCCCATCAATTACACCACTAGGTGCCCTCCCTGCTTTTTCTAACTGGGAGGCTGAACAGCTATAATTAGTAAGGCACTTACCCAAGCCCTGTCTTCCAGGAGAGAACCCCCTGGGTAGTACTTCTGGGAGGATGTTGGTGAAGAAGCCAAGTCACGGCTTGTAAGCTCCTGCCTCACATCTGGCTTGGCTCTGTCCTTAGCTGCATTTGGAAAATGGTGGCTTGGATAGTCTGGGTTGGGAGCCAGAAATCCCTGCAGCTCACTCTATTTTTGTCTATTGATCTAAGGCTGAATTGTGTTTGCTGTCTGTGATAATTTCAATGGAGTTTGGCAATGAATGCTGTGAGGTCAGCTATAAAGCATGGATCCTGTATCACAAGAGGCCTCCTGTGACTTAGAAGGTTAGTGGTCAAAGCGTTGACCCTAAGAAGCCATTTGGGTCCACCTTCCAACTCAGTGAATACAAGGCAGATTCAATGAACATTTGTCCCAGTATTATCTATCAAATGACTACTATGTGCCAGGTATTTTCAGGTATATTGGCTCATTTAACCTGCAGATAAATATTCTGAAATAATCACACAAAGAGAACCGATTATTAGAGGAAAGATGGTATTGTACTTTAGAAATATATTAGGATATATTTTTTAAATGTACTCAAAGTATGTTAATTGAAGTATTTTCATAGTCACACACACACACACACACAAATAAGAAATTCTGTTCAAAATGAGGCAGCTGGGAAATAGGAGAAACAGCAGGGAGTCAGGAGAGCTTGGATCTGCCTCACTTCTTTGGGTCCCAGTGTCCACAAGGGAGAAGAAGCCACGTGTTACCTTGTGGAGCTGCATGGACTGGGAATACCTGTTGGAGGCTCACCGTTGGTCCTCCCAGAGCATGGCGACTTTGAACTGTGCTTATCTTTTGTGAGGGACGTGGAAACTAGACCCGTGCAGTCATTACAGAAGACGTCGGCTTCTAAGCCAGCGGGAAGCCTACACGTGCCCATGGATTTCGTTCTTTGCATCTGAACTGAGTGCTGTACAGGGCTCCCATGAAACGTTGACCTCTTGATGCTGCCGGGCTGGCCAGCTACAACTCCCCCTACATTTTTGACCGAAGCCAGATGTGATCTCTAGAAGACTTGTGACTCTGGCTGTGAACTCGAACCTAAGGAGAGCCTCCGGTGAGCACTGCAGGCATCACGTTTTACTTTACGGTCTCTGAAATGTGGAGAGGACAGAAGCTGGGAGCAGAGGAAGCTACGAGCAGACGCTGGGTTACGTGGTGTGCAGAACTTGCTGTGAGTGATGGGAAATGATTGCAGTGAACTAGCTGGGGAGCTGGTGGCAGCCCCGTGGGACACCTGTTAAAGAGGAAGGGTGATCATTTCAGAGGGGGCTCAGAGTTTTCCAAACAGAGAAGGTGCTCAAACAGCTTGCACCCTCTATGGAGGGGCAGTGGTTTTTGAAGAATGAGTCTCAGTTTGGTAGAGCACATTACATAAGCCACAGCCTGCTGCCAAGTGCTGCATGCACTTGATTTTACAAGCGGTGATCACAGAGCCAGCTCCGGCAGGACCAGCAGCAAGGCTGCTCAGCTCGCTGATGGCACTGGGGACAGGAACTAGATTTCTGGTTTCCTCCACGAGCAACCAAACACAAGAGGCCATGTCCTACAAACAGGCCAAAGGTGGGCTCCAGGCTGGCGGCAGCAGCCGACTCGGCTTCTTGCAGCGCAGGCCCTCAAGCAGCTGTGTGGCCATCATTCCCTTCCTGCCCCCCAGGAAGTGCTCACCTGGCCTTCTGAGAAGCTGCTGATCTTGTGAGTGCTGTGGAGGGGCCACTGCTAGACCCAGGACAAGGCAAGGAGAGAAGCAAGAAGGCGGATGGGAAAGGAAGGGAGGGGAAGATAGGTAGGAGGGGGACAAAAAGAAAGCAGTGCTGAGGTGGCCGAGGGACAGCACTGGCCCAGCTTCCAAGAGCATGCCTACACACTGTCTTCTTTCTTTCCTGAGAATAAACATCAGGATGAAAACAACATTGAAACAGTTTTTTTCTTAAAAAAAAAAAAAGGAAAAGCTTTATTTATTTTTGAAAGGCAGAGTTATAGATAGAGACGAGAGAGAGAGAGAATGAATCTTCCATCCTCTTGTTCACTCTCCAAGTGGCCTCAATGGCCAGGGCTGGGCCAGGCTGAAGCCAGGATCCTGGGATCCCCATCCAGGTCTCCCCCATGGGTGGTGAAAGCCCAAGCACTTTGGCCACCTTTTGCTGCCTCCCAGGCAAATTAGCAGGGAGCTGGATTGGAAGCGCAGCAGCTGGGACATACGGATCATTGGCATTGCAGGCGACATCTTAACCCACTGTGCAACAACACCAGCCACTGAAAAAACTTTTTCAAAAATGAAGTCCAAAGGCCATTAGGGAAGTAGGACTTAGGCCCCTGTAAGCGGCTGCTTCGGAACGTGAACTCTGGTTACTTTCTAGCTGCAGGTCTAGGACAGGTAACTACACTGTGCACAGCTGCTCAAGATACCTGTCGGGAGGTGACTGGATTCTTGTCTTACAGACGTTTTCACTAAGCCTATACATTCTTTTCTTTATCTTCTATTGGTCAGATGGCCCCTGTCACACATCCCCACAAAGCAATTTTTACTGCTTCTAATGAAACAACACAGCTTGCTCATACAAGCTCCCACCTTCCCTGCCCTCTTCACGCCACTATCTGAATCTGTTTCCTATGTCACAGTTTTGAAGACTGCAAGTCAGTTCTTTCACAGTTTCTAAGTTTGGATCGACTGGCCATCTGGTCTTCAGATATCTTTCTGCCCTTGGCTGTGGTGGTCAGGGCCCTCTGTCCTGTCACTCCACTCCTGTGGCATCTTTTTCCAGGCCACATGTGCCTGGACCATACCTGTTCTGTGACCCTTCCCCATCTCTTGCATTTACTTAAGAAATCTATAAATATGATTGATTTGAACTGTGTGGGTGTGTTCATTTGTTGTATGTTTTACTAAAAAGAAAAGAATCCATGCCCTTTGGGTGCTGCGAGAAAACTTGTAGGAAAAGAGAAATAAATTGTGATTACTTTCCTAGAGTGGAAAAGGAACAATTAGAGAAAGACTCCAGGGGACTTTCTCTGGGATTAAGTCCTGCTGAAATTTTTAAAGACATTGATTCCAAAAAGAAAACAAGCATACCAAAATTAATTGAAAAAAAAATCACAGCCTTTATTAGTAATTTTACTAGTGGATATTGTTTTAAAATATTTTATTTGGTGAAAGCTGGAAAATATGATCCCTTTGGAATATATGATCTTAAAATATTTATTTGATTAACCTTTGGAAAGTTGGTCTCAGAAAAATATAATAATTAATGACTATTTATCGAACTGACAATTATATGAACAGAGACGTTGAAAACACATGATTTATTTTTTGATAGAAAATGTTTTTAAAATTATATAGAGAAAAGATCTCATGTATCCAATATATACAATTTTAAGCACATAATGATACTTTCCATCCTTCCTCCCTCCTTATTTTCCTTTTGATTTTTGTGACAATATACTTTCAATTTACTTTACAACCACGGGCTTAATCCTCTGCTAATTCAAGAACTCAACAAGTAGAAACTAGACAGATCACTGTTCCCCAGGAGTATAGACAAGGGCTATAAGAAATAGTGAAATCTCAAGATGTCAATTTCATTCATATTCATTACATTTTGGAGTCCAGCACTGTGGTGTAGTTAGGTTAAGCCTCCACCTGTGGCACTGGCATCCCACAAGGGCACCAGTTTGTGTCCTGGCTGCTCAACTTCCAATCCAGCTCCCTGCTGATGGCCTGGAAAAGCAGTGGAAAATGGCCCAAGTGCTTGGGCCCCTGCCCTTGCACCCATGTAGGAGACTCAGAAGAAGCTCCTGGCTCCTGCCTTCAGATTGGCCCAGCTCTGGTGGTTGCAGCCATTTAGGGAGTGAGCCAGCTGATGAAATACCTCTCTCTGTGTCTCTCCCTCTCACTGTCTGTGGTGCTGCCTCTCATATAAATAAAACTTTAAAAAAAAAAAAAAAGATAATACAGGGGCCGGTGCCGTGGCTCACTTGGTTAATCCTCCACCTGCGGTGCTGGCATCCCAAATGGGTGCGGGGTTCTAGTACCGGCTGCTCCTCTTCCAGTCCAGCTCTCTGCTCTGGCCCGGGAAGGCAGTGGAGCATGACCCAAGTGCTTGGGCCCCTGCACCTGCATGGGAGACCAGGAGGAAGCACCTGGCTCCTGGCTTCGGATTGGCATAGCTCCAGCCATAGTGGCCATTTGGGGGGTGGACCAACGGAAGGAAGACCTTTCTCTCTGTCTCTCTCTCTCTCATTGTCTAACTCTATCTGTCAAATAAAAAAAGAATTTATAAAAAAAGATAATACATTACATTTTTAGGTACTCTATATTTAGCTACTACACAAATCAGAAAAATATGATATTTGTCTTTTTGGATCTGGCTTATTCAGTAAGCATAATGGTCTCTAGTTATATCCATTTTGTTGCAAAAGACAGGTTTTCATGGCTAAGTAGTATTTCATCATGTATACATACTACATTTTCTTTATGTAATCATCAGCTGATGGACATCCAGATTGATTCTATATCTTAGCTATTGTGATTTGAGCTGCTTTAAACTTAGCGGTATAGATAAGTCTTTCATATGCTGATTTAATAAATTATCAGGAGTGGAGTGACTGGATCATAAAGTAGATCTAGTTTCAGATTTCTGAGGAATCCTCATACTGTCTTCCATAATGGTTGTGCTAGTTTACATTCATTCTAACAATGTATTAGAGTTCCTTTTTCTCCACATACACACTAGCATTTGTTGTTTTTTGATCTTTGGATGACACAGCTATTTTAACTGGGGTGAAAAGAAACCTCATTGTGTGGTTTTTTTTTTTTTTTTTTTGCATTTCCCTGATAACTAGTGATCCTGAACATCTTTTCAAGAGTCTGTTGGCCATTTGCATTTCATCCTTTGAAAAATGCCTGTTCACGTCCTTTGCCCATTTCTTTACTGGATTGTTTTGTTGTTGTCCAGTTTCTTGAGTTCCTTATTTAGTCTGGATATTAATCCATTGTTGGATGCATAATTTGCGAATATTTTCTCCCATTCTGTCCAAGTCTCTTCACTTGTTAGTTATTTCCTTTGCTGTGCAGAAACTTCTTAGCTTGCTGTAATCCCACTTGTCTATTTTTGCTTTCTAGGGTCTTATCCAAAAAGTCTTTGCCTAGGCCAATGTCTTACAGCATTTCTCCTATTTTTTCCTTTAGTAATGTGATGGTTTCCAGTCTTGGGTTTAGGAAAACATGTGATTTATCTGAAGGTGTGCTAGCCACTCCACAAGTAAGTTTAAAGCACTTGTGTGTGTGCTTTTTAACAGCTCCAGAGAAACAGGACATTCTATGACTTACAGCTATGTTTACATACCAAAAACAACAACAAGTGGAATCCTTTCCCTATGCTGAAAATCTCCACCCACCTGTTTGGTATTGTATTTCTCAGTGTGGAATTTTACCCACCTCACACTTGGCATAACCAAAGTGTGCATGCTTAACCTAAAAACAAACACACAAACAAAAATCCCTGTGTACCAGTCAATATCATAGACTCTTCTTACCATGAGGGAAACCTTCATCCTGCCAGGGCTTGTTGTCTGCCTGTCCCCTGGGTTCATCCATTATTCAGCACTAACATTTAGGTCTGTCTTCAGTAGTTCTGTAGGGATTGTGGACTTGGAGAGCTGGCAGGGGATTATTAATTTTTTTAATCAATACCATGGTGCATTGGGAGAGAAAAACCTAGGGCAGAATATTTCCCTATAAGAACGAATCTAATTGGGCATTTTTCAAACAAAAAAGTCTAACATTAAGGAAAACTGTGCACGTTTCATAAGCCCATCAATCTCTACAAAAGAATTTTGTCACATCGTGTCCCTAGGATCACTCACTTCTTGCACTGTGACAAGTCCCAGGCATGACTCTGAAAAGCAGAATCAGCTAGTGCCTGGCCTAAAGTAAATATCGCAGGGTCATTGTTTTCCCTCCCACCTTGAACTTTCCCCCTGCGTATTAAACTACAACTAGTATTGGCAATTTTTTAAACCTGGATTATACATTGAATTGTGAAATATGACAACTTACTGTAGGATTGTGTTAGCATGCATTTTTGAATTGTGAAATAGGAAACTTTAATTTGATTTTAAGTGTTTTTTAAATGAAAAAATATGCCATTTTAAGCATACCTTTCAGTGTCATTAAATATATTCACCAAGTTCTGCAACCATCAACACCATCCATTTCTAGAAGTTTCCCAGCATCCCAAACTGCACCTCTGCTCCTAGCAATCGAGAACTCCCCATCCTCCCCTCTGTAGCTCCTGGTAACCCCTTTCTACCGTCTGTTTCTATCAGTTTGCCTACTCTAGGGACCTGTTGTAAGTGGCATGCTATGTTTGCCTTTTCGTGTCTGGTCTGTTTCACCTAGCATAATGTTTTCCAGGCCCATGTGGCAGCGTGTGGCAGGCTGAACAGTACTCCATCGTATGTGCACACTCCATTTTGTTTTCCGTTCATCTGTTGGTGGACATTCGGGTTGTTCCCACCTTTTGGCTATCATGAGGAAAGCTGCTAGGAACACCGGTGTACAAATGCCTGTTTGAATTCCTGCTTTCATTTCCTTCCAATACATATCTAGAACTGGAGTTGTTGGATCATATGGTAACTCTACATTTAATTCTTGGGGAACTAATGCTATTTTATTATTTTTTAAAAAGATTTAGTTATTTACTTGAAAGTCAGAGTTACACACACACACACACACACACACAGAGAAAGAGAGAGAGAGAGAGAGAGAGAGAGAGAGAGAGAGAGAGAAGTCTTCCATCCAATGGTTCACTCCCCAAGATGGCCGCAACAGCCAGAGCTGCACCGATCCGAAGCCAGGAGCCAGGAGCTTCTTCCGGGTCACCCATGCAGGTGCAGGGGCCCAAGGACTTGGGCTGTCTTCTACTGCTTTCCCAGACCATAGCAGAGAACTGGATTGGAAGTGAGGCAGCCAGGACTCGATCCGGTGCCCATATGGGATGCTAGCACTGCAGGTGGCAGCTTTACCCATTACACCAAAGCACTGGCCCCACTAAAGCTATTTTATTATTCATTTTGAAAGACTTTACAGAGAGAAAGGCCTCCCATTTGCTGGTCTACTCCCCAAGTAGCTGCAATGGCCAGGGATGAGCCAGGAGTTTCATCCAGGTCTCTCACATGGGAGACAGGGACTCAAGCATTTGGGCCATCTTCTACTGCTTTCCCAGCTGCATTAACAGGGAGTTGGATCAAGAGTGGAGCAGCTGGGTTTGGAACTGGCACTGGATCAGAGTGGAGCAGCTGGGACTTGAACTGGCACCCATAAGGGATGCTGATGTTGCAGGTGGTAGCTTTATCTGCTATGCCACAATGCCAGCCCCTTATTTTATTTTTTAAAGATTTGTTTTATTATTTATCTTGAAAGCCAGAGTTATAGAGAAAGAGGGGGAGAGAGAGAGAGAGAGAGAGAGAGAGAGAGAGAGAGAGGCAGAGATACAGAGAGGGAGAGGGAGATCTTCCATCCACCGGTTCACTCCTCAGATGGCTGCCATGGCCACTACAGGGCCAGGCTGAAGTCAGGAGCCAGGGGCTTCAGCCAGCTGTTTTATATGGATGGCAGGGCCCCAACCACTTGGACCATCTTCTGCTGCTTTTAACAGGCCATTAGCAGGGAGCTATATCAGAAGTGGAGCAGCTGGGGCAGAACCCAGTGTCCATATGGGATGCCAGCATCACAGGCAGTGGCTGTACCTGCTATCCCACAACTCCTGCCCCACTAATGCTGTTTTAAAACAATAACAACAATGTCTTTAATATCCAGGTTCAACCCTGGGAGTCAAACTGATGCCACTAGCAGCCTCCTTCAGGCATGGAATGTTCCTGAAGGGGCCAGCGTGGAGACTGGTTCAAGGGCCATCAGAAAGGACTCCCTTTGCCCCCTGCCCCAGGGGAGCCAGTACTGAGCAGGAGGAAGGCAGGCCCTGAGGGGCACCTCTGATCTGCAGCAGCTTAATAAACAGTCATGGGTTCTCACACAGGACAAAGGCAGGCAGGCACCAGAAAGCAAAAGCTTCAGAGGAATTACAGCAGCATCTCTAAGCCAGCGCTAAGATAATGGGGCAGGGATCGCTCGGGATTCAGTGGCTTCTGGCAGGTCTGGGCAGGTGAGAGCGGGGCAGGTTTGAGCACAGCACTTTCCAGGTGCAGCCCAGGTATGTGGTGGTCTGTACTGGGATATTTCAAGTTAGGCAAGCACTCGAGTAAGGGTAGAGAAGAGTGACCCCACTGGCCAAGTTTTTAGAATGCTTCATAAATGCAAGCTATTCTTAGACCTGTTCACACATTATCTACCCAGCTTCTGGGACTCAGCTCTCATTCCATCGACTCCATCCTACTCATCTCTGCCACTTGGCTAGATATCTCCCAGTTCAAACTCTTCCCCGAGCTTCCCATTATTTATTATCACTGCCTCTCAAGCTTGGATGGGAGTAGCCCCAAGGCCACTGCCCAGAGGGGCAGGGAGTCCCAAGGTAAATCTGGGGCCGGTTTTTCCGGAAAGTGTTTCAGGACAAACATGTGGATAATATGGTGTATTCAACAATTTGCATGCAGTTTGTGGGTGAGAGGTAGGGGTTGCTGTGGGCTGCAGTAAGTTTGCTTCTTCTAGCCTTATGGGGCCCCTCCTTGGCTCAGGTGGGGAGGGGCCTGAAGATTCAGATCCAGAGTCTTGAAGCTGGGCGGTTGGGACAGTTCCCCGGGTGGCCTTGGCAAGCCTTCTTTCCCTTGCTGTCGACTTGCAAAGATGTGACCACTTTGCTCCTTGCTGTTTCTGGTTTTGGTCGAGTCGTTCCGAACTTTTGGGAAAGGGATGCCAGCTGCTACTCGCTCGGCAGCGCTGTGGTGAGGATTCAGTGAGTTAGCATGGGTCCAAGTGTTTGGCACAGGGCCTGGGGAGCATGGAGCTCTGTCTGCACGCTAGAGACCCAAAACCACTTCTTCTACGGGAATGCCACCTCTTCGCATGCCTGTAAACCATTCCAGTCCCAACCCATTTGTCCTGGTCCCACCACGACTCTCGTGCCCTTTGCAGGAGCTGGATGAGGTCCCAGCTCACCCTTTACTGGCAAGCACAGGCCCAGCTCAAACGTAAATGTTAAGACTCCAGCCTGAGCGTGGCCTTTGGCATGTATCCAAAACTACCAGCTATCCAGGTGAGGGACATCAAAGCTGGAGGCACACTGGCTGTCTGGAATCCTGGAGAGAGGCAACACGTCAGTATAAGTGAACTGGCTTCCCCCGGGGCCTCCATGCGCGCAGGCTTCCCTTGCTTTCCCAGCGCGACACCTGGCGCTGCCCATGCGCTCTCTACGTCCCGTGTCCCCGAGGCGGCGCTGCACGACCCCCCAGCCCCGCCCCACCTGCCCTCCCTCCTCAGGTCTCGCCCGGCCTAGCCCTGGTCGCCCCTGCTCGCTCCAGGAGCGCGTCCCGCACCCTAATCCGAGCGACCGCCTTAGAAAGCGCTCGAGCCTCTTCCCGGGGGTTTAGAGCACCCTCCGCCCCACGCGCGCCAGAAGGGGCTCCCACCTGGGCGCCCTGGGGCCTCGGCGTCCCGGGCGGGTCCCCCGCAGGGCGGAGCCGACTTGGCCCTGGAGCTCGCTCCGCCCCGTCCCGCCTGGCTGTAAACTGACCGTGCGGCGGCCGGGCGGGGGAGAGAGAGAGGAGAGAGGAGAGGAGGAAAGTGGAGCCTGGCGGGCCGGAGGGAGGAAAGGCAGGGGCGGAGGCGAGGGCCGGAGCGTGCCGGCGTGCGGGCAGCCTCAGCGGCCGGCGCGTCCCGGAGCCCAGTCGCGGCCGCCGCCGGTCCGGTCCCTGCCCTCCTAGGCTCTGCTCAAAGCAGCCCGCCGGGACCGTCCTGAGCGGCGACCACCCGGCGTCCGGTCGGCCAGGTCCGCGGCGGCCCCGGACCTTGGCTGCGAGGGCTGCGGGAGGGCTGGTGGCGGCGGCCGGGCTCCGGCCAGCGTAGCCGCCACCAGCCCCCGCCGGGCCGCGAACGCCGTGAGCCCGAGCTGCGCGCGGGGTATGCAGCTGCGGCCCCCGGCCCTAGGCCCCCGCGCTTCGGCCCTGGACACCCGCCCCCGTGGAGCCCGCCGCCCGCGCCGCCCCTGAGCCGGGCGCCCACCATGCCGCGGGCGCTGGCGCCCCTGTACGCCTGCCTGCTCGTGCTCTGCGCGCTGGTGCCCCGGCTCCCAGGTAAGCCGCGCCGCCGGCCGCGCGGAAAGAAACTTTGTCGCGCTCGGGGGCCGGGCCGGGAGGCGTTGCCTTCGAGTGGAGGGCGCCTTCGGGGCACGCCCAGGTGGCACAGCCGGCGGGGGGCTGCCGAGGTACTTGCGCCACCCGGTTCGTGCAGCTCCGCCAGGTTGTCGTCGGCCTCTAGTGCCGTGCCGGGCGGAGGAGGAGCCCTCCCTTCCTGTGTAAACAGCCCGGCCCGTCTGCTGACCCAGCCCGCGAGCGCCCGCGCGCAGGGCCAGCCCAGCGTTGGGGCCGGGGTGCTCCAGCCGCGCGCACAAAGCGGCCCTTGTAGCCGGCCAGGGGCGGGCGGGCTGCGGGAGGCGCGGAGTGATGCTGCCTGGGCCCGGGGAGGCGAAGGACGGCGCGGAGCGCGGGACGCGACGCCCGGAGCCAAAGCCAGCGTTCCGGAGGACTCGGGTCCTGGCACGCGGGGTACCGGACCCTTACGACGAGTCCCGGGGTTTCACCGCGTCCGGGCCACCTGCGGTCTCCGCCTCTCAGCACTGCCTCGCCTAGGCCGCCGCACATCCGAGGGGAGACCCTGGTCCCGAGCCAGGGCCGCGCGGGGCCTGACCGATCTCATTCCTTCTGCCGGGCTTTGTGCCGCGATGGACCAGTCCTGCGGGCCTCACACGCCTCTCTGTGCGGGGGCTGTTGTGGCGGCCCGGCTCGGCACTGCGGTGGCTGGCGGCCCGCTGGAGAACCCTGGGGTACCTGCGTCGGTTCTCGCAGCTGGGAGAGGGCTGGACCTGCAGCCGGGAGGCCCAGGCTAGAGTCCCCTGTTGCGCACTGGGGCTGCCCAAAGATAAGCTGTTTCCTCCTCCTCCGCAAGCAAAGAAAGGAGGCAGGAAGCTCCAAGCTTTCCCCTTCCCCTTAGGAAGCCCTGGCCGCCGCGTGTGGGGTGCTCCATTCACTCGCATGGCCGCGATGCTGGATCGCTTGGTGCGGGACTGTCCCCCTACGGCGGCTTATTTACATGGAAGCCCTGGAGGTTTCCGTCTGAGAGCGGAGGAGGGGACTGAGCAGACAAAAACTTCGTTCAGGCTCCCATTCAAGCTTAGTACTGTAGCTACGTTCCTTGTAGGGGAAAATCCGCGCACCCGAGTTTGGAGTGGGTCAGTGGATTGCAGACACCGGTCTGTCTCCTCATGCGGGGCACTGGTGGTTTCATGGGTTCCCCGGGGAAAACGCAAAGGCTGGGAGACTTGGCCTGTGCTCACGGGGGTCTGTGGGAAGGGCTTCAGAAAGTTTCCGGAAGGTGCGAGCAGGGCCTTTTTTAATTTGAAATTCTGCCCTATTTTGGAGGGGGGATTTTTCCTACTTTTAAGTGATAATAGATGGTCGCTTTTGAAATTCCTGGCAAAATAAAGGACAGCAGCATTCCTATATCAATTTCCCCTTCTCTCTTGTTTTTAAATCTTAGTATCCCCTGAAATCCAAGTGTGGGAGCTGCTAAAGGTGATGGTTTCTCAGTGCCCTTCCAGCTTGACATGCTGTGATTCTAATAAAAACTCAGATATTTCCAGTCGCAAAGAACTTGAAAGCGCATTGTTTCCATTTGCCTGGCAACTCCTTCTTTCTCAGAGTTCTTCCCTCCTTGGGGTGGGAGTGGTGGCCCAGGGACCCCGGCGTTTTGGCCCAGTGCCCCTTGCCTCCGGGTCCCTCCTGCCCCCATCTCTGTGATCCTGTGGGAGCTGGCCCCAGCTACTCAGTGCCCCGGAGCGGGTCACAGTTCAGAGGGGCCCACTCAGCTGTGGGATTTCTCCTGCATTCCCAGTGTTGCTCGGTCAATGTCAAGTTCTGTTTTTCCTTTTCCTTCATTTCCTTCTGTTTTGCTTTCTGCCGAAGCTTGCACGTCCTTTCTGCAGAGTTTGGTTCTGCCTTGCCACCAGGATTGGGATTTGAGATAAAAAACAGAAAAGAGGTGACTGCAGAGCCCTCTGCCTAGGTGTTCCTAGACCAGGGGGCAGACGCAGCAGGAAGCTGGTCTTCCATTTAAGGGGCTCCTTGCAAACAAGTCCTTGGCAGGCTGGCAGCTCCCCCACGCCTTCACCCCGCTGTCCCCTGTGCGCCCTATTCCAGGCTTAACTCCTGCTCTCTCTCTTGTCCTATGGCCAAGAGCATCCGGGCGGCACCCTGGCATCTATCTGGCCTTCCCACAAAACGGGGGGAGAAGGATCTTCTTCGGGAAGGCCTTTCGGTGTAGTCTAAGATGGGGGAGGAGCTTGGTCTTGCTCATGCTTGCTATCAAAGTTGGTTAATAACAAACAAACCGCCAAATGTCTTTTCCGTGGATGCCCTGCAAATCGGAAAGCTCCAAATCCTGAGAACCGTGACCTTGTCCCGGCCACTCCTGCAGGCAGCTCCCTTCTTCCCACCCCCCACTTTTTCCTGCTGTGGGCCAGGGCTGTGGAGTTGGCTGGCACTGAGCTCTCTTCGGTTAACTAGGCACAGGTTTAGCAACCACAGGGCCCCTAAATGCCAGCAGTGGGCCTGCCTGTTCCACTACTGTTTACCTTATGGATTCACATGTTAACCCCATCATCCTGGAGTCAGGGGGGCTTTTTATAAAGGGGATTGAGGCAGAAGAGGGCAGAGTCTAATTAGCTCTAATTAGTATTCCTCTCCTGCTCGTTCTCCATGCTTATTTAGCTACTGAGGCAACAGAGAATTAAAATATCTGAGTAGTTTGGCAAAAGGCCCTTTGTGTCCGCCTGCCCTGGTAACTGCTTTTTCTTCCTTAGCCTGATCATGGAAAGATTCTGGGAAGTTTTCACGACATTGGCAGTGTGCGACAATTACACAGGGCTTAAATAGTGGGGTCCCTTTCACGCGGGCATGTGCGGCGGGGCTAATGGCTGCGGTCCCTTTTCACAGGTATGCTCAGCTGGCTGCGGCTGAGGGCTTTGCTGAGCTCACTGCCCTGGTTTGTTTTCCTGTTTCCTAGTTGGACTGGGATTAATGGCCCTTACAGAGGTAGAGGAACGCTTTCTCTGTGGGCACCCGTTTGTGTGTGAGGCTGTCTGCATTGTGTGCATTCAATGCAGGGTTTGGTTCCCGGGCTCCGTGGTGAAATGTTTGCTCCAGAACAGACTGGACTCTTGCCTGGGGCGGAAACGTGGAGGGTGCTTCTTGTGGCTGCCGCCCGCCTCTCTCCACCCCCTACCCCCAGCATCTTCCAGAGGTGTGGTTTTGTCTTAGGGAGTTGGGACCTACTCCTGCACCTCCTTGGATGTTCACACCTCCCACTGTCCCTCTGTTTACAACCTCCCTGGCAGCTCTGACCCTGTGCTGCCCTCCTCTCCCTACCTCCCTTTGTGTCACCACCTCCCCTTACCCACGTCACTACTGCCAGCCAGGCCTCGCCCCCACTACCCTCCACTGTGGCTGGCCCCTTCTGTGCAGCTGCAAGCTTTTTTTCAGTATCTCCCACACAGCCCTGTCGTGGCCCTGGCTGCTCCCCGCTGAAGTCGGCGCCTCCTGCCCTGTGTTCTTCCCAGCTCCTTGCTATCCTTGATTTCTCCCCTTGGCACTCACCATCATCGAGGGCACCTCCTCCTCTCGTTCTGGCCCATCTCTGCCAGCTAGGCTTGTGCCCCAGCCGGGATGTGAGTGCAGGGAAGTTGGCCGAGTGTGTTCATCCCTGCATCCTCTGTGCCTGGAACGGTGCCTGGCACTGCCGAGTGCCTATCTGGTGACCGTGAGCCTTGCTAATCAAGGGGAGAGGGTGCGTTCCAGCCTCACCCCCTCACAGTCATCCCAGCTTTAGAGTCCCGGACTGTGTGTGGAGCTCTCCTGGAAGAACCGTTCTGGGAGACAGACAGACCCCACTGGAATGCATCAAGGTTTATTGAGTGGAAATCGATGCTCTTGACTTGTCTGCACGGGGAAGCTGAGGCCTGGAAGTTAAATGATTTGCCCAAGGTCATCTATGGTCGGCAAGCCACAGAGTGAGTCCTTGGATCTTTGAGGCCCAGGATTTCCTGCCCTCATCCCATAGTCCCGGCCTTCCCTGCAGCCCTTGGGTGGGGCAGAACTGGCCCCTCCCTCCCTTGCTCCCAGGTACAGTCTGGGGACAGCAACGGGTCTGTCTCACTTGCTACCTAGTCTTGTTTGAGTTCCTGACATGAACACAGGGCGTGGACTGATCCTTCCCTTCCCCCAGTGGGGTCAATGACCTTTTATTTTTTGTATTTTTTTAAGATTTATTTATTTGAAATACAGAGTCATAGAAAGAGGCAGAGAAAGAGAAAGAGGTCTTCCATTTGCTGGTTCACTCCCTAAATGGCCACAACGGCAAGAGCTGGACTGATCCGGAGCCAGGAGCTTCTTCCAGGTCTCTCACATGGGTGCAGGGGCTCAAGCGCTTGGATCATCCTCTGCTGCTTTCCCAGGTGCATCAGCAGGGAGCTGGATCAGAAGTGGAGCAGTGGGGCTGGCACTGTGGCGCTGCAGGCTAAAGCGCTGGCCTGGAGTGCTGGCATCCCATATGGCTAGTAGTTCTGGTCCTGGCTGCTCCTCTTCAGGTCCGGCTCTCTGCTGTGGTCTGGGATGGCAGTGGAGGATGGCTCAAGTCCTTGGGTCTCTGCACCCACATGGGAGACCCAGAAGTGGCTCCTGGCTCCTGGCTTCAAATCAGCGCAGCTCCAGCTGTTGTGGCCATCTGGGGAGTCAGCTGGCAGATGGAGGACCTCTCTCTCTGTCTCTACTTCTCTCTGTGACTCTGTATTTAAAATAAATGAAATAAATATTTTTTTTTTTAAAAAAGAAGTGGAGCAGACAGGACTCGAACCAGCGCCCACATGGGATGCCGGCACTACAGGCCAGGGCTTTAACCTGCTGTGTCATAGCGCCAGCCTCAGGAGTCAATGACTTTTTTTTTTTTTTTTTTTTTTTTTTTTTTTTGACAGGCAGAGTGGACAGTGAGAGAGAGAGACAGAGAGAAAGGTCTTCCTTTTGCCGTTGGTTCACCCTCCAATGGCCGCCGTGGCCAGCGCGCTGCAGCCGGCGCACCGCGCTGATCCGATGGCAGGAGCCAGGTGCTTCTCCTGGTCTCCCATGGGGTGCAGGGCCCAAGCACTTGGGCCATCCTCCACTGTCTTTCCGGGCCACAGCAGAGAGCTGGCCTGGAAGAGGGGCAACCGGGACAGAATCCGGCGCCCCAACTGGGACTAGAACCCGGTGTGCCAGCGCCGCTAGGCGGAGGATTAGCCTAGTGAGCCGCGGCGCCGGCCAGGTCAATGACCTTTTAAAAGAACTTTTCTAAACATTTAGAACAGTGATAAATTTACAGAAAAATCGAGAAGATAATCCAGGGATTTCCCATATACACCACACCTAGTTTTGCCTATTAATGTCTTAGCATGGTAGGTGTGTTACCATTAGGGAACCTTTTTGCTGTGTTTTCATTAATGCTTAACGGCTCCTCAGGGTGTGTTCATTCTTTCTTACAGCTGCGTAGTATTCCATAGCCGTATCTGTAACGCTGATCTTGTTGGGTTTTCTGCACAAGTCTGACGTTCAGAAAGGCAGTCCAGCACGAGTGCCGACTGAGGTAGAACCTTCCCAGGGCTCATTTGCATCCTGTGGTAACATTTAAGGCACATGGTGAGTCACTAGATTTTTTGCTGGTAATTAAAAAAATTTTTTTTCCAAAGATTTATTTGAAAGTCAGTATGAGAGACACACACACACACACAGAGAGAGAGAGAGAGAGAGAGAGAGAGAGAGAGAGAGACAAAGATAGAGAGAGATCTTCCATCGTCTGGTTCACTCTCCAAATGGCCGCAATGGCCAGGGCTGAGCCAGGCCAAAGCCAGGAGCTAGGATCTTTTTTTTTTTTTTTTTTTTTTTTTGACAGGCAGAGTTAGACAGTAAGAGAGAGAGACAGAGAGAAAGGTCTTCCTTCCGTTGGTTCACCCTCCAATGGCCGCCGCGGCCGGCGCACCATACTGATCTGAAGCCAGGAGCCAGGTGCTTCTCCTGGTCTCCCATGGGGTGCAGGGGCCAAGCACTTGGGCCATCCTCCACTGCACTCCCGGGCCACAGCAGAGAGCTGGCCTGGAAGAGGAGCGACCAGGACAGAATCCCCGACCGTGACTAGAACCCGGTGTGCCGGCGCCGCAGGTGGAGGATTAGCCTAGTGAGCTGCGGCGCCGGCCCAGGAGCTAGGATCTTCATCTGAGTCTCCTATGTGGGTGCAGGGGCCCATTCACTTGGGCTATATGCTGCTTTCGTAGGTGCCTTAGCAGGGAGCTGGATTGTAAGTGGAGCAGCCGGGACTTAAACTGGCGCCCATATCGGATGCCTGTGCTGCAGATGGTGGCTTAACCTGCTGTCCACTGGTTCATTCCCTAGTGACTGCAAAGCCAGGGTTGTTCCAGGCTGAAGCCAGGAGCCAGGACCTCCATCCCATCTCCCAGATGGATGGTGGGGGCCCAAGCACTTGGACCATTCTCTGCTCCTTTCCCAGGCACATTAGCAGGAAGCTGGATCAGAAGCAGAGCAGCTGGGACTTGAACTGGTGCACCGGTGATAAGTATGGCATGCCAGCCTCCCAAGCAGTGACTTAATCTGCTGCACCACAACGCCAGCCCCTTGTACCAGAAATCTTTTGTCTGTTGTGTGACAGATTTGTGGGGCATAGATCAAGGTATGGGGAGAAACACGCCAGTGCCTTGCCCCTTCAATCCAGTTAGGCAATCCCAGCTTGCTACTCACTTCTGTTATCCTACTGTGTATTTTATTTGGATCAGGAAATTCCAACTGCTGGAAGTATGCTGGAGTAGTTGTCTGACCTTGAACGTGTAGGGTGGACAGAAGTGGGGAGAGGCTGAGTGGAGAGAGGCCAGCCAGGCAGCTACTGTAGGAATCTAGACCAAAGGGCCTGGCTTGGGCTGTTGAGGCTGGAGGGGGCCAGGCAGGAAGAATTGGATTAGGGGAAACATTTCATACATCATGAATGGTTGTCCGGAAGCGCCGGCTGCCTGGGTATGACGGATGAAAGAGGGAGTGGGTGAGTGTGTTTCGGAAGGACAACATGCTTTTATGGTTTCAGTAAGCCCTGGGCTTCAGAGACATTCAGGCACAGGGCTGCAGGGAGCTGAAGTTGAGCTGGGGATAGCCACCCTGCGCACAGCAAGCAGCAAAGGTTGTGGCGCACGTCTGGTCTGCTAGCGCCTCCGCCCGTGACCTGGACACAGCCCTCTGACATTCGTGAGCTCCAGCTGGCTTGGTGTTCATTGCTTCCTTCCTTTTCAGAAAGCTTATTGGTGCCCAGTGACTCATGCAGCCAAATCCAAACTCTGAAATATGAACAGGTGGGGAGAGGAGGGCTGCCAGAGGGCGTACCTCGGGCGCTGTGGCTGCGGGTTTGGATCCTGGCTCCAGTCTGCTACCTGGCATACTGTGCGCTCCTGGGGAGCAGGGCCTAGGAGTCGTTTGCCTGTGCTGTGTCTCGCACCCCCAGTCCAATGTTCGGTTTGGGAGTGTGCCTAATGTAGGGTTTCTTGGATCTGAATTTGTCCTGACAGCAACCTAAATTTTAGGCAATCATTTTGAATGTAGTAACACTACATTAGTGTTGCCTTTGAGTATTTAATGATGTTATGAATAACGGCTGGTGCTGTGTGACTTAAACTTCTTGTGCTTGGTTCAGTATGCGTTCATATCAGCTGTGCGGCACAGCCGTGGAGCCTCTTCAGTGCTGTGTGCAGGGTCTCTGAGGCTGATCAGAGCCCAGTCTGGCTCGGTCAGAGCCGAGGAGCTCTCGCTCACTGTCCTGAGCCCTTGCTGCCCTGGCCCCAGTGTCCCCTGCGCAGTGATGACTGGGAATCGGAAAGCGCTGTTTGTGCGTTGATGTGGCTTTGAGCAGAATCCTGTGTGAGGCCTCTGACCTCTGATTTTTTAATGACCGAGGTGCTGTAGAGGACCCTGGAGTTCAAGGGGCACGTTGGCCCTGCATCTGGGAGGGTCCGAGGACCACAGACAGGCAGCCCCCAGGGTCCTTGCTGGCCAAGACGCTTCTGACCTCGCTTTGTAGCCTCGGCTCCTTGTTGCGGGTTGCTTGCTCTGTTTGCTCACGGTTTCTACAGAGTGAAGTGACTTGGCTAGCTTGTTGTAAAACACCTTTAACCCCGTGACTTATGGCAGTGATTTTCTGTATCACAGGAAATGAGAGGGCTTGAGCTTGTGTTTGATCATGTTGCGGCCAGGAGGAGGAAGTAACTTTTGTGCTAGGTTTGGCTGTTTTCTCCTCACATTGGACTTTCTGACACATGAGGGGATTTGACCAAAAAATGGAATTGATTTTTTTTAATATCTCTTTTATTTTTTTACAGACTTTGTCTTTTAAGATTATGTATTTATTTATTTATTTGAAAGGCAGAGTTACACAGACAGAAAGACAGACAGACAGACAGACAGACACACACACACAGAGAAGTGGGGGGGTCTTCCATCTGCTAGTTCACTCCCCAGATGGCCACAACGGCCAGAGATGTGCCAATCCGAAGCCAGGAGTCAGGAGCTTCCTCTGGGTCTCCCACACAGGTGCATGGGCCCAGGCACTTGGGCCATCTTCCACTGCTTTCCCAGGCCACAGCAGAGAGCTGGATCTGAAGTGGAGCAGCCAGGACTCGAACTGGTGCCCATATGGGATGCTGGCTCTGCAGATGGCAGCTTTACCTACTACACCACAGCGCTGCCCCCCTTCACTTTTAAATGTTTTATTTTTCTAGTTTTGGAGGTATAATTGACATATATACGCATACTTATAGTGCACAGTGTGATGTACACGTGGTGCGAGGGGAGCTCTCCATCCCCTCCTGGAGTTACTTTGGGTGTGTGGTGAGAACGTTTAGGACCTCCTGTCTTCAGTTTTCAAGTCTGCAATATGTTGTTGTTAACTGTAGTCGCCATCCTGTGTGGTGGGGCTCCAGAGCTTACCCCATCTAACAAACGCTCTGTATCCTTTGACTGACATCTCCCCATCCCCCTGTCACCCCACCCCACCGGCCCCTGGCAATCGTCCTCCTGCTCTGTTTCTGGGAGTTGGACTTTTTTAGATTCCCAACGAGTGAGGTCATGTGGTATTTGGCTTTCTGAGCCTGGTTTATTTCACCTAGCATAATGTCCTCCAGGCGCATCTGTGTTGTTGCAAGTGACCGAATTCCCGTCCTTTTTTTAAGTCAAAATAATACTCTGAATATTGCACATTTTCCGTATCTGTTCATCTGCTTGTGGAAGCAATGCTGTGATGGTGTCAGAACCAGAGCATGCTGGCTTCCTTCCTTTCGATGCTGCATACCCAGAGGCGGGTGGCTGGATCATATGGTTCTCTTTTTCAGCTGTTTGAGGAACATCCACCTTGATTTCATCACAAGCAATGCGAGGATTCCCTTTCCCCACGCCCTGGCGACACTCACCTCTTGTTGCTTTGATGACAGCCATTCTAGTAAATGTGAGACTGCAGCCCACTGTGGTTTTAATTTGCATTTCCTTGATTGTCTGTGATATGGGACATTTTTCCTATGCTCCTTAGCCATGCATGTGTTTTCTTTTTAGAGCTGTTTGTTTAGGTCCTTTGCCCATTTTACAGATGGGCTTGTTTTTCTTTTCTTTTATTTATTTATTTATTTGAAAGGTAGAGTTACACAGAGAGAGAGAGAGAGACAGAGAAGATTTTCCATCCACTGGTTCACTCCCCAAGAGGCTGCAGTGGCTAGGTCTGGCCCAGGTCAAAGCCAGGAGCTTCAGTTAGGTCCCTGATGTGGGTGGTAGGGGCCCCAAAACTCAGGCCTTGTTCTGCTGGTTTCCCCAGACGAATTAGCAGGGAGCTGGATGGGAATGGAGCAGGTGAGACATGAATCTGCACGCATATAGGATGTGGGTGTTGCAAGTGCTGGCTTTACCCACTAAGCCACATTGCTGACCCCTGAATAGTAAAGCAATCTGCGGCACTGTGGCATAGAAGGTTAAGCCGCCGCCTGTGGTGCAGGCGCTGATTCAAGTCCCAGAAGCTCCACTTCCGATTCATCTCCCTGTTAATACACCTTGGAAAGCAGCTGAGGATTGCCCAAGTGCTTGGGACCCTGCACCCATATGGGAGACCTGGATGAAGCTCCTGGCTCCTGGCTTTTGCCTGGCCCAGCCTAGCTGTTGCAGCCATTTGGGAAGATGAAAGATCTCTTGTCTCTCTCTCTCTTTATCTTTCTGCTTTTAAAAAGAAATAAAGCAGTTTCCTTCTCAGTTTTATTGTGCTATGTTCTTACTAATATGGACTTACATATTTTGGATAGTAAACCCTTTCCAGATGTGTGGGTATGGTTTGCAGTATTTTCTCCAATGCCACACGTCGTCTCCTCACTCTGTTGATTGGCCTCCTTTATTGTGGAGGAACTTTGTAGTTTGATACAATCCCACTTCTCTGTTCTTGGTTTTGTTGCCTGTACTTTTTAGGTACTATCCAAAAAAATAATAATAATAATTGCCCAGATCATTGTCAGGAAGATTTTCCTTGTGTTTTCTTCTAGTAGTTTCACATTTTCAGGTCCTACATTGAAGTCTATAATCCATATTGAGTAGATTTTTGTGTACGGTGTGAGTTAAGGGTCACAGTTTATTCTTCTGCCCATGTGTCCAGTTGTCCCAGCATGCTAGCCTTTGTCATTGTGTGTTCTTGGCATCTTTGATGGAGACAGCTAACCACACATGCATGGATTTGTTTCTGGCTCTCTATTCTGTGGTCTGTGTGGCTGTTTTTATACCAGTACTGTGCTGTTTGATTACATTAGCTTTGTAGTATATTTGGAAATGAGATAGAATGATGTCTCTAGCTTTGTTCTTTTTGCTCAATCTTGCTTTGACTATTTTAAGTCTTTTGTGGTTCCAAACAACTTTAGGATTTTTTTCCTTGCTATTTTTGTGAAAAATGCCATTAGAATTTTGGTAGGGATTCCTTAAGTCTGTAGATTACTTTGAGCAGCAGGGACATTTAAACAGTATTCTTTTAAACCATGAGCAGAAAATATCTTTCCATTTTTTGTTGTCTTTAGTTTCTTTCATTAATGTTTTATAATTTTTAGCGTGTAGGTCTTTTACTTCCTTCCTTAGATTTATTCTTAAGCTTTTGTTTGTGTTCTCTCTAGCTATTGTGAATGGGATTGCTTTCTAGTTCAAAATGATTGTCTTATAATAAAAGTTTCTATGATGTTTAGTACAACTAGGGAGCAGTCTCCTATCTCCCTACATTTTCTCCTTCACTTCTGTGTGTGTGTGTGTGTGTGTGTGTATAAGATCTGAACCTTCTTCCTAGGGCGTGTAGCTGTGGGTTTCTCTTGTTCCTGTCAGTTCAAAGTGCCTCTCTTTCCTTCTCTACATTTAGGGCACCACCAGGAAAGACCAGTGGGTCTTTTAGGTCTGTGAGGACCAAGTAGCATCACTGTCACTCAGCAAATACATGACCAGAATTTTGCCCTTGGTCAGAATAATCTGTCCTGATACTACAGAGAGGGAGGAAGAGGAAGATCAGCTTCTCCGGGGATATCTGTGCAGTTGGTAGGCTGGGCAGGTGAGGAGGAAGGGTGGGCGTGGGAAACTGTGGTGCAGGGGCATAGCATGGCCTCCACCTCAGATTACTTGGGCGGGGGGAGGTAGGACTAGCCTGAGTTTGAAATAAGTAATCTTTACAATGATAAAGCAGTGTAGTTTTCACCCTAGTTTCTAGTTTTTTTTTTAAGTCAGGGTTTTTAGTTTTATCAAAATTGTTTTCTTTCTCTACTGAAGGAATGCGTGGTTTATCTTATTTGACCTATTATTAGATACATTGAAGCAATGTATTTCCTTTACCCAACACTATTCCTGGATACATTCTTTAAGATTTGTTTATTTGAAAGGCAGAGAGGAAGGGAGGGAGGGAAGAAAGGAGAGAGGGAGAGAGAGAGAGATCTTTCATCCTCTGGTTTACCCCTCAAATAGCCACAATGGCTGGGACTGGGCCAGACCAAAACCAGGCGTCTATGATTCCACTCGTCTCCACGTGAGTGCAGGTTCCCAAGGGCTTGGGCCATCTTCCCCTCTTTTCCCAGGCACATTAGCAGGGAGCTAGATCAGAAGTGGAGCAGCCGGGATTTGAACAGTATCATATTCATATGAAATGCTGAGCATTGCAAATGGCAGCTGAATCCCCTGTGCCACGACAGCAGCCTCTCTGGGAGATTCTTTAAGGAGTATGCTGACTTCTGGAATGCCGTGGATTTTGATGTAATAATAGCTGATTTAGGATTTTCTTTTTTAATGCCTCAATGAAACCAATCTTTCTTTTTCCTTTCCTGTTTTGGGTAGTATTTTTGTCATTTTGGAAGGCCTAAGTGTGAGAGGGTCTTGTTCCTCCTCAGTGAGGGAAGATTTGCTGAGTTACAGCGGGAGAAACGGGAGCTGCTCTTACAAGTGTGCACGCTTGGCAGATGCTTCAGGAACTCAGGGCTTGGCCTCAGCCAAGAAGCCTTAACTTGCAATTAGCACCAGGACTTGTACCCTTTAACCTCCTAGAGACCCCCCCCCCTCAGGGGAAAAAAAATACTGTTCCCCGCCCCCACCCATTCCAAGGCCTCTTTAATAAGGTTTATAGCCCAGAACTAATTGGTGCATCTTTATCTTGCTTTGAAGGTCTCAACATATGCACCAGTGGAAGTGCCACCTCCTGTGAAGAGTGTCTGCTAATCCACCCAAAATGTGCCTGGTGCTCCAGAGAGGTATGCTGGTGGGGGAGGGGAGGAAGAGGAAGGGGCACTGTGGGGGTGGGGCTGGGGAGGGGCTCACTGCACAGCGGCTGTGTGTGCAGACTGTAAGCCGCCTCATCTGCCGCCACCCAGGCTGATGGCAAGTGCAAGTTTACGAGATAATAAGCTGAGTTGGGTCCCGTTTTAGGGAAACAAGGCTTTCCCACCCTTTTGTGTGGGAGCCAGTTAGGGTTCTTCTCATGGTTTCTGGTCTCTCTAGCTGAGCCTGGGAAGTGAGTCTTGCGTAACTCTTCCAGACGCGCCTGGATGGCCGGCCTGTTGGTGCTGGTGTCGCCAGTCCTTTCAGTGTGGCTTTTGTGAGCATGGATTTTAAGGCTGGGTCTCCAGGGGATGACTCTATTTAGAACTGAGCTTGGCGCTTCTGGAAGCCCTTGCGGAGGGGATGTAAGTTTGGGGGATGTGAGATACTTTGCTTTCATAAAGCAGTGCAGATTTCATGGCTCAGTGTGCCAATCAGGAAATGATTGACTTCTGGGTCACTTTCGTAAACTATTGTTAGAACCGCGGAGGAACGGCCTCTTCCTGCACCAGCGTGCTGCTGGGGTTGTTTGTGAAAGAACCCAAGGCTCACTGCTTTGGCCTGGCCCTGGCTCTGGGAGCAGTCCCCGTCCGCAGGGCCATGGCATGGCTGCTGGGACCGGGCTGGTTCTATGTTGTGACAGCCCGAGAGGCCCAGGGATCTCACTGACCCATAAGCTGCAGATGGCCGTGCCGCCTACTTGGTACCCAGTGTCCCTGCTCCGCTCCACATCTCTGTCAGATGGGGTGATTACGCCCATTCCCCTGAGGCCTGGTGAAGTAAAACTCCTAGTTCAAGGCCGCATGAGGTGTGCTGAGGCTGAGGTTTGAACCTGGCTACTTTTCTCTGGATTATACTGCATGATAGCACACAGATTGTCTGGGACTACTTCTTTTTCTTCTTATTGTTTTTAAAAGATGATTTACTTGAGGGCCAGCGCCGCAGCTCACTAGGCTAATCCTCCACCTGCGGCGCCAGCACACCGGGTTCTAGTCCCAGTCGGGGCGCCAGATTCTGTCCCGGTTGCCCCTCTTCCAGGCCAGCTCTCTGCTGTGGCCCGGGAGTGCAGTGGAGGATGGCCCAAGTGCTTGGGCCCTGCACCCCATGGGAGACCAGGATAAGTACCTGGCTCCTGCCATCGGATCAGCACAGTGCACCGGCCGCAGCGCACCAGCCGCGGTGGCCACTGGAGGGTGAACCAACAGCAAAAGGAAGACCTTCCTCTCTGTCTCTCTCTCTCACTGTCCACTCTGCCTGTCGAAAAAAAAAAAAAAGATGATCTACTTGAAAGGCAGAGTTACAGAGAAAGAGAGGAAGAGACAGAGATATTTTCCATCCACTAGTTCACTCCCCAAATGGCCACAATGGCGGGGGCTGGGCCAGTCCAAAGCCAGGAGCTTCTCACATCTCCCACATGAGTGCAGGGATCCAAGCACCAGACCATTAGCAGGGAGCTGGATTGGAAGTGGAGCAGCTCGGACTCCAACCTGGCGCCACATGGGATGCTGGTGCCACAGGCAACCACATAACCCACTGCATCACAGTGCCGGCCCCTGTCCAGGACTTTAGCAAGATGACCAAGTGGGTGCTTTGAGAGGGGAATCTCCCCAGGATGTAAACCTTAATTGTATTTGTAAGTAGTTGTAGTGTCTTTGTTATGAGCCTCCTTTGAAAACCTCTCGTTGGTTCCTGGTGGCTTGCAGGTCTGATCCACGTGCTGTGGCCCCTGCCTGCCCACTTTCATCCCTTTTCCACTCACGATACATTTTGCCTCACCATTTCCTGTGCCACAGGGCCTTTTGCCCTCCCCTTCTCCCCGACCAGCTCCCTGTCTTCTAGTTTTTAGGATGAATGCAGGCCTCATCGTCTCCGTCAAGCCTTTCATGGTTTCACCACAGACACGATGTTCTGTCCCTCTGTCCATCCACCCATCCATCCATTTGGGGTGAGACCATAAGCTTCCTGCCCTGGGATGTTAGGGCTGGGGTTTTGCCTGCTTCCTTCATGGCTGTGTCCCCAGTGCCATTGATTGGCAGAGTTCACGGGGGTGATTGTCGGCTGTGTGTCTGCTGCGCCCAGGCTGTGACATCTCTGTCTCCCCATCTGCTCCACTGTTTCTATAGCAATAGCTTCTTACTGTGTTCATTATGTTTTCCTTGCTGTTAGCTGCTAAGTCATCCTCTCTGTGCCACCACATTGTCTTACTCACCTTGGCATACCCAGCCTGAAGCCAAGAATCTGGCAGGAATTCTTATTTCGTAAGAGACCTGTTAAAGGGACACAGAGGTAGGAAAGCCAAGTTTGAATCTCGGCTCTGCCGTGATTTGCTGTTTCTTCTCATGTGAGATGAAGATGACGGTGGCACTGGGAAGACACCATGAGATCCATGCGTGTGGGCTTGGGGATGGGACAGCTGATAACTGAGCGGCCGGGTGATGCAGGAGTTGTCTGGCGAGCTGCTGCTGTCACCCCCGGGGTATTTTCTGGTGGGATGTGGGCAGTGGGCTCCGGAAGCCAAGCTGAGTGTCTGCTGTACGTTTCTTCCTTTGTTGTGCTGGTCCTCCCAGCAGCCCGATGTCTGGGTTTGGTAGGGTGTACAGTTCTCCAGGCTGTGTGCATTGTCGTCCCAGCCCATGGCACTCCCTCTGCTTAATGAGACCCCATTCACGGCTGAAGAGCTTCCTGTGATGCTGGCGCCCTTCCCCAGGGCATGAGTGTGTTCTGGGGAGTTGGGTTTGGAGAGTTCAGGAATGGTTTTGATCCACCCTGCCCCTTAGCCAGGCCAAGAGTGGCCGGATGCCCTCTTAACCACACATCCTGGGACATTCCCGGGAAACTGCCCGAGCTGGAAGTCTGAATGCCCCGAGGGCTGGTGCCCAGGGAGAGCCTAGCCCCTAACTGGCCCGCGTTGCTGAGGTTGAATCCTGAACACGTCCCGCAGGGATTCCCCAGCTCTGAGCCGGTGGTGACTTCTTAGTTCCCTGGAGGTGGGGGAGGACTCCTCTCTGCATTTCAGGCTCCTGCACTGTCCGTGGGTCCTTCCTTCCTACCTCTGTCCAGTTTGCAGCATGGCCCTAGCTCTATTGCCTGTGTTTCCTGCCTGGTTCACCCAGAGGCTCTAGACCCTGCCCAGCTCTCAGCCCAGGATGTGTGGGCTGCTCCTGATCTCGCTGGACCCCACCGCCCCTGCCCTTGTGACGCCTCCAAGCCTGGGCCCCTCGCTTCCCAGCCAGTGGTGTTCCAGGGGCCGGTGTTGCTGGTTAAGCCACTGTCTGTAGTGCCAGCATCCCCTATGGACACTGGTTTGAGTCTTGGTTACATGGCTACTCCACATCTGATGCAGCTCCTTGCTAATGCACCTGGGAAAGCACTGTAACATAATCCAAGTGCTTAGGTCCCTGCATCTACATGGGAGACCCAGATGAAGATCTTGGCTCCTGGCTTTGGCCTGCAGCCCTGGCCATTGTAGCCATTTGGGGAGTGAACAGGGGATGGAAACGTGCTCTCTCTCTCTCTCTCTCTCTCTGTAACTCTGACTTTCAAATAAAAAAATTTTAAGAAAAAAAAAAAAAAAAGGAAACACACACCCCAGCAGTTTATTATTGACTGTGGCCATCATTTCTTTCTTTTTAAAATATTTATTTATTTATTTGAAAGTCAGAGTTACAGGGAGGGAGAGACAGAGAGAAAGAGGTCTTTCATTTCATTTGTTAGTTCACTCCCCAGATGGTTGCAACGGCCAGGGCTGGGCCAGGCTGAAGCCAGGAGCCAGGATCTTTATCTGGGTCTCCCACACGGGTGCAGGGGCCCAAGCACTTGGACCATCTTCCACTGCTTTCCCAGGCCACAGCAGAGAGCTGGATTGGAAGAGGAGCAGCCAGGATGTGAGCTGGCGCCCATGTGGGAGGCTGGCATCACAGGCGGTGGTTTTCTCCTGTACTCTACAACGCCAGCCCCCCTGTCCATCATCTCTGGAGTGTAAACCTCTCCTCTAGGACTGTAAGTCTCGGGCTGCCCTGAGGAATGTGCGTGGAAGCAGGCGTGGCAGCTTCCTGGGTCAGGTCACATTCTTCCCACTGGGTTCCGTGTCTTAAATCCAGCCACCTCCCTACCCCTAACTGCAGCCAGCAGGACACTTGCTGTAACTGTGTGTCCAGGGTCAGTGGTGGTTTGGGTTTGCTGAGCTGGCAGCTGGTGCGGGAGCCCGGGAGGCCAGTGTGGGCCCCCAGGGGCTGTGGTCTGGGGGCGGGGGCCTGGTTGTGAAGGTGTGGAAGTGAGACTCCACCAGGTGGTATGGCCCCGGGCTGCTCTGAAATCCGGGAGGAGAGAGGACCACCGACCCTCAGGCAAGGCCCCACCTTGAGCTGAAGTCCTGCCAGGGAACCAGAGAACCGAGGGCTCATGACGTTTGGCTGGGTGGGAACGGGGGCGGCCATGGGAGAAGACTAGTGAGGCTCAGCTCCGGGGTGGAGAGGGAGTGAGGGCACCCGCAGGGCTGGAGGAGAGGCTGGGAGGCACGGTTGGCCTCCCGGTTGGGGGAAGGTACAGAGATGCTGTGTTTCCTTTGAGCCGGGGAAGGGAGGACAAACCAGCGTTCAGTCCTGCTCGCTGTAGCACAGATTCTTTTTGAGACCATCCCTTCACGCTCGGACTGAATGACGGAAGCGTCCTGGTCTGTTGGTGCCTCATTGACACCTGTTCGGTGGATTCCCTGAGCTGACCGGGGCCTGGTCTGGCTGTGCCGCAGGCCGGCAGTCCACGCTGCTGCCACACAGCGCTGATTTTGGTTTTTGTCACCAGTTCCCTTCCCCTTAAATCCACGAGGGCTCCGTCTGGGGCTGCCGCATCCCAGGGCGGCCAGCGCCCTGCCTGGGCTCTCTGCCTGTTTCCAGATTCTTTCCTCCTCATCCCCAAATTGGCCCTGCTGCCTCCTTTCCTGCGGGAGCTCCTTCTCTTCCAGGGCTTGCAGTTTTGTTTTCTTCTTTCTTCTCTCTTTCTAAAAGATTTGTTTATTTAATTTGAAAGGCACAGTTACAGGGAGAGAGAGGGAGAAAGGTCTTCCATCTGCTGGTTCACTCCCCGGATGGCTGCAACAGCCAGGGCTGGGCCAGGCCAAAGCCAGGAGTCAGGAGCTTCACTTGGGTCTCCCGTGTGGATGGCAGGGGCCCAAGCACCTGGGCCATCTTCCGCTGCTTTTCCCAGGTGCAATAGCAGGGAACTGGGTCAGAAGAGGAGCAGCGGGGACACGAACCGGCGCCCATTACGGGATGCTGGCGTTGTAGGTGGTGGCTTTCTCTGCTGTGCCACAGTGCTGGACTCAGAGCTTGTAGTCTCTTACCCCTTCCACCCTGTTGGGGGGATTAAACTCCTCCTTCCTCTTAAACCACCACCCACATCATTTTAGTGTTCTGACCTTCAGCAGCAGTAGACACGTCACGAGTGGTGTGGCCCACGCAAAGGAGCCTGCAAGCACAGGCTGCAATGCAGGACACTGGGTGCTCCAGCACTGACCGGTGACTGACCGGGTGTATAGGGAGGTGGGTGTTACAGTGTCGCAGCAAACAGCAAGCTTGCCTCTGGGTAACAGGATGGAGGCCATAGAGCCAGATACCTTACAGCAAACCAACACCAGTGTTGGGACGAGGTAGACACTCTCTAAATTTGGAATATCATCTTTTTCTCGTCTGCATTAGCTCCATGTAATGCCTAAAAGCCACAAAGGCTACTTCAGGTTCCTGTTTCTATTTTATTGCTTCTCTTGGCCACTTCCCAATAATGTAATTACCCTCTATGAGGCATTTGGAGAGCTTGACAGTATTTGTAAAGACCTCAGACAGGTGTTTTGCTCCAGCATGGAACACAGAGCACCTGCCAGCAGGGACCCCCATATCCCCAAGCTAGCTTCAGTTTTTTCTGCATTGAGATAAAGATCTTCTTCCCCATTCATAAGGGACTGGGGCTCCACCCCTCCATGCCTGTTTCCTTGCAGGAGGAGGCTATTTATCCCAAAAGTTTGATAGGTGACAAGATTTCCACATTTGGAGGACTGGCACTGTGGCACAGTGGGTTAAAGCCCCCAGCGTGCGACACTGGCATCCCATATGGGCACTGGTTTGAGTCCTGGCTGCTCCACTTCTGATACAGCTCCCTGCTAATGCACATGAGAAAGCAGTAGAAGATGGCCCAAGTGGTTGGGCCCCTATACCCACATGGGAGACCCGGAAGAAGCTCCTAGCTCCTGGCTCCTGGCTCCTGGCTTTGGCCTGGCCCAGCCCCAGTTGTTGCAGCCATTTGGGGAGTGAACCAGCAAATAGAAGACCTCTCTCTCTGGTTCTACCTCTCTCTGTAACTCTACCTTTCAAATAAATAAAATAAATCTTAAAAAAAAAAGGTTTCCACATTTGGGGCAACAAACAAATGCTGCATTCATAGAGTGGAGTCTGGGGACCCAGAGTTGGTTTCCTGCAGCCTTGGCTGAAATAGGAGGGAGATGCTACATAGAACGCTGAACTTGGGCCCAGGGAGCTGGGACCAGGTGAGCTCAAACTTCTTAGGTAAACTGAGGCATATGGGCCTCTGACCCCACATGGAACAGGGAGGGTACTGGGTGGTATGCATTCAGGGGCCTTCGTCTTGGAACGTGCGCAGAGTCTGACCGCCTGGGCTCTGAACGTCAGACATCAGGATGTTGCCCATGTGAGGTGAATTTTCTTAAATTTAAAACTTAGTTATTTTCATTTTATTTGAAAGCTGGATAGACAAAGAGAAAGAGAGGGAGAGAGGGAGGTTGTCTGAAATTCTTCCACACGGTTCACTACCCAAATGTTTGTAACTGCCAGGGCTGGGCCAGGAGCCTGGAGTTCAGTGGGAGCCTCCCACATGGGTGGCAGGGACCAGGTGCTTGAGCCACTACCTGCTGCCTCCCTGTATGTGCATCCGTGGGAAGCTGGATCAGAAGCAGAGTAGCCAGGACTGGGACCAGGTACTTTGATAAGGGTGTAGGTTCCTAAAAGGCAGCTTAACTGCTGCCGCAAGCACCTACCCCAAGGAGGGTTTTCTTATCCACGAGGAGGGTTTATAACTTGAGACACTGCTGTTCATTGAATTTGCAGCTTGAAAATGTAGATGTTGAGACATTTTCTTGATTTACAATGTTTGTGTACCTGGAAGGTCATAGCCATCATGAGATACACCCCTGGTCTCTGTGGTTGTGGTTTCCTGTCTTTAAATATGCACTTGTCCTTGTTCAGAGTTAAACTTGTCTACAAAGGAGCCCCAGGGAGCAGAGGAGCAGCCCCTGGGCTGTGGGTTAACACAGGGCTCTGCGGCACTCTCTCTTCCTCTCTGCAGCAGCAAGAACCTGGGGCTGGAAGTTGCCCAGGGCTATTTTTGGGCTCCAGGCCAGAAGAGATGTCTTCGATCTGGGGGTGGGGGGATCGCCTTGGTGAGCTAGCTGCCTGACTCCCTGCCATGCCCGGTGGTGCCTGAGCTGGTGGCTCTGAGGCCCTGGAGCTCTAGCACAGTGGTGGGACTCAGCATGTAAGTAAAGATGTCTCAAAGGCTGCAGAACACATCAGTAAAACCACTGGACCTGCCCCGAGTAGCAGCAACTGAACCTTTGGAAGAGAAGAAGATTGACAAGCGGATGATGGAGATGGGTGGCGCTGAGAGTAGATGTGACTTTGAGTGGCACAGGAGGGTGTCCCTTGCTGTCTGTGAAGCTGGAGCTGCTGAGAAGGGGGTTCCCCTGCACCGACGCGTGGCTGGCCTGGCTGGTGCTTGCAGTGTCACCTTGTAATTTGCAGCTTCAGTGTCCTCCATGGTGGTTCTCAGGCCAGCTCTCTGCTGTGGTCCTCACTGCTGGTACAGCCACCTTCAGGGAAGCCGTGAGATTCATCACAGCCCAGGGAGTTCATTAAGGGGAAAAGGGGAAACAGCTGCCAATCAGGGACACGCAGAGGGCTTTGCTGCAGACACCTGGAGAATGAGGGAGCCCCAGACTGGCTGGAAAGAGGGAAGGTGGTCACGCTACCACAGGTGTAGCTGGCATGGACCTGGCTGCCTCAGATTTCTTCAGGCCTGGCAAGTGTTATCTGGACTTTGTCTCCTGTTGATGCCAGCAGGTCCATCTTCCCTGACCAGCTGGCGGTCCTGTACACATCCCCCACTGTGGTCTGAGGGTGGATCCAAAATCCCTTGGGACAGCATGACTCGGGAGCTCCGGTGAAGTCCACTGCCGGAGCAGGCATCCGGGAAAAGGGGGCAATTTCAGTGACCGTTCCTAAGCAAGTTGCAAGGCTGTGGATGAGGAATCATGCACCTGCCCCTGGCCCGTGGGCTGCAGATCTGGTCCGTTCCAGAGTGGACGCTGGTGCAGACTGCTGGGAGAGCGTTAGTTCTTGTCTCTGAGGAGACTGAAGATGCTTTCGTTGCTGATTCCATGGTAGGGCTGATCAAGACAGGTGCACCTTGACGGAACTGGTCCACGTACAGCCAGGTTTTCAGAGTTGGAGGAGCTGAGAATTGAGGCCCAGTTTGCCGGCAAGGAGTTCAGAACATCTGTAGCTGTGTGAGCTCTGGGCAGGCGAGCTCTTGAGCCTTTTATTTATTTATTTTTAAAGTTTTATTTTTTTCTGGCCTGTGCCGTGGCTCACTTGGCTAATCCTCCACCTGCGGCGCTGGCACCCCGGGTTCTAGTCCTGGTTGGGGCACCGGGTACTAATCCCAGTTGCTACTTTTCCAGTCCAGCTCTCTGCTCTGTGGCCAGGGAAGGCAGTGGAGGATGGCCCAAGTGCTTGAGTCCCTGCACCCGCATGGGAGACTGGGAGGAAGCACCCAGTTCCTGACTTCGGATCTGTGCAGCACCGGCCATAGCGGCCATTTGGGGAGTGAACCAACGGAAGGAAGACCTTTCTCTCTGTCTCTCTCTCACTGTCTATAACTCTACCTGTCAAATAAAAAAAAAGATTTATTTTCTGTATCTTTCTTTATTTGAAAGGCAGAGTTACAGAGAGGCAGAGAGAGAGAGAGAGAGAGAGAGAGGTTTTCCATCCGCTGGTTCACTCTCCAAAAAGCCACAGTGGCCGGAGCTGGGCCGATCTGAAGCCAGGAGCCTGGAGCTTCTTCCAGGTCTCCCATGCAAGTGCAGGGGCCCAAGGACTTGGGCCATCTTCCACTGCTTTCCCAGGCCATAGCAGAGAGCTGGATCAGAAGTGGAGCAGCTGGGATTTAAATCGGCACCCATGTGAGATGCGGGCACTGCAGGTGGTGGCTTTGCCCACTACACCACGGCACCAGCCCCTCCTTGAGCCTTCTAAGCTCTGGGCAGCTACCGAGAGCTCTGCTTCAGGCAGCGCAGGAGGCAGAGCAGCACCCGCAGGGCCCTCTGCTAGTCACCGTTCCTTCCCCTCACCGTGTTTCTCAGGTTCCCATCCGAGCCGGGCTGGACTGCCTGGAACCCAGTTTGGAAACCCTTGTTTGAAATCCAGGCCCAGCACAGTCATTTTCCTCACTTTGTTCCACAAGTGTTTATGGAGCTCCCTACAGTGTCGTCCCCAAGGTTGTTGACAGGTAAGATCACCAGACTTTCAATGCACAAAACAAAAACATCATTCACCTATTTAAAAAACGCCCATAGCAAACAAAAACTATCATACAGGCCTAGGACAATCCATCTGGTTTTACTCATTTAAAAATGCAACAAAGGCGGCTTAACTTCTCCAGTCTTAAATTTTGTAAAGATTCGGAAGAGCATTGACAAGTCCTGGGACATCAGAGGGCTGTGCCCTCTGATTTTTGTGCCTCTGCCGTCAGTCTGGCTTCTAATACAGCATCCGGGGGACCCTGCCTCCTCTGAGGCCCTCTGGCAAAGTGTTGCAGAGGGGAGAAGAGGAGATCTGCGACCTAATTCCTCAGCCATTAAGAGGATTAGGCACACAGGACAGCTCTGGCATCCAGCCAGTAGGGGGAGGGGGTTTTATTTTCCCCATCCGTGGGGGAGGGGGAGGAACGTTCAGAGAAAAGCCTGGGCTTGCTTTGCCATTAAAAACCCCTTTAATCCTGGAAAAGGATAAACACTTAGAGGCACCCCATGCTATGAGAAAGTGTGTGACTCATTTTAAAATGAACACCTCCAACTCCGAGTACCCCAGGTTAGCGTGGATCATTCCAATGGCCAAATCCTGCTCGAGAGAAGCAAAGACCTCTCTTGCCGGCACGTCTGTGTCATGCAAACAACAAGAGACATGAAAATATTGTCGTCCCTCTGCTGTAATAGTGCATTTTTAAGTTTTCTTTCAAATCCTATACAGAATTCTGGTTTTTTTTTTCATAGTATAAATGTTTTGAGCTCTTTAATTCCCAGGATTAATTATAGTGACTGTGTCACCTACCGAAGTGATGGACTGTATTTTTCTTATGCTTAGGGATTTAGGCTTATAAAGTTAAAAGATTATGATATGAGAAATATTATACGTAGATGTAGGCTTGGTATAATTATTATAGTTTCCCCTTTCTTCCCAGTGGATGGCTGGGTTCTCCTGAGTGGTTGTGCAGTGTCCAGTGTCTGCAAAGTTGCTGTGTGGGGGCTGGCACTGTGGTACAATGTGTTAAGCTGCTGCCTGTAGTGCTGGCATCCCATATTGGCGCCAGTTCAAATCCCGGCTGCTCCACTTCTGATCCAGCTCCCTGCTGAAGTACCTGGGAAGGCAGTAGAAGATGGCCCAAGTGCTTGGGTCCCTGCAACTGCATGGGAGACCTAGATGAAGCTCCTGGTTCCTGGCTTCAGCCTGATTCAGTCCCAGCTGTTGTGGCCATTTGGCAGTGAGTCAGCGGATGGAAGATCTCTCTCTGTCTCTTCCCCTCTCTGTCTTAACTCTGCCTTTCAAATAAATAAATAAATCTTGGGGGGGGGAAAGTCAATGTATGAACAGCTCAAAAGTTAACTCTTGAATGCCTGAATGAGGACCTCTCAGCCAGTCATATGTCATCTTTTGTCAGGCATGCATTTGGCACAGAAGTTAAGTCATCACTTGAAATGCTTGCATCCCATATTGGAGTGCCTGAATTTCAGTCCTGGTCTGCTTTGGATCCAACTCCCTGCCAGTGCACACCCTGGGAGGCAGCAGGTGATGGCTTAAGTTCTTGGGTCCCTGCTACTCACTTGGGAGACCTGGAAGGAACTCCCAGCTCTAGTCTTTGGCCTGGCCCAACCCTGACTGTTGTGAGCATTTGGGGAGTGAACCAGTTCGTGGAGGATCTCTGTGTCTCCGTCTCTAGTCCTTACTCTTCCTTTCAGATAAAATAAAAACAAATAAAAATTGGAAAAAAAAATAGCTATACAACTTTTGACCGTTTCAGTTTCTTTGTTGCTAATCACATAGGCAAGTAGGAACTCTGACCATCAAAATCACAACGAGGGGTTGGCATTGTGGCTTAGCGGGTAAAGCGCCACCTGCAGTGCCGGCATCCCATGTGGGCACTGGTTCAAGTCCCCGCTGTTCCACTTCTGATCCAGCTCTCTGCTATGGCCTGGGAAAGCAGTGGAAGATAGTCTTAAGTCCTTGGGCCCCTGCACCCACATGGGAGACCTGGAAGAAGCTCCAGGCTCCTGGCTTCAGATTGGCGCAGCTGTGGCTATTGCAACCATCTGGGGGGTGAACCAGCAGATGGAAGACCTCTGTCTCTCTCTCTTAGCCTCTGTTTCTCTGTAACTTTGCCGTTCAAATAAATAAATCTTAAAAAAAAAAAAAAAAGAAATCACAATGAATCCAATCATGTTTATCGTGCGTTTATAGTTTGGGGGATGTTTTCCTGTCTTTGGGCCTCAGGCCTGGTGATACCCGGCTAGGCATTTGGGACAGGAGCGATCATGTGCTTATTTTCAGAGGGGGTTTGGGTCAGTGGCCCAGTGGCGAGGGCGTGAGCCGAGACGTGGCGGGAGCAGCCTGACCAACCCTGCTCTCTCTTCCTCTGTTTGCCTCCCTAGGACTTCGGCAGCCCGCGCTCCGTCACCTCCCGATGTGACCTGAGGGAGAACCTGGTCAGAAATGGCTGTGGCGGCGAGGTCGAGAGCCCGGCCAGCAGCACCCACGTCCTGCGGAGCCTGCCCCTCAGCAGCAAGGGCTCCGGCCCCATGGGCGCCGACGTCATTCAGATGACTCCGCAGGAGGTCACCGTGAACCTTCGGCCCGGTGAGTTGTCCCTGGGGTGAGCTGGGTGGCCTGGGCTCCGCAAGGCCCTCGGGAGGGGTGGGAGAGGGTGAGGACAGTCAGAGGGGCAGGGCTGAGGTCGCAGGCAGGGGAGGGTCCTGGGGAGGCCAGGCTCAGCCCCCAGGAAGCCGAGCACAAAACCCCCTGGTGGGCGGATGGAACCTCTTTGCCATTTTTTTTTAAATGGCGATAAAGCAGACCGGGGCGCCTCAATCAGTTCTTGGAAAATGGATTTAAAAGTTTATTTTGGTGGGCACTAATGCTGAGATCCTTGCCTAGGACATGGAACTTGGCACTGTAGCCGTGGTTAAGCGTGTAGTTCATCAGGTTGTGTGGCCGTCACTGCTGCCCCGTGCCAGAACTCCCCAGCACCCCAGCAGAAGCTGTGGCCCCTCCCTCCCTGCTCCCTCCCCGCCCCATGGCCTCGGTTGTGCTTGCTCCCTCTGTAAATCCGACTGTCTCGGGTACCTCCTGTGAGTGTAGCCAGGCGGGCGGCGCTTGTCCTTTGGGGTCTGCCTGCCTTACTTGGCATACTGTTTTCACAGCACATGTTTTGGAGACTGAATGGTGTTGGGCTGTATGTGTGGACCATTGCTTGCAGGGTCATCGGTCAGCAGGCCTTTGGGCTGGTTTTTCTCCCAGGAGGATGCTGGTACATTTGCTCCCGTTACTGCAAGTTGCTAACGACAGTGCTGCTTCTAGGGAAAAGTAGCTCTTCTCAGCACCTGCCCTTTGAGTCCTTGGCCTCCCGAAGGGACAGACTTCTCAAGTAGAGATGCTCTGTGACCCTGGTGGCTCTGGGAGCCCTGGGGGTGAGGGAAAACGAGGAACTGAGCAGTGTTTGCACAGCTACTGTGGGCTCCACACCTGCCCAACGCTGAGGCAGCTGATGTCATTTTCCCAGGAGGCAGCAGCCTGTTGCAGGTCTCTGAGCAGGTGCTGGGTGTGATTCAGTCCCAGGTTTTGGGCCTGCACACCCACGGTTGTCCCTCGTCCACCACAGTTGTCATCTGCTGTTCTGCTGAGAAGAATCCTTGCAGTGTCACAGATTCAATGTGCACGTAGCACAACTGGAGGGCGTCACGTTGTTGAGGGGGGCAGGGTTTTCCAAATTTCATCACTGTTTCTTTAATCCTTTCCCTCCTATCTCATAGTCCAGGAAGCCAGTGGCAATCACCATTTCTTGGTGGTTTATTTGGACTTCAGGGCAGCATAGAGCAGTGGAAAGATCGTGCATCTGTTGGGCTGCTCTGGGTTCTGGCTCCGACGCTGCCCTTGCTTGGAGGCTCGGAGGCCCGGGGCTGGTCACCTCACCTCTCAGTGTCTCTGCCGCTTCATTCCACACGGGGGTGTTGAGAGGCTTAAGTGATTCTTTTGGTAAATGCACTTTAAAAAGTTGAAGTTGTTATTATTTTTAAAGAGCAGTGGCCAAAGGTGCCAGGTATAGGTGTGAGGAGGGATGCTCAGTGCCTCAGAAGGGGACTTGGCTGTGTGCTGCACGTGGCCGGCACTCGACAGGGCTTGCCACTGTTGATGTCAGTGTTGTAGAATTCTGCACCGTGCGCATTCTAGACAGATGCCAGAGCCCCCATGTACTTGGGTTCTGTTGTCATGAATACAAGAAGCTGAAGAACATTGTATCCAGGCCCAGTGGGGTAGAGGCGCCCTACGATTTACATTGCTCATGTACTAAGTTACAGTTCTCTGGAGTTGTCTCACTGTGACACTTGGCCCTTGTATTTGTGAGACCCTGGGCTGAGAGGGAAGGGGGGGGGGCCCTTATAGCACTGTGTGAGTGGGGAGCAAAGGCCCAGCCAAGCAACTTCCACGGACAGCTGTTGGGTGATGTCCTGAGGCAAGTTAGTTGTCTTCTGTGCAGGCAGGCTCAGGGTCAGGGCCCTGGCCCGGGAGGGGCTGTGGCAGTCACGGTAGACAGTGAGACGCTGGGTGGTTTAAGAGTGGTTGCTGGTATTGTGAATGCTGTGTGTTAGGAGTAATGGTGTAGCAGGAAGAAGCTCTTCCACTGTTTACCTTTGTTTTTATTCAGGTGTTTCTGTTTGTCAGACACCTATAATGTGTTTGTAATTGTGTACTGTTTTCACTCTATCATCTTCAAAAACAAGGACCCAAACTCATTTCTCCAGAAAAGTTTATAGTTTTGGAGTTGTCATCAAGGTAGGTTTTTTTTGTTTTAAAGGATTTGTTTATTTATTTGAAAGGCAGAGTTATAGAGAAGTGGGGGGCAGGGTGGAAGAGAGAGAGAGAGAGAGAAAGAGAGAGAGATCTTCCATCTGCTGCAACAGTGCAACAGCCAAGGCTGGGCCAGTTGGAAGCCAGGAGCCTGGAACGCCAACCAGGTCTTCCCACATGGGTGGCAGTGGCCCAAGTATTTGGATCTGCTTTCTCAGACTCTGAAGTGGAGCAGCCAGGACTTGAACCAGTGCTCACAGGTGATGCCAGTGTTACAAGTAGTGGCTTAACCTGCTGTACCATAACACTGACCCCTAACTTGTATATTTAAAACTCATCAGAATGGTTCTCAGAATCGCCAATGTTCTGAGAAGTATCCTTCATGGTAGAAAATCCTCATTCTTTTTAAAAAATTTATTTAATTTTTTAAAAAAAGTTTATTTATTTGAAAGGCAGAGTTACAGAGAGAAAGGGAGAGAGGGGGAAAGAGAGAGTGAGCAAGCAAGAGAGGGAGAGACAGATCTTCCATCTGCTAGTTCACTCCCCAAATGGCTGCAATGGCTGGGGCTGGGCCAAGCTGAAGCCAGGAAAAACCAGGAGCTTCTTCCAGGTTTCCCACATGGCTATAGAACCCCAAACACTTGGGCCATCTTCCACTGCTTTCCTAGGCACATTAGCAGGGAGTTGGATTGGAAGTGGAGTAGCCAAGGCTCAAACTGGTGTCTGTATGGGCTGCCAGCACTGCAGGTGAGGCTTAACCTGCTATGCCACAGAGCCGGCCCCTCAAAGACACTCTTGAAGGCAGAGTTAAGTGACCTAGCGTAAAATGGGTGAGAATTTCCTGCTCCGTTAAGAAGATGTTGCTTTGTCTTGAGGTTAAAATCTGTGTACTGTAAGCTTTACTGCTCTGGAGTATACAGTCCAGTGCTTCCTAAAATATTTGCCAAGTTGTATGACCTTCACCATGCTCCAGAACATCTTCATAACCCCCAGAAGAAACCTCACACCCTCTGCCTTGACGCCTTACCCCGCCCTCCCACCGCTGACTCACTCAGTCCCTGGCGGCCGCTGATCTGCTGGCTCTGTGGGTGTGCCTGGTCTGCACATTACCTGTCAGACATGATGTATGGCCGTTGAGACCTGGTTTCTTTCCCCAGCCACATGTTTTCAAGGTTCATTCATGTTGTGGCAGGTGCTGCGTTCCTTTTCATGGCCAAATAATATTCCACCGTGTGTGTGGATATGCCATATTTTGGTTGATGGACATTTAGGGTATCCTGAATAGTGGGACGTTTCTACTTTGGGGCCATTGTGACTGCTGCTGCTGTGAACGTTCATGGGCAAGCTTTGGGGTAAACATGTGTTTTTAATAACCGTGGGCACATAGTTAGGAATGGAATGGCTGCTCATGTGGTAATTCTATGTTTCACTTCTTGAAGAACTGCCAAACTTTAAGTGGGATTTTGGGTAAACACAGGATCATGTTTTCCATTTTATTCCAGTACGGGAAACTGTACGTCAGGATAAGGACCTTAAAAAACCGTTAAGAAAGGACATAAATCCTTAGGAAAGGGCTCAAACCTCGAAGTACATCTCACTGGGGTGGGCGAAGACTAGAGGAGGTTTGCAAGCACTGGAGTGATTAGAAACGGTTGCTTACAGTTGTTGCCTCCACGGCTTAGCTTCTTACAAAATGACTCGGCTGGTGGCTATCTTTTTTTTTTTTTTTTCCATTTTAAATGCTTTACTTAGAAATAGTTTTAGACTCACAAGAGGTTGCAAAAATCTCAGAGATTTCCTATGTACTGGTTGTCCCCAGGGACACGTCTTACGTAACCGGAGCGTGTCCCGCCCAGGCAGGAGACCGCAGCGCAGCAGTGTTCACTGCGCTGCAGACGATCGGTTGCTTTGGATGGGGGCTTCCTGCCAGCCCCTGCTTAGGGATTTTTTTCTCCCCTTTCTTTCTGGTTTGGAGTGTTGGTTTTGGTTTAGGGGTTACATCTGCAGTGTTGTCATCCAGACTGACTAGGTACATGCTTAAAAAAAGAGAGACTGGGCTGGCGTTGTGGCAGTAGCGGGTTAAGCCGCTGCCGGCGTGGCCTGGGAAAGCAGTGGAGGATGGCACAAGGTCCTGGCCCTCTGTGCCCACCTGGGAGACCTGGAAGAAGCTCCTGGTTTCGGCCTGGCCCCGCTGGCCGTTGTGGCCATTTGGGGAGTGAACCAGCAGATGGAAGACCTCTCTCTCTGCTTCACTGCCCTCCACCCCCTCCCCCATAACTCCGACTTTCAAATAAATAAAAAAATCTTTTTTTTTTTTTCCAAAGAGAGAGAAAGGGGTTTTTGTTGCTGCGTGGAGAAAGGGCAACTTTACAGGAAACTGGCCTCCTAGAACTGTAAGCTTGGAGGCAGACCCTGGGGGCCTCCACATCTGCAGATGTTCGCCCCCTGGCTCCGTCTGTTGAGAGGCCCAGTTCTGAGCAGGGAGGCGATTCTTTGTTCTAGATCTGACTTAGTTCTGGGACGCAGATCACCTCCTGCTGGGGCGGACTGAGAGCTGGGTGTCTGTCTTCTAAGGTGTGCCCTGGGGCCTCACTCCCTGTTAGAATGCAGTTGATTTCATGTTTTCCTTCTCTGAATTCCTAGCACAGAGAGGTAATTGCAGGGAACTGAAAACCGCCACTCAGCTGCCACTGGGACGGTGAGTCTTCACCTGCTGAGACTGCTTTGTCCCCTTGCTTGGCAGAAGCCAGGCTGGACGGTTCTTGCAGAATTCTCCACTCTCTGGAAGTGTTCATCATTTGATGCGTGTCCCTGGAGCAAGCTCACATCTCACTTTTTGTTAAAAGGAGGGCAGAGAGGAGAGAGCTGTTAAACTGTTTCAGGTGCGGTGCTGGTGGCCGCTTAATTCCGGGGGTGGGGAGTTAGGGACTGAGCAGTGGAAGGAATTCTGTGCCAATGTGGGCTGGAGCTGGGTGCCTGCAAACAGGAAGACCCAGGAGGAGCTGAGAGGGCTGCTTGCGGGCATGGCTCCGTCCTCGCGGGTGCCCAGTGCCCCGCTTCTCTTTTGAGTTTGCTTTATCCTGTTGCTCTGATCTCACGCTGGTCCTGAGGCCGGGGTTAGAGAGAGAAGGGGCACAGCCACAGGGGAACTGAGCCCGCAGGGATCCCATGTGGAGTGCGAGGAAGCAGGGGCTGACGAATCCAGGCACATGTTGCGAGGATGGTACCCCACAGATCTGCAGAGCAGCCCAGCAGGAAGGGGCAGCTGGAAGTCTCAGGTGCACAGGAGAGCAGCGTGGCTGGGAGCAAGGTGGGCTGAGGGATGTGTCTGACGTACATGGTGCTGGAGGTGGACCCCAGACAGGGCCAGTGCCCCGGGCCTCGGAGCTCCTGGCTGCGGGTGTGCGCCCTAGGTCCACTTGCTCTGTAGGCTGCCCTTGCTGGGGCATTGGTGCTGCAGCAACTTGACACCCACACTGAGAATGCGACGGGAGTGTCGGCCCTCCGAAGCCCGCCGACAGAACCCACGTCCCGTATTGCCAAGGCCTGCTCAGGAGCGTGTGGCATTTAAAACCAGGCATGCGTGGATCAGCAGTGGCAAGGAGCTTTGACTCTGAGCATGGACACTGCTACCCTCTTTCTTTCCTTCTCCCTTTGGGCAAGGCTGGTAGACACACGTCCTTGGAGTGTTTGCAGCCTGCTCCCGGGAAGCCTTGCATATGTTTGCTTAGTGGTCAGTTTTTCTCAGAATTTGACACCCAGGGATTTCTCACTTCAGAAGAGACACCTTCTCAGCACCCACAGGGCCTCTGTATCCTCTCTCATTTCCCTCTTTGACTTCATGTCTGAAAAATTTGGAGCTGAATTAATATGCCCGAGGCTATAGCCCTTCAAACTCAAGTTTCTGGCAGAATTCGCTCTCTTTTTATCCCTACAGGAAATTGCTTTAATAATGGACTTTTGGGGGTGCGGAGGTCAGAGCCTTCCGTGCACAGGAACACATGTGGGGTTCATCCGCATTGTGTCTGTGATCCCCGCAGTCACTGCTGTGGGGGCTGAGCCGCAGGTTTAAAGGGTCCTGCCATCCCCGAGTGATGGGTGACCAGGTCAGGATTCAAGCCCAGCTCTCAGCTCTCCTGTTTCCCAGCCTCGTGCCTGCTTCAGTCCCCCGGCTGCCTCCCAGCCTCCCTGGGTCCCAGCCAGTTCTCCATTTCCTGGTCCTAAAGCACCCATCTGTCATTTACTCATGAATTGAGCTGTCTGTCAGCTACTCATAAGCTACCAAAAAGATGCTGGATAGAAGCAGACACAGCTGGGAAGAGGGGGCAAGGTGGACAGGTGGCGGGAAATGCAGAAGTCTTGCTGACGTCATGGGATTCGGCAGAGGAGGCAGGATTGCAGGCTGAGTCCATGCAAGGGCCAAAGAGGGGGGTCAGTCCTTCTCCAAGTTCTCCCTCCTGCCCATCCCTCTCCCGCTGCGATGTGGCCTCCTAGGGGCCCTTGGGAGGGCCCTGCTGTCTGCCTGATGGAAACCAGAGAGGGACGCTGCAGCAGTCTGGAATTCATTCTGGAAGAAATCTGGAACATTCCACTGTTTGAGTCAGACTGACGGTTTTTAAAAATAGGCTCAAACCAACAGGCAACCCAAACTACATCAATCCTGGGACAACTGCAACAGTGCAAGCTGAGACAGGTCAGGGGAGGCGGGCTCTGGGCTGCTGCCCTGACTCCAAACAGTAATTATAATAATCATACTTCATCTGTGCAAGCCTCTGCCGCTATCAAACACTTCTCTCCCACGGGAGCGCCTCGTAGCCTTGATCTCCGCTGTTGGCATTGCTGCAGCCGGGGCTCAGGGTGCCGCCTACTTGAGAGACAGAGCTGGAAGCTGAAGTGATCCTTCAATCGTTTGCTTCTTCATGGCAGACCGTGTTTGGGGTGAGAGCAGGAGAGAGGGCCTGGAGGCTTCCGTCCCCTTCCTGTGAGCTCAAGAAGGCTTTTCTTTGCTGGTTGTCAGCGGCCGATGAGTGATGGGTTGCTCTGAGGCTCAGCTGCTGGCAAGGCAGGTGTGGGCCCCTGGAGCAGAGGTGGGGAGGCTGCCTTGCTGCTGCTCCACACACACAAGGAATAGGCCCAGCTTTCAAATGCATGCGGACACTTCTGGTCTGGGGTGAGAGCAGCACACCTCGCTGCTCCTGGGAGGCTGCTGAGCCCAGGGCAGGTGGAATTCCTCTGTATGCATTGAGCTTTGAAGTTCTTTGTGAGTGACTTGTCTTTAGCAATTATGAAATGACAGGGATCATGATCCTGGCGTGAGTCCTCTGGTGATTGCCTGGACTTGGGCCTCTCTGTCAACTCTGAAGGGGCTGATACCAAAGGCCGCCTCCCTGGACACTACCACTGCTCCCTTCTGGGAAACTCCCCTTTCTGCTGCTGGCTGCTTACTGTGAGGCCCAGGTATCTTCTGCTTTTTGTAGCTGGTAGACAGTGCTAGTGGTGTCTTGTCTTTTCTTCTTTATCTGAGAGGCAGAGAGACAGAGCTCATATCTGCTGGTTCACCCCCCATATGCCTGCAACGGCTGGGGCTGGGCCAAGCTGAACCTGAGAACCAGGAATTCCAGCCAGGGCTACTGCATGGTTAATGGGGACCCAAGTAGTTGAGTGATAAATGCTGTCTCCTAGGGTCTGCATTAGCAGAAAGCTGCATTGGAAACCAGAGCTAGGTATTGAACCCAGGCTGATGTGGGATACAGGTGTCTTGATGGCCAAATCCCACTCTTTAAAAAAAGAAAAAAAGGCAGTGAGGCCAAAGTTTGCAGGCTGCCTATATTTATGTATTTGAGAGAGCTTCAAAAATTGATGGAAAAATCAAAAGGTAACTCAAATTTTCCATGAGGTTTAACAAAATTTAAAAAGGTTTATTTATTTGGAAGGAGTAAAAGAGAAGGAGAGACAGAGAGAGAAAGATTCTACCCACTGTTTACCCCCGAAATGTGCATAACAGCCAGCTCATAGCAGAAAACAGGAACTCCATCATCTGTGTTTCCTCTGTGGGTGGAAGGAGCCACATACTTGAGCCATCATCCACTGCCTCCCACGTTAGCAAGAAGCTGGATTGGAAGTCAGAGTAGCCAGGAAAAAATTTTTTTAATTAAAAAAAATTTTTATTCATTGGAAAGTCAGAGTTACACACAGACAGAGGTGTGTTGGGGGGCGGGGGTCTTCCATATGCTGATTCATTCCCCAAATGGCTACAATGGCTGGAGCTGCACCAATCCGAAGCCAGGAGCCAGGAGCTTCTTCCAGGTCTCCCATGTGGGTGCAGGGGCCCAAAGACTTGGACCATCTTCCACTGCTTTCCCAGGCCATAGCAGAGAGCTGGATCTGAAGTGGAGCTGCCAGGACTCAAACCAGCGCCCATATGGGATGCTGGCACTGCAGGTGGTGGCCTTACCCGCTTTGCCACAGCACCAGCCCCAGTACCCAGGCTTGAACCAGACACTTAGATATGGGATGTGGACACCCACAATGCCCTCCGCTTCCCTGAACTTTCTGAAGGCTGCTTGTGTGATTTCTGATGTAATGAGTTGTGTCTGTGATATCCCAAAATGTCAAAGATGCCTAAGAACTACCACTGTTGTCTGGTAAATGGCTATGAAAAGAGAAATAGAAACAGGGCGTGGCACAGCCATAAGTATCTTTGCCCTTTGGGGTATATTAAGTGACTTTCTTTGCCTCCTTTGCCTTGCACAGTTCCTGTTCCTCGCCGAGTTCTTACTCACGCCCGTGCCCTGCTTTTGCTAGTCTTCCTGCTTTCTGTTTCACATGCACGTTCTCGCCGTAGCTGGGTCTTGTTCTGGAGTTAGTGTCTCCTTGAGGGGCTACCTTCTACCTGGTTTGTGTCCGTGCAGTTGTCTGGTCACTGCCCACCAATAACCCAAGGGGCCTTTCAGTTGCTTAGAAACACTGAGTGTTTGGGAAGTAGAACCCCAGACTCCGTCCAGCACCCTAGTCCCTTCAGGGACTCTGCTACCAAAGAAAACATCTCTTGTGAGAGACGCACAGTCACTAAAGAAAAGCCAGAGGTGGGCCAGCTTTGAAAGCAGGATGCCTCCGGCCTGCCCCCGCTGAGTTGCCCAGCCCCTGACGTACACGATCTCTCTGTTGGCACAGGCGACAAGACTTCCTTCCAGCTGCAGGTGCGCCAGGTGGAGGATTATCCCGTGGACTTGTACTACCTGATGGACCTCTCCCTGTCCATGAAGGATGACCTGGACAGCATCCGGAACCTGGGCACCAAGCTCGCCGAAGAGATGAGGAAGCTCACCAGCAACTTCCGGTTGGGGTTCGGGTCTTTTGTCGACAAAGACATCTCTCCCTTCTCCTACACGGCGCCGAGGTACCAGACCAATCCGTGCATTGGGTGAGTGACCGTCATCCTTCTGCTGGGTGCCTAAGGCTGGGGCGGAGCTTAGCTTGGAGGAGGAGTGAGCTGGTAGGCGTTCACTTTGCTGGATGCTGGCCAAGTTCTGCCCCACCCTGAGACGGAGTGAGCAAGGTAGAATGATTGTAGCCCGTTTGTGTTGCTGCCTGCCACACCTAGCACTGCTCTCCCACCTGAGCAGAAGTTAAAGGATGTGCTCAGGGAGTTGGGGGTCTGGGGGAGCGGGGAGGGGAGTGGGCAGGACAGCGTAAACTCTCCCCCTGCTCGGAGTGACCGGGTGCTTATGAATGATTCAGTTTGTTCCTGTTGTTTATATAAATAACCAGAACTGACCTTGATGAAACACAATAAAAACCTTGTGTTTTATAAAGGCGTGAGTCTGTTTCAGCATACGCCAAGTACCTGCATTAGCAAGTGTTTGATTAGTTATTGGAGAAGAGGAGTTTCTAACTGCTGCAGCGAAGCAAATCCCGAAGTGTGTGATGACTCACCGTTCCCTGTTTCTTCCGCATACCTGAGTCCAGCTGGGTCTCTGGACGCCTCCCCTCCATGCATTGACCCAGGGACCCAGGTTCTTCCATATTCTAGCGGTGCTGTCTCCACACATGGCTTCCCAAATCGTCCCGCCTGGAGGAGTATGTTTGGGAGGGTCATTGTGGCTCCTTGCGGTCCTTGTTACCTCTGTTCCCACATCCTATCAGAGCAGGATTCCAGCAAGGCTCTAGACACTGTTTAGCTGTACGCCCAGGACTGAGAGGAAACCAGAAGGGTGGCGGTCTGCCTTAAGGCGTGTGTGTGCGTGTCAGGAGCAGGCCGAGGTGCCCCCACACCAGCTCTGTCCGGGTTATGCGGTGTGACTACAGTGAGTGAGGACTTCCGACCCTCTCTTGTCTCCTCTCCACGTCCACTTCCGCGAGGCTGTGGGATAGAAGGCCGCAGCGTCAGGTCCCATACTCAGCATGGACCATGTCATTTAAATCTCAGAACAACTTCCTGAGATCTCTAAGGTAGGCGGTTGTGTGCCAGATTTTAAAGATGAGAGCGAGCAACTTCCCCTTACCAGTAGTGACGGGCTCACCTGGGGGACAAATCCAGACAGCCTACTTTCAGAATCTGCACTCCCGGTAATACAGCCAGGCCACACCCAGGACAGACCCCTGACCTGGGGCTGGTGATGATAACCACCGCCCACCGCTGACCCTCCTACTGTGGCCCCTGGGGTGCACCCGAGAGCAGAGCTGGGCTGTGCTGTCGTGAGCAGTCTCCAAGCCTCGGTCAACACGACCAGCGGGTTTTCTTGTGTGTGTGATGCGGTGGGGTTGAGCTGCTTTCCTTGGCAGCTCTGCTCTGTGTGGTGACTCGGATCCAGGCTCCTTGCGTCGTGAGGTCTCATTTTCAGTTCTGCTGGTAAGGCTCTGAGCCTGCCTCTCTCCCACAGCTTAGCTTTCCAGCCTCTGCAGCTCCTGACTCCGAGCCAGGCTGGGTGGTGGTGCTGTGGGGGTGGCGCCTGTCCTTCTGAATCCTTCCTGCTCCTTTTGTGCGCTGTCCTGGAGCTGGTGTAGACCAGGCATTGGGAACCACCCGGCGATGGAAAACCAGTAAGATAAGAGGCTTAAGGACAAATGAGACTCTAGGTTCCTCAAGCATGAAAAGGAAGTAAGTGTCGTCAATGATCTGCGGTCGAGCTGCCTTCTGGTTTCAGGTGGCCTCTGGGGCCGTTACTCCTTGGATCTTTCCAACTGAGTCCCAGCGCCTAATGCCCCGCCCCGGTCAGAGTTCTGCCACTCACCAGGAGCAGGGACATCTCGGCCAGAGAGCTCCTGAGTTCTCTGGGAGTGGCGATTCTGTGCACTGCTTTTCACCCCTGCCCCAACTGGGTGTGTCTCCACGTCGGCTTCTCCCAGGCTCGTCCACCAAGGGAGCCCCTAGATTGGAAGCTGTCAGAGGACCAAGGACGGGCCATGGGCACTCAGCGTGTGGCTACTCGGGGCTCTGGCACGTTACTTGCCCAGAGTTGGTTCCCTGCACCCTCGAAGGCACATCCTGCTGCAGACAGAGTGCTGCCAGGGCTGCCCTGGGGGACGCGGAGTGTGAAGACATGCCAGGCCTGAGTGCTGTCAGTCTTACCTCTAAGCTGGGCAGGACTGCAGGGAGTCCTCCTGAGACGCGGTGAGCAGCCGCCATCCGTCTCCCCACCCCGACAGTGCAGCATCCTGCATCTCCCCGGAGGTGCCCCCCTCCTCCCCTGAGGCACGGCACAAGCTCGGGTGGCTGTTCCCTGCCGGACCATTCTGTGTGTGCTTTGCCTTTCTGTGTGAATGGCACTGTAGGACTCTAGAATTTCTAGATTTTCTTGAAAAACTGGGTGGTCTGGCAAAGCTGGGCTTTGTACCACAGGTTGGTTGGATGCCGCAGTCCCTGCCACGCCCTTTTGTCTTGCAGCTGGCCCGTTTCCTCGGTGTTGTTACAGACGAGCCTGAGCTTGGTCTTTGTGCTTGTCTAACTGTCCACCTCTCTGGCTCTGGTGGAGAGGAAAGCCACAGAAGGCTCCTTGGGCTCCGGTGGAACCTTCAGTTAGGTTCTTCTCTGCTGTGGTGGTGGGAGCAGCAGCAGCAGCCGCCCCCAGGAAGTGTGGGGAGATGGGAAGTCAGGAGAGGTGATTTGAGGACCTGAAGTTCGTCCCTTCCTCTCTGCTCCAAGTCCCAGACTCACTGGTAACCATCTGAGAATGTGGCAGAAATGAGAAGTTCCAGGGCTGCTGTGGGAAGAGAAAGGCAGGGTAACTTAGTCATCGTGTTAAAGGGCTGTTCAGTTGATGTGGGGAGCCGCAGGAGGGGTTTTGCTGGAAGAGTATTCGCTGATACAGTGCTGGGACCCTGATCTGCCGTGGTGTTTCCAGTTCTAAATGCTTCCTTTCTTTGGAGGTATTGGGCTCTTGCTCAAGTGCACATCCTGTAAAAATACTGGCAAGTGAGGTAATGCGTGTCGTCCTTCATTGCTTATATTTTTTTCTTACCCTTTGTGTATTTCTCCCAAGAAGTCATAGCCTTCCTCGCCCACCTGAAGGCATTATTCCATTGTCTTCTGGCATTTCTTGTGGCTGATGTGAGGTCTGCTGTCTGTCCGACCATTTTCTCCCTGGTGGTTTTTATTATTCTCCATGCTTTTCCTGTTCTACAGGGATGTGCACACCAGTGTATCTGGGTTGGCTTTGCTTTTGTCCACCTTGCTCAGAACTTCATTTGTGTGTGTTCAATCTACGAGTATTATCTTTATTGAAAATTCTCAGGTATCGTCTCCTCTATTTTCCTTTGAATGCTATTAGGTTGGAGCTCTCATTCCAAACTTCGTGTTTCCTAATTTTTCTCCCATAATTTCTATCTCTTACTCGCCCCTCTCTTAGCCGCATAATGGGAAATCTCTTCCAGTTTTCCAGTTTGCTTTTCACCTGTTTGATCCAGACAGTGAAATTTCAGTTTTGTTTTTCTAAAAGGTTTATTTATTTATTTGAAAGGCAAAGCAACAGTGGGGGTGGTGGCATACAGAGAGAGATCTTCCTGGTTCACAGGTGGATGGCTGTAACAGCCAGGGTTGTGGCAGGCTGAAGCCGGGAGCTAGGAACTCTATCTAGGCCTCCAGTTTGAGTGGTAGGGACCCGAGTATTTGGGTGCTATTCTGTTGTTTTCCCAGATACATTAGTAGGAAGCTAGAGGGGAAGTGGCGCAGGCAGGACTCAGACCAGCACTCCAGTACAGGATGCTGGTATCACAGGCAAGCAGCAGCTTCACCTGCCGTGCCACAGCAGTGGGCCCTGCAGCTTCACTTTAATTCACTTTAATAAGTGTGTGTATTTTTCATTTCCATAATTTTTGAGTTTTTTTCCCTCCAGATCCTTCTGTTTTGTTCTGTTTTTCTCATAATATCCTGTCTGGACTTTGCTTTCTGTTCCTTGTACTTTGAATGTTTTAAATGTCTTTGTTTTGCAGTATTTAAAACCTGTTGTATTTTTTGAGTCACAGGTCGTTCTGTGCGTTGGGTTTCCTGGTATTCCTTTCTGGCGGCCTGTTTCTCGTGGGGCCCACCACCTTTGGCGTGTTGCACGCGAAGAGCTCGTGCCCTGGCTGTGCTGGCGTGTTTGAGGAGCAGGTTAACGTTTGCTCTGGCCAGAAGCCTCGAGGCTGCGCTGCGGGATCGTCGTCCTGTTCGTTTCTCAGCTGGGGGCTCCTTTACCGTAAAAGCACCCAGTTCTGACCGCCTGGGCCCGGAGCTGCAGGTTCTGTGGGTGATTCTTCTGGCTGGTGGCTGCAGTGCCCGTTAGCTTCCTTGCTGCTTTCCTAGGCCAGCAGCTGGAGTCTTCCTGTTTCTCGTTTGAGTGGTACCGCGGCTGTTTGTGGCACTCGGCTCCACGCAGAGGCTCTGCACGGGCCTGAGACTCATCGTCTGTTCCTGGTAGATTCCTGCTGCATGCCTTCCGGGCCTCAGTCGAGTTCTGACGCGTTGGGGAGCCCCTCTGCACGAATCCCTGCTCGTTCCCCAGCCGTTACCTTCTGTCCGTTCGTTTGTTGGATGGCTTCCTCTTTACTTCTTGCACCTAGGATTTCCCTTCTAAACTTCCAGACTTGGCTGTGCATTTGATTTTTTTTTTTTTTTAAGATTTATTTATTTATTTGAAAGAGAGTTAGAGAGAGAGAGAGAGATCTTCTGTCTGCTGGTTCACTCCCCAGATAGCCACAACGGCTGGGGCTGAGCCAGGCGGAAGCTCAGAGCCAGGAGCTTCCTCCAGGTCTCCCATGTTGGGTGGCAGTGGCCCAAACACTTGGGCCATTTTCTGCTGCTTTTTCCCAGGCCACTGAGAGGATTGGAAGTGCAGCAGCCAGGAAATATGAGATCCATATGGGATGTTGTCATTATGGGATGCCGGTGTCGCAGGAAGCAGCTGAACCCACTATGCTGCAGTGCTGCCCCCGCCCCTGCTTTTGTTATATTTTATCCAACAATTTTATGTGTTTAGAGTAAGTGGGGAGCCTTTCCTTGTCCGGTTGGTGAACACTGTTGTCCTGAAGCATTAGACTGTTCCTGATCTATCTTCCTGCTGGTGGAACCCTGGGAGGCAGCAGGTGGCAGCTCTAGTACTTGGGTCCCTGCTACTGGGTAGGAGACCTGAATTGAGTTCTTGGCTCCTGACTTTGTCTTAGCACAGCCTCAGCTGTTGTGGGCAGATGAGAGATATCTTTCTTGCTCTGCCTTTCAAAAAAATAAATTTTCAAAAAATTTAAAGATTATTTTTTGATTTGTGTAGATCCAGTGTCTTCTAATTGGATTCACTTCTTTTTTAAATGTTTATTATTTATTTATTAAGATTTATTTATTTGAAAGAGAGAGTTAGAGAGAGGCAGAGGCAGAGAGAGAGCTTCTGTCTGCGTGTTCTCTCCTCAAATGGCTACAAAGGTTAGCGCTGGGACAATCTGAAGCCAGGAACCTGGAGCTTTTTCTGGGTCTCCCTCGTGCGTGCAGGGACCCAAGGACTTGAGCCATCCTCTGCTGTTCCCAGGCCATAGCGGAGAGCTGGATCCAAAGTGGAGCAACCGGTACTTGACGGGTGCCCATATGGGATGCCGGCACTGCAGACAGCGGCTTTATCCTGATAAGCCACAGTGCCAGCCCTTGGATTCACTTTATTTTTTAAAAAATTTTTATTTACCTGAAAGGTAGAGCTACAGAGAGAGAGAGAGCGAGAGAGAGTCTTCCATCCACTGGTTCACTCCCCAAATGGCCACAGCAGCTGGAACTTAGCCAGTCTGAAGCCAGGTACCTGGACTTCTTCCAGGTCCTGCATGTGGGCCCAAGCACTTGAGCCATCTTCTACTGCTTTTCCAGGCCATAGCAGGGAGCTGGATTGGAAGAGCAGCAGCTAGACACAAACTGGTGCCCATATGGGATGCTGGTGCCACAGGTGGAGGCTTAACCTACTATGCCACAGGGCCGGCCCCCTCACCATGTATATTTTATTTTTCAGTCTTCCTGGCTAATAATCCTTAGTTCAGTAAGTGCTTGTGCATGGCCCTAAACTGGGGCCCCATAGCCCAGACAGAGGGTCTCCAGACCCTCCAGTCTTCAGGCTACTCAGGCACGTCTTGGGGGTGAGCTGATGTAACTCGTCTCAGGCGACATCCCGTTCCAGTGACAGTGGAGACAGCCCCGGGGCCGTGGGACAGAGCTGTGTTCTCGGGCAGCTGCGGCTGTGATTCGGTTGCAGTGCATACTCAGCAGGGAAGGGTTCTCTCTGGCAAACACGTGTGCTAGTTCCTGATTACACAATAGTGATTCTCCACGGTTAAGAACGTCACTGCTTATTGCTGTCTGCAAGAGCCAGAGGGGAAAGGTTAAAAAACCGCTGAGCTTCGTTTGAGTTCTGCACAGCTCTTGCAGTTTTCTCACGGAACCGCAGTCGTGATTCCATTTCCGTCCTGCCTCTCCACCAGCAGCCCGACCACCTGTGGGCGCCTGCGCAGCTGGAGTCCTGGGTGGTGGGCCAGGGCCAAGAGCAAGACTAGGGAGTGGGGACCGGTGCTGTGGCGCAGCAGGTTAGCGCTCTAGCCTGGAGCGCCGGCATCCCATATGGGCGCTGGTTCTAGTCCCAGCTGCTCCTCTTCCAATCCAGCTCTCTGCTATGGCCTGGGAAAGCAGTACAAGATGGCCCAAGTCCTTGGGGCCCTGCACGTGTGTGGGAGACACGGAAGAAGCTCCTGGCTCCTGGCTTCAGATTGGTGCAACTCTGGCTGTTGCGCCCATCTGGGGAGTGAACCAGTGGATGGAAGATCTCTCTCTCTCTCTCTCTCTCTCTCTACCTCTCTCTGTAACTTTGTCTTTGAAATAAATAAATTAAAAAAAAAAAGACTGGAAGTGGGAGTCAGGGGCGCTGACTTGTACCGGCCTCTGTGTTTGTTACCTGGCTACAGATGGGGACCTCCACTCCTGTTCCGTTGAGGAGGTTGTGAAGGTTTGGGGTCCAGAGGCATGCACTTAGACAGAGGTTGACCTGTCCAGCACCGGGAGATGTGGGGGCAGGAACAGGGAGAAGAGCAATGACGGGCAAGGCAGGCAGGTCCACAGAGGACCGCGGCCACCACGGGAGCAGGCTGCCCGGGAGGGCCCCTGGGCCTGTCGTGGGCCTGTGGTGGATGCAGCAGGCACTGCAGGTCTGCAGGGGAGGGAACAGCCCTTACAGAGCCACGCCTGCCTCTGTGCGGAGCTGCACCTGCCTGGACCTGTCCCTGGGAGGTGCTCCTTGGCAGCCTGAAGGCAGGGTCCTGCTAGCGGTGGCTGAGCCTGTTTTCCATCCCGCGCGTGCGTCTGAAGCAGGCCTCCCTGCTACTGCTTGTTTGTCATCTTTTGTTCTGGAAGAGAGCCTTCTGTAGCAGGGCCCTGCGAGGAGGGCCAGCCTGTCTCCTGCTGTCTGCTGCTGCGTGGCTTCCTCTGTCCGTGGGCCTCTCTGCGTCCTACCACAGGACCCTTGCATGTGTTCTCTTTGCCTGCCTGCGACACTCTTCTCTCTCCCCCTCTGTGAGGACACTCTTCCTCTTTCATTAGCTGTGCCTCAAGCCAGACTCTTAGAACTGCCGCTGGGAGCTGACTTCCTCCTGAAATGCGGCCCCTTGGGCTCGCCACAGGGCAGTGAAGGGAGACGGCCTGCTCTTTCAGGAGAAAGACCTGCTCTGAACCTACTATTGGCTGCCAGTGCTTCCTTCTTCCCAGATTTCCAGATAAAATTCTCCATTTGAGGAGTCTGTTCATGATGTCCATTGCATCTGGGAGAGCTGGTGGTTTATCTTTGCACCGTTTCAGAGAGAACATTCTGGTTGCTGTTCCATGATCATTTGCTCATGGCCGTGCATCCTGGCGGTCACTGGGGTGGCTGACAGGTGGGGCTCAGGGGCTCCTTTGTCGAGTGGCAGCAGCTGGTGGATAGAGTAACTCTGCTTCCCCAGCCCAGAGCCTATCCACTCACCCAATGTGCAGCAAAGCCGGTTCCTGACATTGGTGGTGGAAAATAGACACTCAGAGCAAGGGGCTGGCCCCCGTTTCATGGTTGCCAGGCTTCTTAGGGGGTTCGGAGGAAAGAATCTTACAGATCGAAATTGGAGTTGAGAGGTGCGTGTTTGACTCATGTCCATGTCTCTGGTTGGCCCACAGTGCTCATGTCCTCCCGTGATTGGTCGGTTTTGCATGTTTTGGGAATTTTGAGGGTAAAAATGCGGGCATCAGTCTGTCCACTGGTAGCTACTTTTTGCTCAGACTTGCGCTTCCTGCATAGGCCTTTGGGAGGGGACCAGACACCAGGACGTTATCAGCAGAGGGTATACATGACCCCTGAGTCTTGTGCTCAGGCACCATGTGGGGCTGGCGAGGGCACTCCTTTGATTTTCGGAGCCAGTTCTGGCGAGGGGTTGATTTGCAACCAGAGAAGCTGGCGAGGAGACTTGAAGCTGAGGGAGGGAGTCGAGAGTGCACAGGAGACCAGGGCCTGATGCTGTCTGCTGTCTGCGTCGAAGGCACTGTGGAGGGGCTTGGTCTCACTCTGGACAGCGTCTGCCTTGCCTCCCCTCTGCCACAGCCGGCCCTTACCACACATCTATCCAGGCCATGGCAAGTCTCCCTGCTGCCACTGGGCTTCCTTGCCCTGTTCAAACCTCGTGCTCACTCCCTGCTGGGTGTCTGCTGCCCTGCCTGGAGCCCAGAGGTGGGGCCAGGTTCGTGACCTCAGCCCTCTCCTCCGCGCCTGTCCCAGGTCACCCCGTCCTCGGCGCTGGATAAATACCTCCGGGTGCCTCTCAGGGCCTTCGGGGCTCTCGGGGCTCTCTGGACTCTAGGTACGTGCCCAGGGCCCCTGGGTAAAGTTTACAGCCGACGACAGACAGGTGACTGACTGTCCTCCTCGTTCTCTCTAGTTACAAGTTGTTCCCCAACTGCGTGCCCTCCTTTGGGTTCCGCCACCTGCTGCCCCTCACCGACAGAGTCGACAGCTTCAATGAGGAGGTTCGGAAGCAGAGGGTGTCCCGGAACCGCGATGCCCCCGAGGGCGGCTTTGACGCAGTCCTCCAGGCGGCCGTCTGCAAGGTTGGTAGCCGTCCCCGCTCCCTGTCCTGTCCCTGCCTGGGGAGGCCTAGGTGTGGCGCAGGAGGCCACCCCGCCCCCACCTGTGGCTCCCGCCCACGCTTCCATCTGAGGCTGAGCTCCGTGGTGCCTCGGGGAGATCTGCTGTGAGCAGAAGGACAGGGGCCCGGGCTGGGCTGGGCTTGGGTGCCTCTGTGTGTCGGGCGTGGCTGAGGCTGAGTGCGGCGGGTCCGTCTTTGCCAGAAGACAGCTGTTCTGTGTTGTACACTGGGCTTTTTAAATGCTGCTTTTCCTGGGGGGGGGGGGGGGGGTCAAGCCGTGAGCATAGAAGCTGGTGGAGCTTTCTTGGCCTCTCCCAGGGATGCAGTGAGGAGAGTCGTGTGGCATCTCTGGCTGCGTTTCTGTGGACTTTTTCTCCTGCTTCCCCGTGATAGATGGACCCAGGGAGAGGACACAGACTTAGGTCAGAAATGAACTCATGATCTGAGAGTTCCAGTCTCTGCGAAGTACATAAATGGAATGTTGGCCATAACTTACTCTTAACATAAGCTCCCACTGTCAAACAGTGCAGTAGCGACAAATGATAAAAATAAAAATCACTCTTTGGATTCGCTACCACAACACATGCTTGTTAGATGTTTGTTTATCCTCGCAGTCTCTGTGTGCGTTTAGCGTTTTTCCAGTGTTCGGCGGAGAGCGCGTGTCGGCGGTGACGCGGTCTCAAGGCTCCGGCAGGTCGGGCAGGAGTAGGGGGTGCTAGGGCGGGGACAGGTGTGAGAGGTTAGGACTTGGTTTGGAGAGGCTGCGTGCAGCCGAGTTGCTCACTGGGGAGCCCCATCCTTGGCGGGAGGAGAGCCACAGATACCTTCCCTTTATGAACCGAAGGAGGGAAATGGTAGACAGGTGGATGCAGGGCAGGCAGGGTGTGGGGTGTCAGCACGCTCGCTGCGGCCCCCACCTGCTGCCTCTGGGGCTCTGCCCAGCGCTGACTCATGGCCCCTCCTGGAGGGCAAGGTGGCAGTGCCTGCCCATCCACATGGCTGCTGGCCAGGGCCACGTGGCTCCTGGTGTTGGCCAGCAGTGCGAGAGCCAGATGGAACACAGTGAGAACGTGTTCCGCTTTAAACCTTCCAAATGCTGCACAAAATAGTTTATGAATTGAATCAGAAAGAAAAATTATTTTTGACCAGCATTCAGCTGCTGAATTATCTTCACAGATGTTTAGCACGATTCCTCTCCTTGGCAGGAAACAGTCCAGAGAAGACGGAGGGCACCCTGTGTCGCCCCACTTGGTGGGTTCTGTGGATTTTCTTTTCAGGGGAGGGAGTCATGTTTAAAGCTTGGGGAGAAGGGGAGGCCCAGCTGCAGGCTTAGGTAGTGTTCAGTTACCTGCGTTGTTAGATGGATTGGAGTGGCCTGACCAAATGCCCGAGCCACGGTGGTCTTTGGAAGGCCGGTCCACTCTTCTGCCTACAGAGCCTTTGTGTGCCGTCTCGCAGGGGTGGAACACACTGCCTTTTGAAAACTTGGTGTTTCAAGACTCCAGCATTTTCAGGGAGGTTCTGGAAGGCTCCCCGAGTCGTTGCCTGGGCCCGTGAGTGGCTGCTGGCCGGGCCGCACTTCGCGTGCGTGCTGCAGCCTGTTCCTGTGGCAGTTCCCTCTTCATTCCCTGCCATGGCCTGGAAAGTCAGTGATTGCTCAGAATTGTGTGGCTCTGTGAAGCGGCGGCTTCTTTATTCACCATTTTCTTCCCTTTGTGCTGTCAGTTTGTGTTAGCTATGTATCAAGCAATGTCTTTCTACTAGAAACCACCTATTTGTAATCAATATCCTAACTGGTTCACCACAAACTTGGAGTAGCAAAAAATTAGAACTAGGGACTATCTTTTGATGAAAGACTATGCAGGCCGGCACCTCGGCTCACTGGGCTAATCCGCCTTGCAGTGCCGGCACTCCGGGTTCTAGTCCCAGTCGGGGCACTGGTTTCTGTCCCGGTTGCCCCTCTTCCAGGCCAGCTCTCTGCTGTGGCCCGGGAGTGCAGTGGAGGATGACCCAAGTGCTTGGGCCCTGCACCGCATGGGAGACCAGGATAAGTACCTGGCTCCTGCCATCGGATCAGTGTGGTGCGCCGGCTGCAGCGCGCCAGCCGCAGCGGCCATTGGAGGGTGAACCGACGGCAAAGGAAGACCTTTCTCTCTGTCTCTCTTTCTCACTGTCCACTCTGCCTGTCAAAAAATAAAAAAAAAATTAAAAAAAAAGACTATGCAATAGTGATACCATTTAAAAATGTTTAGTAACATGAGTAGTACATAATACCTCAGAGAAATTAAAATGGTGGTGGAAAATGGATTATAATACAGTAGTTACTGTACAATCCAAAATTGGAGACCAAAGTGATCATGGTAGTTATTGTAGGTGATAGAAATACAAGGGTACTTTAAAGAGTTCCTAGGAAATGGAATTTAGAAAGTTTATTTCTTTCTTAAGATTTATTTATTTATTTGAGAGGTAGAGTTACAGACAGTGAGAGGGAGAAACAGGTCTTCTTTCCATTGGTTCACTCCCCAAATGGCCGCAACGGCCGGAGCTGTGCTGATCCAAAGCCAGGAGGCAGGAGCTTCTTCCAGGTCTCCCACGTGGGTGCAGGGGCCCAAGGACCTGGGCCATCTTCTACTGCTCTCCCAGGCCATAGCAGAGAGCTGGATGGGAAGAGGAGCAGCTAGGACTAGAACAGGTGCCCATATGGGGTGCCGGCACTGCAGGCGGAGGATTAACCAAGTGAGCCTCGGCACTGACCTAAAAGAAACTTTCTAAGAGGCCAGCGCCGTGGCTCAGTAGGCTAATCCTCCGCCTGCGGCACCGGCACACCAGGTTCTAGTCCCGGTCGGGGCGCCGGATTCTGTCCCTCCCGGTTGCCGCTCTTCCAGGCCAGCTCTCTGCTGTGGCTCAGGAGTGCAGTGGAGGATGGCCCAAGTGCTTGGGCCCTGCACCCGCATGGGAGACCAGGAGAAGCACCTGGCTCTTGGCTTTGGATCAGCGTGCCAGCCGCAGCGGCCATTGGAGGGTGAACCAACGGGTAAAAGGAAGACCTTTCTCTCTGTATCTCTCACTGTCCACTCTGCCTGTCAAAAAAAAAAAAAAGTTTCTTTTAACACAAAACAATTTTGAAATCCATGCACTTTTTTTATGCTGCACTTTTTCCATGAACTCTTTGAAGTCCTCCTCATATGCATGGATTTTTGTGATTTTTTTTTTTTGGTTCCAAAATAATTCTTTTTCCACAAACATTTAGAAGTACTCTTAACATATATAGTTTTTATTTTTTACTTTTTGGTTGTTTTACTTTCATATTTACCTTAATTTATTCAATGAATATGTCTTTTTCTTTAAAATATGGAACATTTAACACATTCAAAGTAGAATAGTGAAATTAGGCCCTGTGCGTATATTGTTGAGCCCTAACCAGTACCCACTCATGGCCAGTCGTGTTCCCAGCTGTCTTAGCCTCACTGTTTGCAGCAAACCTCAGATGGCACTTGTAAGTCCTGAGCCCTCCCTGCTTTGTTTATTGAGTTTTCGGCCTGCTGCTTTGTTCAATTAAAGTCCCTTCCAATGAGTCCTTCCAGCTGAGCGTGACGGAGAGACGAGGGGAGCCTGGCAGTTCCCCCCAGGCTGCATGCTCTGCTTCCTCTGACCCTGCGCCCTTGGCGATGGAGCTGATAACATGCTCCTCACAGCACCTGGGCAGCTCCTTGGATTCCTTCTCACCCTGGTTCCCCGGGGTAGGACTGGAAGTCACCAGTGTGTGGGACTGGGGCTGTGGCGTCATCTCACGGATGACTCACGGTCCCACCTCTGTCTGTGGCCTGTGCTGCTTGCTTGTGTTTCTCAGGACCTGGTGTTTTGCAAAGAGAAGGAAACTGTTCCTCTTTAGGATTAGGACCCTGCTTCTGTGAGTGGAAGTTTCGAGTTGTGTTCTTTCCTGCTATGGAGGCAAGTTCACAGCATTCACAGCTAAGGGAGCGCCTCTCTCATCACTGCAGGCATTTTTTTTTTCCAAGATACTGTTCCCAGCTGGACTGCAATTGGAGAATGTGCCTGCCTTTAATTGCTTATCTTTATCTGGAAGCCAGTGACTGAACCCATTCTATGCTTTTCCTTGGTCTGCATAATGGGTTCTCCCATTACCACTTTGATTGCTCTCCCAGGGCTCTCTGGAAGCTGACTCTGAGGTGTTTGTCCTGCAATTGTGCGGGTGGAAGGGTGCCGAGTGATCCAGGCTGGAACTGCGGCTGCATCCCTATTCTCCTGAAACAGGGAGCGTCCTTGGCCTTGGGTGGACAGAGGGGCCTCTGGGCTCCCTGCTGCCTGTCAGCACTCGGCTGGCAGGTCAGAGGAGCGTCTCTGTGCTTGGGCATGGCTGGTACCTGCTGGCTGCACAGTAATGCTGCGAGCGGCTTCTCGCAGGCAGCAGGCAATGAGGTCTGTGGGGCCCCGCGTGCCTCCTAGCGCCCTAGCGTTTGTCATCAGACCCTTCAGGCAGACTCAGGCAGACTCTGGCTTGGGGAGTTGTTTTTTGAGAGAGAGGGAGCGCCCATCTGCTGGTTTGCACCTTGGCTGCCCACACAGTCCTGCCTACGGCGCTCTCCCCCTTCCCCTTCATCCTGATTCTCGAATTTTGCTTTGTGTGGGTGACATCTTCACAGCATTTCTGTCCTCTCAGAGACAGGTGGGTGACTAAGCCCAACAGTCAACACAGTGAGTTTGTGGGCGAATGCACTGTTTGGTTTGGATCGAGTCTTGCTGGCTGGGACTTGCTGGTCAAAGAGGAGACCATGGTGCTTCCCCTCGGCTGTCTCAGGAACATGGAACCTGTGGCCCCCTGGAGACTGAGAACGGCCTGCCCCGGGCCTGGCATCCTCCACGGGCCAGATGTTTTGGGTCCAGTGTCTTGGTTCCTCTAAGAACCCCACGGAGTATTGGCAGTGGCTCCCATTTTGGAGGTGAGGCAGCCGAGTATGTCGGTGATTAATGACGCCTTTTCTTAGCAAGGAGTGGAGCCAGGGTTTGGCGGAGCCTAAAGCCCACGCCCAGTGACTGGGTGCTTTGGACAGCGGCCACAGGGCAGTGAGGAGAGAGGGGCTGTGGATTCGGGATCCTGTTGTCCAGAATGCCCATGCTGGGGCCGGGGTTGGAGGGGAGGAGCGCTGGCACGCTTCCAGCTGCGCCTGCCCGTTCCTTTCCCTCCAGGACTTGGTCTCACCCATCGTCCGTCTGCTCTCAGGGCCCTCGATTCCGCCTTCGTCTCCCTCCTGGTTCTGCGTGAGCGAGGCCCAGCAGGGGCTGCTGCAGCCTGTAGGAGGTGCACGGTGCCCCGGTCCCACAGGAGGAGCTCCGTCTCTGCCTCCCCCGCTCCCCGCCCCTCATCGAGGCTTTGCTTTCTGCTGACCTGCCCTGGTTGCTTTTAGACCTCAGACTTTTGTTGTTTTTCCAAGGACAACTTGGTCTTCCCTTGAGGAAGGCAGCCCCTCCCCTGTGCTCCGTGTCACCCGTGGGTATTGCCTGGGCTCCCTGTCTGCCAGCTGATTGCACGTTGGGTTTCTGGGACTGGATCCTAGGCTGCCTGCCCGGCCCCCCCCCCCCCCCCACCGCCCCAGTGCCTTCCGGAAGCCCTGTGCAAGTATCGGGTTCCATCTGGGCATGCATTATTGTCAGGTGGGGTGACCGAAGGTTGTCCGCAGCTGTCTGGGTTACAGGTAATTGGGGTTTAATGTGCACTTTGGATCTCTCCACTGGCTGGGTTTCCACTAGCCACGGCCTGCTGTGCCATGGGTGTCACTGCCCCGCCAGCAGCTGCTGTGCCGAGATGAGGAGATGCTGGCCGGCTTCCAGCTGGACACAGTCAGGAGGGCACGGGTGAGAATATGCATCCCGCCATACCCTCCAGTGTGAACCCGCCAGGGCCTGCCCTCCCCCTCTGCTCTCGGGAAGTGTCTCTGGGGAAGACCAGGAGGCCACTGTAGTGACCGCTGTCATGACCTCTGCGGTGACTGAGGTGGGGTATCCGTCTCTCACGCCAGGCTAGGGGCCCCTGCTAGCTTGGGATGCCGACGTGGCAGAGAGGAGACAAGACAGGGCCTTTCTCCTGCGCCACCCTGGCACTGCCCTGTCTCCGCCTCTGTGACCTTGAATCAGCCACTCTGACTCAGCACGGCCCTTTGCCCGCACTGTTTGCTCTGCTGGGACACCCCTCCCCCGTATCCCTGGTTTTCTTTCTTTTTATTAATAGACTTTGTTTTTTAGAGCCATTTTTGGTTCACGGCGAGATTGGACAGAAAGCACAGAGCTCACCACCTCCCAGCCCGCCCCAGCACGCAGTCTCCCCCACCGTCCGTCCACATCCCACAGCCAGTCGGCGAGCCAGTGTTGGCCGCAGCCCGCCGTGGTCCGCGGGTCCCACCGGGGCTGCGTCTCGGTGGTGTGCGTCCTGTGCTCCCCGGCGTCCGCTGTGTGGTGCGCTATGCAGAAGCCCTCCCTCCCCCCTGTCCCATCTTCCTCTTTTCACTCCCCCCCACCTGGCTTTCCTGTCCACGCCTCTTCCCATCTGTAAGGGACGCCTCCCCGACCAACCTTCCTGCCCAGGTCGTGGCCCCCGGCACCAGGCCTGGGGCCCCGTCAGAGCAGCCGCGTTACTCGAGTGATGTCTCTGCCTCCTCTTTAGTGTGTCGATGCCTCTGAAGACAGGGGCCAAGGCTTCTTCCTCACGGCTGCATGGCCCCCGTGCCACGCTCACCACCCGGCACTGAGCAGCTCATTGTTAAACACCTGGCGAACAAACATGCTCTGAATTCAGGAACACCCCAGTCCCCACACCCAAGCCCACCCACCCTCCGTTAGACCAGGCTGCCTCGTGGCATTTACAGTGCTTCCTGCGACATGTCCATTACTGCAGTCCTGGGGCGAGTGTTGGGGCCAGGGTTAAGACGCTTTGCTGACCCCCCCCATATAGGGGTGCCTGGGTTCTAGTCCTGGCTCTGCATCTGATCCACCTTACTGCTAATGCACACCTGGGAGGCAGCAAGTGATGGCTCAAGGACTTGGAGCCCTTGCCACCCACATGGCAGACCTGGACGGAGTTCCGGGCTCCTGGGTTCAACCTGGCCCACTTGTGGTAGGCATTTGGGGAGTGGGCTAATGGGTGGGAGAGCTGTCTGTTTCTTTCTCTGTGTCCCCCCACTCTTCCTCTCTGCCTTTCAAATAAATTTAAACATTTTTTGTGAAGCAGCACCTGAGATAGTTTACTTGGTAATGCTTCGCAAGTCGGAGCGTGTTTGTGGGGTGCCCAGCAGACGCTGTGGTTTGGGTGTGGTTCATTCGTATGTTGGAAGCTTGGCCCCTGATGTGGTGATGGGGGAGTGACAGAGCCTTTCAGAAGTGAGGCCTAGTGGGAGATCCCAGGTCACCGGGGCCCTGCGTCGCTGTCTCTGGCAGCTTCCTGTCGCAGCCCCCCACCCACTGTGTGCTCCGGCCATGTCACTGACCGCCACGAAGTCCTCGCCAGAGCCAGGCTGATGCTGGTGCAGGGCCCCGGCCCCTGTGGAACAGCGGCGTGAGTCACCTCTTTTCTGTGTAAAGCACCCAGCCCTGGATTTTGGCTGTCATAACAAAAAATGAACCGATGCAGCAAGTGTGGCAGAGAAAACTAAAGAAAGCTGAGAAAAAGCCTCCGCCTTCAGGGACTTGTTTGTGTCTGCAGATCTAGCGGGAGGTAGATAGAGCAGCCTCCTGGGACACCTGAGATTGAGCCGCATGGATTCCCGACACTTAGCTCTCCGTGATATTTCAGGTTTGACTAGTGAGGTTTCCTCCTGTAAAGATGAAAGCTCACGTGGTTCAGCCTCATGCATTCCAGAATTTGCTTCAGTTCAGATGGGACCCATGCAGCGAGCACGTTGTGGGGTTTCGGCTGGAGGTGCATGTCTGTGTCCTGAGTCAGAGGCTAAGTTTTCTTTTTCCCAAGGAAAGAAATACTACACTTTTTGGCCTCATTAAGTTTAACCACAGAACTGATTTTTTTAAAAGCTTTTTCATTGCAAAGTATGGGTTGAAGCAGGAAAAACAAGCTACTAATGAGGACATGTTTATTGTTGTGGAGTGGTGGGGCTGTGCTCCAGTGTCGCTGGCTTTGCTTTCCTTACGTGCCACGTTGGAATTAAGACTCCTTTGTCCCCGGCTCAGATCTGTTATGAATTGCCCGCTGGCTGGTGAGTTGGCCCCTTTCCTGGCCTCCCTCCTCCCCAAAATCTGGTGTCTGTCTCTCTCTTCACTTACCTAAAAGGTTGATGGACAAAGCGTTCTGTCGTTACACTTGCACATGTTAGGTCCTTACAGTGCGCGAGACCCCCACCCCCACCCCCCTGAGTGCTGTGTGGGAAATAGCCACGGTTGAAATAGCTGCTCCTGGCTCCAGGAACATCACTGCAGTCAGGAGACTGATGCGTGCGTAGCAGGGGTGCAGGCTCCTTCTCAGGCTGGGGGTGCAATTGCAACCTTCATCTCCCGCCTAACCCCCAGGTTCCCCGTGGTGTCTCTGCTTCCCTGTGGGGCGCTGATGCTAAGCATGCTATTGATCACCATTGATTGGCTCCATGCTTGTGAGAGCCAGGCTCTGTGCGAAGTGCTCAACAGGGCTTACTTCACACGCTGCCCCCCAAAGGTCTTGTCCCACTCCTTGGAATGAGGGGACAGGGCTGGAAAGATGGAGTCACCTCTCAAAGGCCTTACAACTAGAAATGGCAGAGCCAGCTATACAAATGGTACCCCTGTGCCAGCATGCTTAACCTCAACGCTAGAGCACCTGCTGTCTTTGGAAGTCACACAGGATCAGAGAAGTGGAAGGGGTGGGTTTCCAGAGAGCACAGACTCCATCTAAGCGACCCCTACAGTTTCCTGCCTGGCCCGTCTCCAGCGTTAGAACTGGGCTTGATCCCTTCTGGGGTAGATTGCTGTGTGAGCTGCTCTCCAGTGGAGCTATGAGCGTCCTGTTTATCAGAAGGAGTTATGGGGGCCGGTGCTGTGGCACAGTGGGTTAAAGACCTGGCCTGCAGCACTAGCATTCCATATGGGTGCCGGTTCGAGTCCTGGCTGCTCCACTTCTGATCCAGCTCTCTGCTATGGTCTGGGAAAGCAGTAGAAGATGGCCCAAGTCCTTGGGCCCCTGCACCCACATGGGAGACCCAGAGGAAACTCCCAGCTTCAGATCAGCTCAGCTCCAGCCTTGCGGCCATTTTGGGAGTGAACCAGCAGATGAAAGATTCTCTCTCTCTCTCTCTCTCTCTCTACTTCTCTCTGTAACTCTTTCAAAATAAATAAAATCTAAAAAAATAAAAATAAAAATAAAGGAGTTATGGGATGACAGCCCTTGGGGTTTCCAGGGAGACCACTAGTCCCACCCCGAGGTCAGCCCAGCCCTTGAGTAAGCAGGCTTGTCTTGCCTATCTGTGAAATGGGAACTCCGATTCAGAGGGTGTCTCGAACCAGGGCTCTGCTCTTGCAGATGGCGTCGTATTGAGATGCCACTTTTCCTGTGCACGGGGAGTATGGGCCTGGTGACTCCTCATTGGCAGCCAGGGCCCATGGGCTGTGTTGCTCCCAGTTGAGGACCTTTTATTTGGGTGACTGCTGGTTTTAATGACACAGGCTGGCCTCAAGATCAGAGAACCTGGTCATTTAAAGCTGATACTTCTGGCCTCATTGAAAGCGCAACATGGGACGGCTTCTTCGTCGTAGGACAGGCTTGTGTTTGAACCCTGTTTGCAGAGAGAGGATTTGAGTGTCTTTGCTGCCTGAGCACGCCAAGGCCAGTGAGCCGCCTGTGTCTGAGCAGGTGCAGCAGAGGGGCAGCAGCTTTCTCCGATGCCCTGGGGCTGGTGGGCCAGGCCCTCCCCCTACTCTGCACCACTGTCCTTGAGTCTGTCTGTCTCACGCTGTGCAAGCTGTGTGTGTGCATAGTCACTGGGAGCTGGATCTGGGTACCCACTGGAAGATTCGGCGGCCACACACGGCCCTGTGCTCCAGGACGGATTCAGAGCCCTGGGGGCGGCTGTCCCAGCTCCACTTTTCTCTGCGCTAGCTGGACCACAGGCCTGGGCAGCTGTGTTTAAGCCAGATGTTGACAGTGAGGGGGCTGGTGGAGAGTTGGGGAGGGGGAGTGGGTGGTGCCAGGTATCCAGACCTTGTCCTCTGAGGAGCGACACCGTGGACGGCTCATACCCTCACCAGGTAACCAACCCTGGCTATCAGTGTAGAAGGAGGAACCAACCCTCTGGCCAAGTCCAAGGTCTGGAAGAATTTTCTGATGTGGGGAGCCGCTCAGCAGACGAGCAGGCTACTGGATGTGGCAGTGAGTGTGTGCAGGGGCAGGGCTCTGTACCTACCTGGTGGGTGCCAGCGAAAGATGGCTCAGTGGCTGGGAGGTTGCTCCAGAGCCTCCGGGCCCCTCCCAGACCTCGGGGGTCCACGCTTCCTCCAGGTCGCCCTGTGCCATTGTCCCGTGTAGGCCCCCTGAGCCGGTCTTCCGTGCTTCTCAGCAGTGCGCCCTCTAACCGTGATCGTGAACTCTGCCCCTTATGCTCCTCTTGTTTGCAAAGCACAGCTTATTCGGAGCTGCTGTCTAGAAAATCTCTGTACCTTCCTGTAGGGGTGAAGGTTCAGGCGGGGTGGGAGCACACTCAGGGGGACCCGGGGACAGATGGTGTGTCTGGGGGGGCTGGTCTTGGCCCTTTGGGTGACCTTCCTCCTTTGGCAGCCCAGGCAGCCACTGGGTGTGCCCCCTTCCAGCCCCAGGAAACCACAGTGCCTCACTCAGGCTGCAAGCTCGGGCCCCAGACTGCAGGCACAGTCCTCCGTGCCCTACCGCGTGCTCCTCTCTCCCCTGGTCCCAAGGCTTGCCTGGGCCGCGTGCTGGGGTGAGTGAGCCGGCGAGGCTGCCTTCACGCCTGGCATATTTATTAAGATTCTCAGAGGCAGGGGAGGGCTGGGCTTCCTGGGCTTCCCTCTCCGTTCCTGCTTCCCCTTTCTTATGGACGACTGGGAAAGAGGTCAGAGTGTAGAAGGCAAGGGGAGGAAGTGGGAGCAGAAAGACTCCTAGATGGGGATGGGGGGGGGGAGTGATGAGGGCCGGCGCGGAAGCAGGCCAGGGGAAGGGCTTCTGGAGTGGGCTAGGCACTTGCGGGGGGATCTGAGAGAGAGAGTGACTGACCAACGGACAGCTCCTCCAAAGAGCGTGGCCGTCTGGGCCTGTGTCTGCTTAGGGAGGGAGGAGCGCTCCTTCCTTTGGGACGATGAGATCAGGGGAGAGGCCGGGAGGAAGGCAGGGCTTATGCAGGGTGCAGGGAGCTGTGGCTGCACGGGAGACGTTGGGAATAGAGGAGGGGGGCTCCGGTTCCACTCTTTCCAGCGAGGAAAGTACAAGCAGCAGTGTGAAGGCCCAAGTGGGCCCAGTGGTGAATCTGATACGGACTTGACCGACAGACAGAGAGGGGTTGAATGACCTGCAGCCTTGGCCAGACGCCCCATTGCTTGACTCAGAGTCCAGAATGTCTCCATCCTGCCCGCCCTCGACGTTGTCTGCCGAGGCCTGACCTCTGTCCCGTTAGATGCAGTTGCTTTTGTTGACATGCTGCTTTTACTCAGAGACATGGGGAGAAGTTTAGCTAAATAAATGGGTTTTTTCTTTTAGAAATTCCAGTTTTATAAAAAGAATATGTTGCTATGGAGATGGAGGAGTGACAGGCAGAGGGGAGGCACGCAGCTCCCAGAGCCCTGCGACCCCAGCGCAGGACTGTGCCCTGCTGGGTTACAGCCGGGAGGGCGCTGGCGGGGACCGGCTGTCGTTTGGTTTGCTCCTCTCAACAACCCTGCTGTGTTAGTATTGTTACCGTTTCCCTCTTGCACACAAGGAGGCTGACACTGGGAGAGAGTAAGGAGCCGGTCCCAGGCCGTGGAGCAGGGACGAGGCAGATGCTGTGCGCACGCGGCCACCAAAGCAGGAGGACTGGCAAGTGCCTTCCCAGCACGATCCTGCCGTCAGGATATTCATGTGAATGAAGCAAGACTTCTCTAAAAAGCAGCCTTATTGAAGCATAATGGATGTGCAATAAACTACACTTAACCTAAAGTGTAGTTTGACAAATTTTGACACACACATAAATCACCACACTCAGGATAATGGACATATCTGTGCCCCTTTGTCACTCCCCCAAGTCATGCATGCGCTGTCACTTCACATTGGCCTGCGTTTGCTAGACGTTTCTGTGTGCAGGCTGTGCTTTCTTGTATGTAGTTCTTTGTTCACGTGCCGGTGCGTGCACAGTTGCCTTGTTTCTGGTTAGTGCTTGCTGCAAGAGGGCGTCCATGCGTGCTCACGTCCATGTCCTTGTATGCATGTGGACTTTGCTTTCCCAGGGATGGCTGGGGCAGGGGTGGCCAGCTTTATAAGCAACTGCCAAACCATTTTCCAGAGCACAGGTGTTGCGTCATGTTCCCAGCAGCAGCGTGTGAGGGCTCCAGTTCCTGTGCGCCTTCATCTGGTGCCTGGCAGAATCTCACTGTGATTTTTAGTTACTGCAGGGCTTCTAAGGTGTTGTGGTATGTGATAAGTTATATTCCTTTCTTTTTTTTTTTAAGATTTATTTGAAAGAGTTACAGAGAGAGAGAAGGAGAAGCAGAGAGAGAGGTCTTCCATCCACTGGTTCACTCCCCAGATCGCCGCAATGGCCAGAGCTGCACCGATCTGAAGCCAGGAGCCAGGAGCTTCTTCCAGGTCTCCAACGCAGGTGCAGGGGCCCAAGGACTTGGGCCATCTTGTACTGCTTTCCCAGGCCATAGCAGAGAGCAGGATCGGAAGTGGAGCAGCCGGGACTAGAACCGGTGCCCATATGGGATGCTGGCAGTGCAGGCTGTGGCTTTACCTGCTAAACCACGGCACCAGCCTCAGTGATAATTTATATTTCTTAAAACAGTTGTGTGGACTTACACATCCAAGTCATAAAATGAGAAGAAATGTAAGCATTATTATTGGTCGTACAATCATAATTAAAGGGCCATTTATAGCCCCTTTTTCTGGGTGTTTTTAATACGTTGTCCAAACCTAGCACCAGTTTGCAAAAGCTTGTTTCCATTTTACAGATGAAGATATTGAGGCTGAGAGGGTGAAGGGGCTCACTTGGGGTCCCGCAGTTGGAGTAAGAGAACTTCTGAACCCAGACTCATCTGTTCCGAGCCCTCATATTTTGGTTCCTATACCTTGTTCCCTTTTGTAGTTCAGTTTTTCCATGAAAAAAAAAAATCACCTTTCCCACTGTTGCTCCTTGCCTGCTCCTTGCCCCAAACCTAGAACCCAGAACTTAGGTCTTTAGAAGAGAGAACTGTGTGAGTGGAGCACACAGTGAGGGGGTTATTTCCAGGGTAAACACTCTGTGGAGTCACCATTCATAACATCTCCAAACCAGAGAGCCTGGGTGCATGCGTAACAGCCCTGACTCACTCCCCACAGCCCCACCTCTGGGCTGAGGTTGTTAGTGCTGTTTACATAACCAGGGCCCAGCTTGGAAAAAACAGAACCATCAGGATGCTGCTGCTGCTGCACCACTCTCATCACTTGAGGGGCAATTTCCACTTCAGATGCAGACTTCCATCCAAAAACTGTCTGTTCTGGGTCCAGCAGCATTGGTGGGGGCCCCCCGCCGACCAGGCTCCCCGGGGAATTTTCTCATGTGTTGTGCACATGCACAGCCTCTCCTCCCTGTGCGACTGGGAGTGCGGTTTTGTGGGCAGGAGACAGCCAGTCCTCTGGGTCTGCCTTCAGACCATGGTGCTGGTGGGCTGGGTCCTCCCTCTCTCTCTCTCGGAACCCTGGTCTCCTGCTCTACAAGGCAGTGATCCAGTGCCTGCTTCACAGGGGCAGGTACCGAAGAGGAAATGCAGGCACTTAATTGATGCATTTAATGGTTTTAGATACTGCTTGCCTTTTATTGTCAAGAAAACAAGCTTTAAACATAATTTGGTCAAAGTCACATAGGAAATTAGGGACAGCAACAAAATTCAGATGTCTGTCCTAAGGCACCAAGTTCCACCTGCTTGTCTGCTCACCACCACACCCTTTATGTCCTTACAGACCCTTGAGAAGCTGGCCTGGAAGAAAGGGAGACGGAGGTGAACGGCAGAGCCAGCATGCAAAGCTCAGTCTTGTAGAAAGTAGCACTTTTTTATTAAAGACAGTTTGGAAAATAGTGGAAAAAAGGAAAAGTTGTCTATTAACCCCAACCACATTATGCTATATTTTGTTTTTCTTTCTTACTCTCTTTTCAGTAAAAATTGTTTGTTCTTTACATAGTTTATAATTGCTCTATTTCTTGTTTTAACTTTGCAGTAGGCATGCTTACATGTACTTTTTTTTTTTTTTTTTTTTTTTGGACAGGCAGAGTGGACAGTGAGAGAGAGACAGAGAGAAAGGTCTTCCTTTTGCTGTTGGTTCACCCTCCAATGGCCGCCGTGGCCGGCGCGCTGCAGCCGGTGCACCTCGCTGATCCGAAGGCAGGAGCCAGGTACTTATCCTGGTCTCCCATGCGGTGCAGGGCCCAAGGACTTGGGCCATCCTCCACTGCACTCCCGGGCCACAGCAGAGAGCTGGCCTGGAAGAGGGGCAACCAGGACAGAATCCAGCGCCCCAACCAGGACTAGAACCTGGTGTGCCGGCGCCACAAGGCAGAGGATTAGCCTAGTGAGCCACGGCACCGGCCTACATGTACTTTCTTACTATGAATGCACACAGTTCCTGTGGCTGTAGAGGGAGTATGTCAGTGTACACACCTGTTCTCCAGCACTGGTCTCAACGTTCCCTTTTCCTCACTGCTGTAATGCAAGTACCTTTGTATGTGTTTCAGAATCCCTCTTGTGAGTGAATTTCCCAAAGATCGAAATGCTGAGTCAAAAGACACAGACATGTGAAAGCATTTTAAAAGTGTTTTTTGGGGCCAGCACTGTGATGTAGTAGGCTAAGCCTCCGCCTGTGGCACCGACATCCCATATGGCCACTGGTTTATGTCCCTGCTGCTCCTTTCCAATCCAGCTCTCTGCTGGTGGCCTAGGAAAGCAGTGGAAGATGTCCCAAGTGCTTGGACCCCTGCACCCACATGGGAGACCCAGAGGAAGCTCCTGGCTCCTGGCTTTGGATTGGCCCAGCTCTGGCCATTGTGGCCATTTGGGGAGTGAATCAGTGGATGGAAGACTTCTCTTTCTGTTTCTCCCTCTCTCTGTAACTCTGCATCTCAAATCAATAAATAAAATCTTTAAAAAAAGTTTTTTATTTGAAAGGCAGAGAGAGAGAACCTCCTCTACGGGTTCACACCCCCAAATGACCGTGATGGCTGGACGGGGGCTGGGCAAGGGCTGCAATCCAAGTCTCCCTGGTGGGTGGCAGGAACTCAATTACTGAGCTATCACTGCTCATTCCAGGGTGTGCGTTGGCAGGGAGCCGGAGTCAGGAGCCAGAGCTGGGCATTGAACCCAGGCACTGTGACGTGGGACAAGGAAGTCTTAACCGCTAGGCGAGATGCCCACCCTTGTTGTTTTAAAGTCAGCTCTAGGGGGTGGCGTAGTGGGTAAGGCTGGTGCCTGCAGTGCCGGCATCCCATTTGAGCACTGGTTTAAGTCCCAGCTGCTCCTCTTCCCATCCAGCTACTATGACCTGGGAAAGCAGTAGAGGATGGCCCAAGTTCTTGGGCCCCAACACCTACGTGGGAGACCTGGAAGCAGCTCCTGGCTCCTGGCTTCAGATTGGCTCAGCTCCAGCTATTGCAGCAATCTGGGGAGTAAACCAGTGGATGAAAGACACTCTCTCTCTCTCTCTCTCTCTCTCTCTCTGCCTCTGCCTATCTAGAACTCTGCCTTTCAAATAAATAAATTAATTTTAAAAAATGAAGTCAGCTTTGTTGCGGGGTAATTTCTCTGGAGTACAGCTCACTGGTTTTAGTTGAGCAGCCACAGTGAAGATGCGGCTTATTTCTGTCACCCCAGGGGGCTTTCCTGGCAGCCATTGGCAGCCGCCGATCTGTGTTCTGTCTGTGTTTTCATCTGTTGCTGACTTAGACAGGAGGCTGCCATTGAGTCAGGCTTGTTTCTCAACCGAATGATTTTGGGGTTCACCCATGATGCTGAGTGGCAGCTGTTGTCTTCTTTGCTGAGTAAAATTCATTGCATGGATGTACTGCAATATGCTTCTCTGTTTTCCATTTAATGGACTTTTGGGTTGTTCCAAGTTTTAGTGAATATACATAAAAATGCTGTAGGTATCTGCATAGATGTTTTTATGTAAGCAGGAATATTCATTTTTCCTTGGATAAATACCAGAGTGAGATTGTTGGGTGGATTGCTTCTAAGTGTATATTTAACTTTATCAGAATCTGCTGAACTTGTCCCAAGTTGTAGAAACCTTGTGTTCTTTTTTAAAGATTTATTTTATTTATTTGAAAGAGTTACAGAGAGAGGTAGAGACAGAGAGAGGTCTTCCATCCACTGGTTCACTCCCCAGATGGCTGCAGTGGCTGGAGCTGGGCTGATCTGAAGCCAGGATCCAGGAGCTTCTTCCAGGTCTCCCACATGGGTGCAGGGGCCCCAGGACTTGGGCCATCCTCCACTGCTTTCCCAGGCCATAGCAGAGAGCTGGCCTGGAAGAGGAGCAGCTGGGACTAGAGCTGGCACCCATAAGGGATGCTGGTGCTTCAGGCCAGGGATTTAACCCTCTGCGCTGGCCCCAAAACCTTGTGTTCTTACCAGCAGTTATGAGAGCTCCAGTTCCATGTGGTTACCAGCATTGTTTGCCCTCCTAACAGCTATGGAATGCTAAATCTTTCACCAGATTTTTATTTTTTGCAAATATTTTCTCCTAGTCTGTGCCTTGCTATTTGTTTTTTAAAAAGATTTATTTATTTATTTGAAAGGCAGAGTTACAGAGAGGCAGAGGCACAGAGAGAGAGAGAGAGAGGTCTTCCTTCCGCTGGTTCACTCCCCAAGTGGCAGCAATGGCCAGAGCTGGGAGCCAGGAACTTCTTCCGGGTCTCCTACACAGGTGCAGGGCCCCAAGGACTTGGGCCATCCTCCACTGCTTTCCCAGGCCATAGCAGAGAGCTGGATCAGAAGTGGAGCAGCCGGTACTTGAACTGGCGCCCATATGGGATGCCAGCACTGCAGGCAGCGGCTTTACTCCACAGCTCTGGCCCCTTATTTCATTTTCTTAGCTGTGTATTTCCAAGAGCAGAAGTTTTAAATTTTGATCTAATTAATCAATTTTATTATACTGAAGATCATCTTCTCTATGAAACCTTTGCTGATTCCAGAACCACAGAGGTTTTCTTCTGTGTCTGCTTCAGGAGTCTCACACACCTTAGGTCTGCATTTATGTCTGCGATCCACTTGCATGGATTTCTGTGTTGGCGAGAGGGTTGGGTTGACCCTCATTGTTTGCATATGGCTGTCCAGTTCCCGTTGTCCTCTGTCAATTTTGCTGCGTATGTGTGGATCTATTTCTGGTCTCTGTCCTCTCCCACTGATCTGTGTCTAACGTTTTGCCCTCTGAACAGTATCTTGAATGCTGTGACTGTATGAATCTGGTTGGTTTTCGTTATTGTTATTGTTACTGTGATGAAATCCCTGAGGCAGGCTTCTTTGTAATGGAAGAAGTGCTACGGCTGTGGTTTTGCAGGTGCGAGGCGGAGGGGCCTCTTCAGGTGAGGGCCTTGCTGGCAGAGTCCCAAGGTGGTACAGAGCATTTACCTGGCAAGAAAGAGGGAGCGTGCGTGTCTCTGGGGGTCTGTGTTTGTGTGTGTCTCCCTTTCTTTTTTTAAGATTTATTTTATTTATTTGAAAGGCAGAGTTACAAAGAAAGATCCTCCATCTGCTGGTTCATTTCCCAATAGCCGCAATGGCTGGGGCTGGGCCATGCTGAAGCCAGGAGCCAAGGACTTCTTCCTGGTCTCATATATGGGTGCAGGGGCCTAAACACTTGGGTCATCTTCCATTGCTTTGCCAGGTGCATTAGCAGGGAGCTGGATTGGAAGTGGAGCAACTGAGACTTGAACCAGAACCCATATGGGATACAACTCTGGCCCCTGTGTATCTTCTAAGGAGCCAATAGAATTCAATCCTGGGGGGTCCATCCTAAAGACTTTACCTACTCCTCATCACTTCCCAAGTGCCCCACCTCTAAACATCAGAGATTAAGATCCCACCCTCCTGTTACTCACAATGGGGATTACATGCCAACACACAGAGCCTTGTTGGATGCTCAAACTACATCTGAGCCGTAACAGTAGGTTTGTAGTAAGTCTTGACCTTATGTAAGTCCTCCCACTTTGTCATCCTTTTCCAAAATTGTTTGGCTAATATCCATTGTTTATAGTTCCTTATGAATTTTATTTTATTTATTTCATAAGGATTGATTTATTTGAAAGAGACAGGGAGACACGAAAAGAGAGATCTTAGATCCACGGGTTCACGCCCCAGACGGCTGCCATGGCCAGGGCGGGTCAGGGCTGGAGCTGGATTGGACGCGTAGCAGCCAGGACTTGAATACCACTCCAGTATGGGATGCTTGGCGTTGTGAGTGGCAGCTTAGCTCTGCATCACAACACCACTCTTCCCAACCCCATGAATTTTAGAGTCAGCCTCTCATTGTCTCTGCAGGTCGATTTGTAGAGAAATGACATGAATATTATTATTGATGGGTCTACCAATTAGGGTGGAAATTTTAAGGCCACCACAAATCACACCGAACACCGGAGTTAGAGGAATGTTTATTGTCGGTCTGAGAAGCCCGATGGACCCGGGGCAGAGGGAGAGGGCATAAGAGAATGTAATAGAGAAAGAAACAGCTCCTGTTAAACCCTTGCGTGTGTATGTTTGGGGGGGGGCAGGGAAGTAGGGGCAGCGAATCCCATTGGGGGGGGGGTGGAGCTGACAACTGTGATTGGGCCATGAGGTCACCTGGCTTCCAGCCCTGGCCGCTAGAGGGCTAGAGCCTAGGATGGTGTCTGGGGTGTAGATCATGCCACAGGTAAGACTGCGCCATTTTACTAACAGAAATTACTTCTCTGGCCATTTGTTTGGGTCTCTGATTTTTACCCCTTTTGGGTGCCCTCGCCTTCACTAAGAAGGCAGCCCTACAAGCTATCTCAGCTGGTGTTGCTCTGTATCAGGACCCAGCCATGCCTCAAATGAGTGCTCTTGGGTCTTGTTGGGGCCGCAGTGGCTGAATGTGGAAAACACCACGTCCTTTTGCAGTGCAGAATGACTTTAGCTGTGCCTCGCCTCGCAGACTGGACACAGCCGCTCCGGCAAAGCGGTGAAGGGGGGGAGGGGCTGCCGTGACGGACGTGAAGCACCACGGAGGTGCCCCCGAAGGTTGTGCTGCCTGACAGATGGCGGTGTTTACCAAATCCCTGCAAGACAGCCTCACCTGTGGTCATTTGAGCCTCGTGTTCTGAGCGGTTCATACCTTGTGGGCAGACCCAAGTGCTCACTGAACCTACCCAGCCAGCCAGAGTGCACAGGTGGGAGGTTGGGCTGGGCTGAAGGCGGTTCTGGCGAGGGGGTGATAGGTGAGGGTGACACTGAAGCTCAGCCCTCAGGCACAGTCGGCAGGGGCAGGGGACAGCAGAGAGGCTGCAGGGAGAGGGTTCTAGGCACGTGGGCTCGTGTGGCCAGGCCTGGAGGTTTGTCTCGGTGCATGGAGGCTTGCCCAGTCCTGGCCGTGTGTCTTCCAAGCTTCTGCAGCGCCGCTCCCCAGCGGGTGAGTGAGTGTGTTCCAGGAGTGTCTCTGCCTTCAGCCGTGGAGATGGGCAGGCTCGGGCAGGACGGCTGTTGCCCTCACCGCCCTCTGTCTCCCAGGAGAAGATCGGCTGGCGGAAGGACGCGCTGCACTTGCTGCTCTTCACCACGGACGATGTGCCCCACATTGCACTGGATGGAAAACTGGGGGGCCTGGTGCAGCCGCACGACGGCCAGTGCCACCTGAACGAGGCCAACGAGTACACTGCGTCCGACCAGATGGTGAGGAGGGGGCCGGGCTCCCCGTGCCTGTCCCGTGACCCGGCCCGAATGCCTCGCCGACTGCCGGTCCATTCTTGGCGCTGGGTCTTGTTATTCCATCTCCTCCGGCTGAGTCACCAGAACTCCTCTGTAACGTGGGGTGTCTCTCAGACTTCTGCAGGGTAGCTGGTTCATCTTCCTGCCGCTGTGAACCCGGGTGGGGAGTGTTTAGTTGGAGGAAGAAGTGGCTTGGGGGACCAGAGGTACATCTCCTAGCGGGGAGGTGATCTGAAAGGGGAGAGGGGACTGCAGCCCTACAGAAGTCACAGTCGGGATGGATGTCACGGGCAGGATGGCCTGACTTCTGGGATGGGCTCTCGAGGTAGCGAGTTCTCTCCTAGCGGCAGGAGTGAGCAGCAGGCAGCCCATGTGGAATAGTCTCTGACCACGTATGCAGTTTTATCTCACACATGGACACCCTCTTCTTTCCAAAATCCAGTGGTGTGTCTGGCCAGAGCGGAGCTCTTCCCACTGTTCTTTATTGGACAAACCTGTGTTTTCCATTTTCAAGAGGTGGTCAGTACCCAAGCCTTCCGTGTAATCTAGAATAGTGGAATCTGGGACGAGGACTTGTAACCGTAGGACCTTCCTGGAGCCACACCCGCCGTCAGCCCTGGCGGGTAGGATCAGTGATAGTCCTGGCAAGAGCAGTAGAAAACAGCGGGCAATGTGGACTGTGGGTATTTAAGAGCAGTGAGGAGGGGGAACCAGGGTGGGTTCCCTACCTTTGCCCCCACCCCATTTCCTGCCCCACAGCCCAGCTTTCAGTCCAGAGGTCAGGAGCAGCCCCTGCCCATTCTGAGCTGTGAGCAGGACAGAGCAGGGCCCCTGGGGGACAGTGGCAGCCTAATCATCAGGCACAGGAAAGGGAAAGTAGGGCAGGGAGATAAGAGGGGAGTCCCAGGGAGCGGAGGAGACAGCAGGTGCTGCTGGCGTTGGTGGCTGCTCTCTCAGGGCCTCACCACACGTCTGCGTTGCTGCTGGCGGGGGGGGGGGGGGGGTTACAGACCAAGGGTGGGGAAGCCCCACTGTGGGTGGGAGAGGGGGATCTGGTTAGGTGGGTGCCAGAGGGGCCTTTCCTCAGACTGCTGATCTGGGGGCTTTCGGGGTCCCCTGAGGGAGGGTGCTTTCTGTGGCGAGTGTGAGTGGCCTGGTATGCTGTGCAGCCAGGTGCTGGTATCTCAGCGTCTCAGAGACGTGACAGCCTGGACTTTGCCTTGGCCCTAGGACTATCCATCCCTTGCTTTACTTGGAGAGAAGTTGGCCGAGAACAACATCAACCTCATCTTTGCAGTGACAAAGAACCACTACATGCTCTACAAGGTATACTTGGAGAGGAGAGGGCGGCGGAGGTGGGGTGGGAGTCTCATCCTGGGGCCCTGCTGATCCTCGGGTGAAGGGGGGCTTGGGGGCGGGGCATGAAGGGAGTAAGGAGTGGTTGCAGCCCCGCTGTATGTGGGGGAGACCAAAGGTTGGGTAGAACGGAGCCCTGTCGCAGCCTAGTGGAAAATCATGTTATGAATGCAACTGTCAGGTGTTCACAGCAGTGAATACCTTTATAAGGAATTCAAACATGCACAGTAATATCTGATTTGATCCTGAGAAAAACCTTGAAAACAATCTGCATCCCCATTTTCCAGGTGGTGAAGTGGAAACACAGAGAGGCACACTTTAGTGGGGTAGAAAATGCAACATGGAAATGCACAAAAAGGAAGCTGAGTCATCCAAGGATGCAGGCTACGTGGCTAATCCCAGCATGCAGGGCTGTAGGCTTCACCCACGGAGGGCAGGAGCCAGGAATTCCCAAAGGGAACAAGCCAGCTTCTAACAAGGAGTTTGTGTCTGCACAGTCCCTGGGCGTCACCATCAGCCCTAGAGGCTCCTCTGGGGTGCACGGGGTGCCCGCCTGAGCTCAAGGTCCCTCTGGCGTCCTTTGAGTGGAGGGACTGTGAGAGCTTCTCCAGGAATCCTCCGGCCACCCATTGCTACCTCCGGGACAGCCAGCCTGCTTCCGTCTCCTCATTGCTGTGAAATGTCCACAACCCGATGCATATGCGTCTGTCCTGTGTATTTTCCACTGCTCTCGCCTGCCCGGGATCGCTGCTGATAAAACACCAGTTGCATCTTCTGCCAGCCTCTGTTTCAGAAGAGGGATTTGCGGCTGTGGAGCAGAAGATAGCAGGGCCACACCTGTCCATCTGCAGATCACGTCTCAGAGGCATCTTTGGCGCCGACTGGGCTGGGCTTCCACCCACCTCGGCTGCTGCTGTCCTTCCTCCAGACCAAAATCCACCGTCTCAGGGGTGGCCCGTGCAGGCCAGGGCAGGCTGAGGAGAGGGGGGTCTCTCTGCAACCAGTGGCACGGTCAGGAATGAGTACAGGCAGAAGATGGAAGGACCTCTTGCAGAGTTAACTAGGGTGGCTGGTAGGGCACTGGCCAGGTCTCGGTCCCCCCACCGCGAAGAAGGGGTGGACTGGAGACCCTTGGAGAAGCTGCCTGCTTCGCTCCTGGAAGCTGCCCCCGTACCTGTGTGGGCCAGGGGAGCCGTGCCAAGCAGTCATCAAGAGCACGTCGGGCATGCGGGCTGGAGGGCAGGGACCTCCGAGCCTTCATGCTTCAGGGACAGAGGTGGTCAGCCGCTTTCCTCTGGGTCCGTCCCCGTGCAAGTCCTGTCGCCTTTCCTTGGGCATCTTTTGCAGCCTGAGTGGCCAAGTCCAGGGCTGAGCCTCCAGTGTTGTTCTGCATGGGGCGGGGTTTGCTCTTTGATGGGACAGAAGGGCAAAGTGGGCTTATATCTTTTCTTTTCTTTTCCAAGAATTTTACAGCCCTGATACCGGGAACCACAGTGGAGATTTTACATGGAGACTCCAAAAATATTATTCAGCTCATTATCAACGCATACAGCGTAAGTCACCGACTTCTCCCCAACGCCTTTCCGGCCTGAGGCCCTGGGGCTTACAGTTGCAGGCAGGCAGCACACTGTGCTTGGGGACCTGGCTCTGCTCCCTGTCCTTTGCCCAGGGTCCCGGGACCCTGACTGCTGTGTCCTTCCCCCTGCCCCTCTGTGGTCTCGACCCTCGTCCTCGGCTGATCCCGCGGAGCTGGGCAGGGGCCGCACAGTCACGTGGGAGGGAAGACTGGACGTGGGGTTTGGCCTCCGTGCTTCAGGTCTGACTGTGGTCAGGTCTTTTCAGGACCTTGAGTGGGTCTGGGAGATTCTGTGCTGCTGTCTCTCCGCAGGG